>NC_071335.1:8905000-9211785 GCF_027744825.2 Synchiropus splendidus | reverse complement strand
TAAATCTGATGTCTGGGGTCTGATGTTTCAGTTTCATGGACATCAGAGTCATTAAAGCCGCAGCTCAGGTTGATGCCTTTGAAGTGTGCCTGTATCATTTCTCACCATAAAAAGATATAAAAGAAGAGAAAACAAGGGTCATTGATGCAGCAGTGTGTTACGCAAAGTGAGGCATACTAGGTGTACGAAACTGCGTCTCGGTTGCTGAGGAGAACTGCAAATGTTCGGAATGAATCAAGACATCATTAAGGACAAGCCCATCTCTGAGCTGATGACGGAGAGAGATGCTCTCAAGGCCGTGCTGAGACTCTGTCGGATCTGGCAGCTTCATACGGAGCGCACACTTGAAGAAGAAATTCAAGAGTTGCACTTCGTGAAGATAAGGCTAAAGAATGTCCAGGCTTTTCAGCACTGCGGTCATCCACATTCTGAGAAGACAATCAAAGAGCTCCAGGATCAACTTGATCACATCGTCCTAAAATCTCAGCAAGACTTGGAGGAGCAGAGATCCAAGAACCTAAAGGAGATCAAGCTTCTTCAGAGTCAGGTGAGGGAGCTAAAGGCAGAACTCCAGTCTAAATCCAAAACCTTCTTGGAAACCTCTAAAAAGTATCTAGACTTGGAAGAGAAGATTCAAAAGATCAAAGCTGCAGGTCGAGCACAACTGCAACAGCAGCAGGACGGACAAGAAAATCTGATGGAACAGGAGGCAGAACAAGCCGATCTAAAGCTGCTTCGGCAGGATATAGAAGATCTATGGAATCAAAGGAAATCTGGCCTGAAAACAAAACTGCAAAAGATCAGGTGCAGGATGAACAAGACACTGGGTGGACAGAAAAACAAAATGAGATGCTGGCTGTGCCAGTAGGTATCATATGGGCTTCTCCTGGAACTTTTTTCATGACCTTTGAGCAAGGAATGCTTATCGGTGTCGGCTCAACCAGTACCAAAATGTCCACTGCCATCAGAAATATTTGCTTTTTACAGGCAATGTAATATTGGTCCTTCTGTTAAGGTCCTAAATTTCCATCTGTATACAATGGAACTTGGAAGTTGACCCACATTGTGAACTGTAATTGGTTCATCGGGTGATAACAAGCTTTGTCTGCCATTTCTATGTTCACTCAGGTCCCCTCTGAACACGCTCTAAGAAAGTGGCCTAAGTGACTCAGTTAGTTTCAACCCACAAATAACAGGTCCTTACATGGGAGAGGCCTCTTACACCATTTACTTGTAGCGTAAACACAGCTGTTGCTAACTTTCTTTTCTGGGCAGAAAGGACCTGCTCCTACATATGAACCCAAGACAGCATCGTATATGTAAAGGTCAAACAACATTCAAATTTTATTGTGAAGGGAAGCTTCCGGTCA
Organism: Synchiropus splendidus; assembly: GCF_027744825.2. Taxonomy (NCBI): domain Eukaryota; kingdom Metazoa; phylum Chordata; class Actinopteri; order Syngnathiformes; family Callionymidae; genus Synchiropus; species Synchiropus splendidus. Next base: position 9,210,415 of record NC_071335.1, on the reverse strand, counting down.
CCACAGTCTAAGTGCAGTATCATATCTGTTTCTGTGGACAAGGCTCTAGCGCCCTCCACAGGACATCAAACGTTTGTTGGTCTTTATGTTGCAAACTGAGGGTATATTGTCTTAAAACCTTCTGCACTGCTTGTAAGTTGTCTAGGCTATAATAAAACAGTAGCGGAAAGTCATCAGAGCACGTGCGGATTCATTCATCCGATTCACTCCCACTTGTTCCTTTTAACTGCATGGATAACAATAACATGTTCTGAATGTTGTGCAGTTGCTTTCAGAGGAACAAATGGCAACTAATGACATACATGGCAACAACTGTCATGCTGGAATCTTTAAGGGCCATTTTATCAGCCAAGGATTTACTGGCATGTAAGTTACAGGTGAAAGCACCAGGCCATAACTACCCTGTTCATCTCTGGTTGAAGAGTTCTGCAAGGTAAACTACAGGTTTGCGCTGATCTTTGGATCTTCTGGATTTACTTTTCGGCAATGAAACTGGCTCGATACTGGAGGGTCCATGACACTGGCGAGCAGTTGTCAGGAAGGGAGCAAAACCACTAGGACCATCAAGTCCAGGCATCCTTAAATGAGCGAAGAGCTGAGAAGAAGCCTGCGGTTCCTAGATGTCAGTGAGACTCAATGCAGTCTTGTTCTCCACAGCAGAGAAGAATCTACCAGGAAGATGAGTCCGTCTGTCTCCCACAGACTAAACTCAAAACATCTCACTAACTCACTTGGATGGCCGTACAATGCACCAGTGATGGACAGGTCAGAAAAGCAATACATTTAATAAAACCTTATTCAGACATAAATCAAAGCAGAACAAACAAGCGCGAGTGGTCGGAGCTTCTGTCCAACCGTTGGAAGTGAGGACCAAAGATGAGCCCTTCTGTACTCTTCTTTGGTCTGCATGATTGTCACACACAACTGGAGGGATTTTTCTTTTAGTTCAGGAACAGTTGAAGTATAAGAACTGTCCAGATCACAGAAAACTTTTGGAGTCAAGTTTGATGTCACTGTGCGCCAATGCAGCACACTGTTCTGGTGAGTGAGGAGGTGTCAGTGCTGATGCTCACTCCACCACTGAAGTCTCCAAAATCAAGATGGTGTGGTTGTGTGTTCAATGATGAATAATTCATAAATTCACGACACTAACAAACAACTAAATGAACGAAATTAAAAACTCACCTGACGCAATTGTAATCACTGGGAGTTTGATGTATTAAAAACAAACTAAAATCAAAGAGGTTCTAGGATAACTGGATTTAGTTCCGAGAGGCTTCGGTGTGAGCAGGTATAAAAATAAGACATTCTTTCTATAGAGAGCAACAGCAGAATGGACAAGAAACCTGCGACTGGTGCTCGCCAGACTTGTGCACTCCTTGCACCTGGAGCAGGTTTTTTGCAACACCAACACATGGCAGCTCAGACAGCACTCCCAGGTGGCACGCCAGACCAAACTCTGCAGGACACAGAGAGCCATCATGAGACCAGCACGATAATCAACTCTTTGCAGGGGGAAACTGTTTGATACAAACTGATTAAAATAAGAGTCTGTGAACTTCACAAGGCTTCGGATCAAATCATTTCCAGCATTTGTTTTTTGAAATATATTTTTAAAATGGGCCTGGAATGTCATGTCCGCACTTTATTTGTCCGTTCTTTTTTGTCTTTCTGTCTCGTGCTTTTATTTTGTTATGTGTGTGTGCGCTTTCAGTTTATTGACACCTTGTGAGCTTAACTCCGAGTGTGTTGTCTATTCCCCCAGTATTTAGGCTTCAATTCTAATTCACCTCTCTTGTGTTTCAGATTTTTCCCCAGTCCCTGCGTGTTGTTCCCAGTCCGCATTCTGTTTCCAGCGTCCTTAGTTATTGTTATTTGTCTGTCAATTTATTGTTTACGCGTCGATTAAATCTTGTAATTTAATCTCGTCTCCAGTGCCTTCTGTCAACCAGCACTTCCTGCACTTGGGTCCATTCCATTGGAATCATGACATGAAAGACTGTTGTCTTTCGTTAATTCCTGTTCAATGGTGATCAAAGTTCCAGTGTTGTTCTTCTCACCTCTGTAGTGGAAGAGACCGTTCCCATCCACAAACACCACCTAATGATGAGACGCACACAAACAAACACATGCATAAATGTTAAACATCATTGGTTAACAACAGTCCATATACAGTAAAGTCATCACCGATCCTCTGTAACAGTTTCAGTTTCACAGCCGTTCACACTACCATTTTCAATTCCTTATCTTTTTCAGACAGTTTAAGCTCATAAAGGAAACATGACGACATCATTCTTTACTGTGACTTAGTTACTCATCACGTTTTTCAAGAAGTTAAGGAATGTACCCAAGTCCTAGTAACAACCGACTTACGCCCGGGATTGGTTCCGACCAACTGGTCTTAAGTCACATGAGACGGAAGTCGAATGCCACTCAAAAAAGCGATGCTGGCTGGCTGCAGTAACTGTCGTGCACGCTGCCGAGCTGCTACGTGTTGCGGTGCCAGACATTGAATAAAAAAAAAAAGAAAAGCATCTGCTGGCCGTGGTCATAAGTACAGGTGGACGTAAGTCGAGCAGGTCGTAAGTCGGATGTTACTTGTAGTTATATCCGTCATCAGTCCATTCGTAAAAGAACCCGTACCCTACGCGCAGTGTGTTGCAACTGTGTATAATGAATTTTGATTTCGGCCAGTCCACCAAGTGATTACCCGTGAAAGAGTTTGCCTGGGGAGAAGAAGTGTAGTCCGGCCAGCGGGTTATACACTTCTCAAGGCGTCGAGTCGGGGGAAGGAACCACAGAAGCACTGGGATGCAAGCTTCGGTTTATTCCACATCAGCATAATAACATTGTCTCATCGCCTGGCATCGCATAGCATCAAACTGTTCAAAGTACAAACACATTAAATAGAGACTGGATCAAGGGTGCTCCTCGTACCAGATACACTTCGTCACACACGTGCATGCCCATATTTAGCCTCCAGGCTGAGTCACCGAGACAAGACCTACTGGGAGCTCCAGACAAAACAGGCATTCCTGTCTTCACCCCAAGGTAGCCATCTCTGGTGTATTTGGAATACAGAGTGGGTGGATATCTGTTCAACATTCCATTGGTACTGAGCAACAAGCTATGATTTAACTAACCGCTAACCGGTCTCAGGCCCACACACCAAAATTTAGCAAGCAATCCCATTTTATTTCATTATTATATTTTATTTTATTATTCTACAACAGAAGAAGAGCGGGTTCCTGTGGATACTGTTTTACATCGACGATACGAGTGGTGTTTTCACTACGTAAATTAATCCCTGTTCCGTACAAGTCTCCTGGTGAAGTTACAACACAGTGAAAAACTCCAGGCAACTGAGCCTCAACAGTCTTGACTAGCATTGGAGAAAAGAAGTCTCACAATTGCAAGACATTATTTTACTCGCAAGATTAAGAGTAAACGCTTCAGGCTGTACAGTCCTATTAAACTTCATTTGAAAATGTTTCTGGATTCACAGCATCTCATTCTCATTTCTCTCAGCCATACTCTCATGCCAAGCATGGCGCTAGCTCTCTGCCACCGACGTGTACGAACATTGTACACTCAAGTCTCATTCATACAAGTCAGTGGCAGAGATCTAGTCGATTCCCACTTGTGAGTCAAAGTGACTGCAGGTGAGAATCTGACTCGACACGAATCTCCATTTCAGAGGGAGCAGAAAACATCAGCAGTGACTGATCCTATCCTGAGCCAAATACCACAGGGAGTAAAAAGATCTACATGTCAGACTGCGTGTGCCAAAGTGCTGCAGCAGATGGCGTGTGTGCAGAATTGTTGATTAAGATGATAAACATCTGCATGCAAGTCACTGGGCAGATTGCATTTAGGGGAAAATAAAAGCAGAACGTGAGTGTCTTCCTTAAATCCACACAGACCAACCAGTCGCTTGAGAAAACTGCCGACTAAGCAAGTGTAATACAAGCAATTATGAATGACAAAGATGCCACCTGGCATGTCTTCACAAGTCTAAGACATGACAGCAGGGAGATGTATGTGTTTTGACATTAGCCTTCTCTTGTTGGTAAAAGAGGAAAAGAGATGATGTTTCCAGCAGCTGACCTGAGGCATGAGAGAGGGATCCTTGCCATTGAGCCGCTGCAGCGCCTCCAGAAGAAAGGGAGTTTCCCTGAAAGCCAGGAAGCCAGCGATGTAGGGGGCTGTCAGCGTCACCATCTGACTATCTTCATATAAGAGCTGTAGGAAAAGAAGAAAGGAGCATATACAGTTGTGTTCATAATCATAGCAGTGTGTTGAAAAAGGTGAGTAAACCTCAAAATTCTTCAAATGAATTTTATTCCAATGCAAACAAATGCATTGGGGACACGGCACATTCTTTTTCAAAGCAAAAACAATTGAAAAAGTGATTGAAAGTCAAGAAATACAAAATACAAAAAATAGCAGTGTTGACATCTTTATTTACAAACTCAAAAATGTAATTTATAAATAAAGAAAATCTTGATGATTCAACTTTCCTGAGAATCATAATTCTCCATTACTTGAATTTTGTTTGTCTGGAACCATGATTTTGCTCGCTTGCTGGTGTGTTTGGGGTCATTGTCTTGTTGATGTTGCCCATTTCAAGGGCATTTCCTCTTCGGCATACGGCAGCATGACTTCTTCCAGTATTCTGATGAACTCAAACTGATCTATGATCCCTGGTATGCGATAAATAGGACCAACACTGTAGTACGAAAAACATCCCCACACCATGATGCTTGCACCACCATACTTCTCTGTCTTCACTGTGTACTGTGGTTTGAATTCAGTGTTTTCAGGTCGTCTGACAAACTGTCTGTGACCCTTTGACCCAAAAAGAACTTATCATCAGTCCACAAAATATTGTGCCATTTCTTTGTAGGCCAGTCAATGTGTCCTTTGGCAAATTGTAACCGCTTCAGGACATGTCATGTCTTTTTTTTTTTAACAATGGGACTTTGCGTGGGCTTCTTGCAGGAACCTTGGCTTCACACAGGCGTCATCTGACCTTAGATCTTCTCCTCCTGGAGCTGATCACTGGCTGAGCCTTTGCCATTTTGGTTCTCCAATCCATTCGAATAGTTGTTTTTCTTTTACGTCCTAGTCGTTCTGGTTTTGGCTGCCACTTTAAAGCATTTGAAATCATTTTAGCTGAACAGCCTATAATTTTCTGAACCTCTTTATTGGTTTTCCCCTCTTTTATTAACTTCTTTATCAAAGAACGCTCTTCCTCTGAACAGTATCTTGAACGACCCGTTTCTCTCTGTTTTTCAAGGACAAATGCACAGCCAGCATGAGCAGCATCAGTTGTCTTGATCTTTATATAAGGGCCACCTGTTTAACACCTGTTTTTGTCACACAATCCATTACCTCAGTAATTAACTATTAGTAACTATTTTTTTGAACACACCAGTTAATGATTCAGTTTCACAGAATCAGCAGCATGCACGTCATGCCTGTTGGGTCTGTTGGTTTTCTATACCTTTCTTAAACCGTCTAGAAACTTACTTGCAGTGTCGAAGTTGAAAATCTAACAAAAAAATAGATTTATCTTGCGATTGATGCAGGACGGCCATTATTTTGGACACAACTGCAAGTAGGTGTAGTCCTGCACAGAAGCTCAGGTTCCTCGACTCCAACTTTCCAAATACTGAAGTCCTCCTCTCCAAGATAAAGCAAGTCCCTCATGCTCAGACTCAAACTCTGTTTTAAAGTTATTAAATAAACCCCACAAAGGGGGACCACGCTCCAACTACCCCTCCTCATCACTGGCCACACTTGCTCTCAAGTTTTTGCCTGCCTTAACTTGAAAACAGCTTGCTTGACCTCAAAGGACACGCTGGACAAATCGCTTTTGTTGACCTTTTTTCATCAAGCAGAAAGAAGCTGAAAACCTTTCAAATATAAACAAAGACCATGTCAAGGCAAACATTAATACAATTCAGCTAAATCATAAAAATAAAGACAGACCATGGATAAAGTGGAAAGTGAACTAATTTTCCTAAGTCTCTATTTTGAATACTAGTGTTGTAGTCAAAACCACACCAACCAAGACCAAGACATTATCAAGACTGAAGCGTATTGAGACATAGACAAGACCAAGATATTTGGAGGTCGAGACTGAGACACACAGAAAATATAAGTATACTGTATTTATGTCGAGTATATGAGTGTCAAACTGATCCACAAATGTGCCGCACTGGTGCCAGTTTTTTGTTCCATTGAAGCTTCAGGTGTTCAGTTGAATCCCTCTCTGGTAGTTTTGTAGGCAGTACCCTCCCGGACAGTCCAACACGGACATGGACTGGAGTTCCCGAAGAGCCCTCTCTTAAGATATATGGTGCACTCACAAGGCACCTTACCTTACTCAGGGCGCCAACTTTGAGTGGGTCAAGCTCATGTTCACATGAGGTTCTATGTGGGAAGGGTAAAAATGTAGCCTTTAAAGTGTCATTCTCCACTGTCATTGGGCCTGCTGAATTGCCAACGGTCGATATGTGTCCGAGGGGTGAGCTTTCCTGGTCATCTGAGATGTATAGAACATTTCTCTGATAACGTATCAGCAGCTGAGGCCACTCTTAGTCCTCCTTTCCTCAGGCGTTCCTCATGTGAGCCAGTTTTATCGTAACTATTGTCTTTAACAAGCCAATGGTTCTTGCCACAGTATGAATTGTCAAAAAGGGAACCTGAAATCTACAATAACAAACAGAACTGCTGGCGTCACACATATGGTGTCCAACTCTGCAAAACGCAGGATGACATACCCTGACAAAGTGCGTCCCTTTTCCGCTCAATGTGGGACGTGTAACTTTGTTACGAATATGAGACAAAGGGCAACTCCAATGACTCAGCACTGCTGGATAGCATTGCCGCCTTCACCTCTTCGCCTTTTGTCCACTGCACTCGAGTGCTGTGGATATACAGGGGTTGGACAAAATAATGGAAACAATGACCACCTTGTGCTGCTTGTTTCCTGATCCTGGTCCCCAGGAAACAAGCACTGATGCACAAGACACGTGGCAGCTAGGATGATAACAGCAACAACAAACATGGAGGAATCCCTGAACAAAAGCAAACAAAAACAGTCTGTTTGCTTTTGTTCAGGGATGTTACTCGCTACACAATGGGCAGGGTTTCCACTACTCCTACTAAATTCTTATACAAATATTTTCAAGACATTAAAAGAGCTCTAGTTTAGATGAGGTGATACAAAAACTTGAACATAGCCACCATCGTGATTTATTGTGCTATTGTCAAACTGATGCCAAATAAACAATATTTTGTTGTTTAAATGTATGTCTGGGTCCATCATTTGATTCAGTAACATACATATTCATTCAAATAGAAAAATGTGGCTTCTTGTGGCAAATATTCTTATACCATTAAAGTGTGAGATTAATTCATCAAAATTCTCTAAATAATTCGATTTTTTTAACTGAATCCCACCCCTAACACACACACACACACACACACACACACATCTCAACCCAAGATTGTTCAAGAAGTTCATGCCATCTTCATTAGTTCAAAGTTGTAAGTGCAAGTCTGGTAATCAAATGAGGTAGAATGTGCTGCATCATACTGCACTGGAAGCTTCTGTAACAACACTACAAACAACAGTTAAGCGATCCAGGGGCCACTTTTCGAGATGAAGACGTCTAGACAGGATCATTTGCAGCAGTAGTCTAGAGTCACAACAATATAAATTAGTAAGTGTTTTCAGCTCTGTGTTGGGAAGACAAAACACATTAAAAATAAAGTAGAACAGCAACTCACAATGTCCTATAAAAGCATGTCCCATAAAAACATTAGGTGCATGGTGTTTTCTACTGTGCTGTATAAGAAGAAGATTCTGGCTCATGAGGGTTACAACATCTCTGATGACAGTAGCCAGTCCATCATGGGTCTTCTGACCGCAGTCAAACTGCTTAACTTCCTATGTGACTTGGTGAAGCCACTTCACTGTGTACAGATGGATGAGAATGTCCCTGCACCGTATTCACATAGGGCTTGAAGAGTCTTGGTGGCACTTCAAGAGGCTTGATAGAGTCACAGAGACGCAAACGGTTCAAATATATATTTAGAACAAGCGTGTGGGCTACCTGTGGTCAGTAGGAACCATGTTGGTTGACAGGTAAGCGAGGGGAAAAATGTGTATCCAGCATGCTAGCTGATCGAGTTTGAGCAAAGAGGTGGAAACTAAGTACCAAAAAAAAAAAAAAAAAACTCACAGTTGAGAGCAAATGGGAAAACTATATACTTCACACTGATTCCAGTAGGTATGGGCAAGTTCAGTCACAACCACAGAAAACCAACAACAAGATGCCTGTGAGCAAAACGCCCCCCTGGCTCTCACCTTGAGATCTGGGTAACTCAGGACCACCAGCTGAGCACAAGCGTTCACCTCGTCCCCCTTGATGAAAGACAGGTCCACCCCAGCGACTCTCTGCAGACCTGCAAAGTCTGGCCTGCTCTGCCAGACCTCACTGTCCTGGTCCACCACCAGCTGACGAAGACGCTGTTGCTCGCTGAGGAACAAACAGTACAAATGTTGAAAGCAAGCACTGGCTGAAAATACATGGCCTGTCCTGAAGGTGACCAGCAACTCAAACAGAGGAGCACACTGGTCATGAACACATCAGTAATGAACAATGTAGGGGTCATTTCAAACAACATCAAAACAAACAGCGGTATTGATTCATCACTCAGCAGAAAGAAGCGGTAGAAAGGACGCACACCATTCAATAAGTGACAATAACGCGATGGACAACCAAATACTTGCGCTGATTTAGGAAGTGTGTTCCGTCCACTCGACTTTGAGAATTACGAGGTTCCTTGAACGCGCCAGAGGGGGAGTATTTGGACTTATAACAAGAAATACCTCTTAGAACAGGGGATCAAATTAAACGCGGGTATAGCAAAACATTTTTATTTCCCATAGCAGCCTTCGTGGGAAAACATTCACAGAAAAAGCCATCACATTGCATTGCAGTTTCAACACGCGACAAATCTCAACCCGCCACTTAAATACGATGACAGTTCAGTAAAGGCCCAGGTAAAGGACACACCTCTCCCAGTCCTTGAGTAACTCCTCGGCAGGACGCATGTCCATGTTCCGGCTGGACACATACAGTCAAGGCAAGAAAAACAGTGTGCAAAAGCAGTCAGCGCGCTTCCTCGTATGACGTCACAGGAAGAAGGGCGACGTCACGTCAGTAGGTGGGACCAAAGGGGAGAAATTTTGACGTTGAAAAACACGAAATTGCAATGTAATTAGAACTTGCGTTGCCACTCAAATCTCAAAACGTATCCATGCATATTTTCTAAAGGATTTCATTCAGAATTATTGTTACATGTTTGTTCTTGCATCTACTATATATATATATATATATATATATATATATATATATATATATATATATACTGAAAATGTTGAATGCCTACATTTTTGGTCATAAAAATGTAAAAAATTTTAAAAACAAAAACAAAAAAAAAACCGGATTTGCAAGGGTATACTGCCATCTGCTGGAAACTACAAATATATTAGTACCGCATTGTCTTGAAATGCGTCCTTAACGGGGCCCTCAGAGAGCCGGGGTGGCTTTCATTCCAACCAGTCATGCACACAGATTATCCAGTCAGGTGTCATCTGAAACAAGAAGTACCACACTGAAAATCAATCATCTTTTTTCCATGCGGTATTAAATGAAGCTACAAAGTGGAGCAGTCTGCAAAGTGTGCTCAACATTCTGACGGATTTGATGGCACTTGGAATCAGGTCAGTTTCATTACTATAAACGGCAGAACTCAATGATGCGGCAAAGATGAATCATTTTGAAAGTGGCAGTTCCCCCGGGGGGAGGAGTATTCAACCAGATACATTCACCAAACAAACAAACAAAAAGACACCATTTTATTTATATTCAAGTTTAATGCGTTCAAAGGCCCATACAGGCATCATTGTCTCAACAATTCAAATATTTTTACACAACTTGTTACATGAAGATATGAAGCCGTGTCACACAGAAACCGCTTAGCCCTCATTGGTGAGTGAGACGGATTGGAAGGGTTCACTCTTCTCCTTTGAGATGAACACACAAAGATCTACAGCTGCTGATGCTTGTTCTACTATAGAAGAGATGAAACAGACAAGGAGATGGGACAAAAAATATCTAAGCCCTCAGATGGGTCATCCCATGGCGGCTTAAGAACATTCCCCCTCCACTCGAACGTGCTAGCCCTCATCCTGGAAAGGTCCTTTCCCAAGTAACCTTTCATATTATTGCATTCAATCATTAAGGTCAACTCAAAATGTATCAAAAACGTCTGGCATCCTCACGTATTTTTTCTTTTTGCTGTCAGCTGCACTTGGTAACCATGGCAACAACCCCTGCGCAAAAGGAGTCAGTTCTATGTGTAGATATAAACATATGAAAAACCGTTTTCTACAGTTCACATATCTGTAAAGGTTGAACTTCTGTACGTCTATGCGTTTACAAAAGGCTAAAACGGTGTTCGATGACAAATGGCTCCTAAATGGCTATATTATCGAACAGTAGATGTGCAAACCCACTCCCCGCATGCAGTAACAAAACAGGGCTCCTCACTCCAAAATGTACTTGAGCCCTATATAGTCAACACTCCACCCAACACTCGAATGTTCATATCAGCGTTTTCTACCATTAAATGCAACATTGGCGCTCACACACAAGCGCGCACACACGCACACACACATCCGTCCATGATGCATGCAAAATCTACATCACTCTGAAATGGTTCTATCAAGGTCCACTCAATTATTAGGCAAATATCTAGCAGCTCTTTCACTTTTCTGTGAGAAACTACTCAAGTTCCTTGAATGTACAATCAAATATTGGATGAAATGAGACAAATGGAGGCATGTTCCTTGTTCCCTTACCTGATGGCATCACTGATAGATAAACATAGCTCTAGTAACTGGCTCAGTTTGCCTGCATGCACATCCACCATCAGCACATTATTTCATATAAATATTAACATTTCTTTAAGTTAAAATGATTATGTTATTGCTGTAGCACATCACCTAGCTGGGAGGAAGGTTTTCACACCTTCCAAAAAGTGCTAGGGGAACTGTAAAAAGAAGACACTCGACTGTGATGGAAAGAGGACATGATATCATGACTGCTGCCGTCGCTCTGGTAACACAGCGGCAGGTGTACTTATGTAACATTGCATCCACGACCGACCACCTGTCAGTGAGGTATGTGTCGTCTCAGTATATGTGGGAGTGTAAATGCATATATGTAACAGCATCTCCAGTGTTTGTCATCACACAATGACGATATTGCTTCTTTCACAAAGACATGATGTGTAACCCTTCACCAGCCTGCACCAAACCTGACACGTCTGGCTAATGCTGGGGTTTAAAGCCCAGAGAGACAGCAGGCACTAAAAACAAATGGCCTTTGTGCAAAATTCAGCCCTTATATATCTCAAGTCTTTTTTTGCCTCAGATTTGTCGGTATGTCTCGAGTTGTGCAATCGTGCTGCCGTTCATGAGAAACTGGCTTTGCATTGAGAGTCCAAAGGTCATAGATGGGGCAAAGTGGGGGTCAGCGGGCAGAGCAGGAGTCGAGGTGCTGAAGTCATCTGGGCCCCACGTCTACCTGGAGATCATGGAGCTGGACTGCGACTGGCTGGATGAGGTGGTAGCGGCGCTGAGCTGGGAGAAGCCGCTGTGGCTGGACTCCAGGCTGGTCATGGAGCCCCTGAAACAGAGCAAGAGGTCCAGTCAACAAGTGTCTCGGTTTCCAGACAAACATCACTCCAACAGCACACCTGAGCACCCTGGCCTGCCGAGAAACAACGGAGCAAAACACATGATGATGCAGCAAGTTCAACCCACACCAACCAAAAACCCAGTTGGACAAGGTTGTTAGCATGTGTGCGGTGGTGTCTGCGACTCCGTCTACATGGCCAGTAGAAAACCTAATTTGAATAACCACAGGTGAGCACAACTGTGCCACGACACAACATAGTTGTTGAAGTGCCGATTACTCATAGCATTGCTTATTAAACATCAGCAACAGTGTGTGCTAGTCGTGTTGATGCTGATCAGAGGGAATGTCAGCTTCCATTTTTTTTTTCCATTACTGCAAAAGTATTGAAGAAACAAGCTTTCAGACTGCATGTGCACACTTGGTAATAGATGGTTTGATACACAGACTAATCCTTTTAATTCATTCGCTACATTTTTATTTGATGCAGACTTGAAATGCCTCGTGATCCTCTTGTCCACAGAGGTGACATCAAACCTAGACCAATGAGTACACAATAGGGAGCCTCTTCCAGCAGAACTGCTTGAAAGCACTTGCTCCCTCTTGGTGGTGATTCCAAACCTGTTCTGTAAGTAGGTGACTGACATTTTGTGACTCTCTGTCCTCATGTTGGTATGTTCAGATCTGCATTCACTTCCTGTCCTAGATGACACTAATGATGTTTCACCTGTGAATCATTCATTCAACTCAAAGGAGGAAAAACAGATGATTTTGATGGATGTGATCCATTAGAAATGTTTTAATTCAGGCAAAATCAGCAGAATATTATTTCATCTTAGCGCTACTTGTGTTGAGCAACAGGTGTCCAGCCAACCTTTCCTAGTACTGTTAGTCATGCAAGCCGTGGATATGCCAACACTTCTGCTCTTCCTCATCAGCAGACTGCAACTACCAGTGAAGTAGCTGGAGCAATGAAGCCAAAAGCAAGAAGTGATGCAAACTGCATCTCTTTGCTTAGTTAGCAGCGCAGTTGTCATGAAGACAGCTTTATCTGCAGCCATGGCAGCAATGACAATGACATTCTGCTGAAAGGAAAAGGGGCAAACACGTGGCCACTTACAAACTCTGCACATCACAGCAAGCCGTTCTTCAGAGGAGAGAGACAGAACAGAGGGGGAGGACAGGATCGGAGTGAAATGGACAAAAAAAAGTCGATTAAAACAAGAGCTTGAAGGGAGAGGGTTCAACTGTTGGGGTGTGCAAAGGTCCCTTTGCTCAATGCTGCTGCTACAATGTGTTTGTTATCGAGCTTGTTTGAGAGATACTGCAGGGTGAAGAGGAGCGAAAATAAAAAATGCTTTACACTGTGGAAAAGACGAAAAAAAAGTCAATATCAAGGATCAGATCAAATAAATGAAGTATTTTGCCTGTCAGCGTAATAAATAAAGACACAAGTATCTTGTGACCAACCTGAAGTCCTCAGAGCCCAACACCTCAGTGTAGTACATCACTTTGCACTTGTGCGAGGAGACCTGTAGGGTGGCCAGGACATCATCCACCCGAGGAAGGTTTGTGGCTGAACACGCTGGCATGTTGTGGAATTTCCACTGGAGGATGTAGAAGCCCGGCCAGCGAGTAATATGAGACCCCTGAAATCAAAACAACCATCCACTGAAACTGACGCCCATCGTTGGATCACATGATATTACAACGGTGCTGCTAGCTCACCTGCACACTTTCTCCCTCCCTACAGGTGAGTGGAGACTCCACCATGCTGTAGTCTTGGCCGAGCGTCCACGACTTATCAATGAGCTGGACATTATTTCCGCCTGGGGAGGTGATGCCATGGGCTCCGAGCGGGTCTTTCCGCGGGGGCTGTGGCGCTCGTTTGGAGTGGTAGATGTTGAAAACTATGTCTCCTTTGCAGACATCAAAGTCCCACGTGATTACAGAGGAGGCGTCGATGATCTCTATCAGCAGCTGGAGAAAAAAAAAGGAGAAATCTTGAAGGAAATTTGGGGTGAAGCTCAAACATCTACAGGAAAAAATAACACATTAAAATATCGAGAGAAAAATACAAACAGCTTAAAGTTGTCAACTCAACTAACCAAACAATCTGAAATATGCAGGAGTCACAGTCGAGAGGGTTTCAAAAAGTGTCATGCAGTAAGTCGCCAATAGGTGGCAGACAACCACAACTTCAGATATATCGGAATCAATTCTCAAAATTCCACATAATGGTACACATAGATGTCTTAAAACACATCTTAAAAAGAATTAAAAAACTGAAGCTCTCATTTGTCCGAAGGTGTGTGACCATCACCTGGCGCATCCTAATGAGCCTCACCTCGTGTGGTGCCCCCTTAAAGATGCTTGCACTCTGGTAAATCGTCTCAGTCCATAAACGGACATCTTCGTTCTCCAGCTCCTCAGCTGTGCGGTACATCGACTTTGGAACCAGGCCTCCCTCTGGTACCTCACACTGTGAATGAAGACCACGTGCAGAGAAGCGAGTCACCGACAGAGATTTAAGAATGAGGCTGCGTCATCTGAGGAGACGAGTGAAGACATCCGGAGCCCCATTTAAAATAGCTTCCCACTCACCATGCACTCTCCACCGAGGAAGTCAGGGATGATTTCCTTGTCTATGTAGTCCAGCAGTCCACCAGGACCCTGGTAGTCATTGCCGGCATAGATCAGGAATTTCTTGCGAGTGTTTTCATCAATGAATGGACTCACCTAAAAGATTAGGAGACACAACATCAGTAAACATAGATATTGATTGTCGATTCATATTTGCATCCACATAGAAACAGTTGCGGATTAAACATGAGTACAGCGGACAGTCAGAGGATGTTAATTCTCACCAGCGTCCACAGCACTGGGAATACTCGCGGAGCTCTTAAAATAAGAAGCCGCCCCAGAGTCTCAGGGTAGTTTGCCTCCACCACCTCGATGATCCTGAGCAGCGCTTTGACTCCTGGCCGCCATAGGTGACGCATGTTTAGACCCTCCAGATCCACCAGACATGTCCAGCAGCTAATGAGCAGAGGGAGGGGCAGGATTAGAGAAAGGACGCAGCACACAGAAACATGAACATGAAGTGAGGCCTAGTTGCCGGAGGCAGAGCCTTCTAAATCTGGACTCTCTACCATCGCTCTAGGATAACTGTGACACGAAAGCCATTCATAGCTCACATGCCTTCCTGTGGCACTGCTCCAGACACTTGGCCCTTTTTGACAGATACAGCCCTTCCTTCCCGCCCACTCACACTATAAGCTGAAGCACTCTACACACATCTGTCAGCAACATTCTTTTCGCACTGGAGGGAGGAGACGTACCCCCTGCCTGTGTCCTCAAATGACAAATGTGAACTTGATCTTCACAACAACAACAAGCGTCACCATTGTGCCACAGATGCAGTACTGAATCTGAACACCACAGCACGCACAAAAATCTTACCTGATGGGCCGACCAAACACTTTGGTATTTTCTTCACAGCGTCGAAGACCCTCCTCATTGATTGACAGCACCTAGAAACGGCAGCAAAGAGTCAGCCAAAACACACCAAGCCCAGGTGGCATTGACTGGAGCAGTACAGTACAGGTTGTGCATCAGGGTTAACCCATTATGTATTGGTGCCTTTAAAAGGAAGGCCACTGGACTCTTAATGCCTTGACCCGGGCGCTAGCACCTAGTGGCCCACTTACACAACAGACTAACAATCTTTTAAGACACTCACATGTCTGAGCAGAGACTCCTCTCCAAGAGCACGGACAAGTCCTTTCGTGTCCATCTGGCCCAGTCTCAAGACATACAACGGACGACCATCTGAACAATTGAGCAAACATTGTCACAATTCAGGTCATTGTCTGGATGTTGCCAGTGATTAGTTATGCAAAATGACTCATGACTGCTCTGAATGCTCAAAGAGCCATAACAGCAACATATTGCCCATTTATGTGGTGACACAGGCAGGTGAAAACAAAACAAGGGGAGGGGTGAACATAAAAAATAAGTGCTTCTGCAACTTGTAATTTCAGAAATACGCTGATTTGGACTTTAAAAGTCCTAAAAACAAACTTAAAAAGAAATGGTAAATGGCGAGCCATTTCAACAGCTATTCAACAAATATGGACACGTTCATGTAGATCAGTGTCTGACAGTATTTTTTTTCATAAGAGCCACATCAGCTTAATTTAAGTCAGTGTGACTATTACTATTAGAAATCAATCTCTTCGTGGTAGCTACCTGGGCTATTAAGACCTTAAAGAGTGTGCTGCAGAATCAAGATTCAGTAATGCAAACGCTATAAACATGCTGCGTTGCCAGGTTAGAAAGCTGTCCCTCTGACAGGTGGGGGAGGGACCTTAATTATGATGAAAAGAGAAATACTAATAGATGTTCGGGGGGTTGCATTATGGTGTTCATTTATGTAGCACATTTTTAAATTTGTATTTCTATTTTTTTAAATGCATTGTTACATTGCTACAAGCTAGCCTAGTATGTGAGCCAGCGACTGAAGCTGAACGAGCCACATGTGACTCACAAGACGCAAGTAAACAGGATCTAGTTAAAATCTAGATGAGGACTAGGCGCTTTTCATGAGAGTCAGCACCCGCAACGGGCGCAGTAAATTTAAGTTGGTAGTGAATGAATGTTTTGACATGGTAAAAAAGGATACATTTAATGAACATCCCACTTTAACTCATGCCCTCTGACTAGTACATATAAACGTGCTTGTCTGATGGATAGGAACCTCAGGAGGTGAAAGGAGAAGAACACGCAGATCTCTATGGACCCAACAAATCCAGCACAGTTGACTGATATTGTCATGAATCTTTGCAGTAATCGTGATGGCATATTTACCTTTATCATGGTGGTGCCAGCCCCCAGTGTAGAAATCCTGCAGGACTTGTGGAGAGGTCCATGTCTCCAACAGATAGTCTACTTGGTGTTGCTTCCTCCACGTTAGTGACTGGCAAAGTATCTCCCGCGCCTTGTCCATGTTAAAGTCTCTTGCACGCAAGAAACGTAGGATGTGCTCATCTTTTGGAATCTGGACATCAACAAGTAACACGGACAACAAACAATGATACTGCCATGTGTCAGGTAAAACCAAACATATACATCAAAACAAATAATACATTTCCATCAAAACAAATAGTCCCATAAACCTCCATTGGCTCATAGGATGATTGGGGACCACACCACCATACCTTCCAGGTCAGGAGAGCCAGCAAAAGTTGAGTCTGCAGGCTCCCTACCCAATCAAATGCATGTCATTTTTGTCATTCCTTCAGTGGTGTGGAACTTGTGGAGTACAGTTGCATTTCCTCTTATCGACTTCCTCCAAACACTAGTCACTACTCGTCCAATACAGTGCTGCAATGATGCAGTTTCTTTGGAAGACAGTCTTAGTCACTTTCAAGGAAGCTGCTGAACTCATCAGTTATTAGCAAAGGCCTGCCAAAACCCTCCCAATAGTCACAATAAAACTGGCCTAAGCATAAACCAGGTTTTAACAAAACACAGAAAAAGGGCAACATACCTTCCCCTTATGAGTCTCTTGTAGCCATTTGCGAAGTCTGATGAGACAGCTCTCCTGAAGGGGGGTGAGGTCGCCAAGGTAACGTTTGATATAGTCTGCATCCAGTTTGTCTGCAAACAAAAACACTTCATTATGATTTTTTTTCCACACAGAACATGCAGGGTAAGGTTCATGCCAACAAAACATCTTTGCGGGGATGCATACAAAGACTAACCTTCAGGTGTGCCAGCCTGGATCTCTACTGCACAGTCTCCCTGCAGAGCACAGCTGTCCTGCTTGGCATCATGAGAGATGCTCTCCTTGGCATCAGTGGCCAGTGGGTCAGAGACAGCGGGTGTGGCAGGGAGGGAGGGGAGGACGCCCGAGCTACCCGAGAGAGTGGTCGGCCTTGGTTCAGGCAGGGGCTGAGAGGATGGAGTCCAGCGGGGGACGTGCGTGATCCCTTCATCTTCAAGCTCTTTCAGGTAATATTCAATGATTTCTTTTCCCTGGACAGTGAATATATGAAGCTCTGAAGTTACTAACACTTTAATATTCAATTACACTCCATAGATGACAAACATTCATAAGGAATGTCAGACGTGTAAGGTGATACTGCTGTCGTCCTCTCTCATGCAACTGAACATCCTACTTTACCTGCTTATCTTTGATGGTGTATTGAATTATTTATTTATATCAGTTAACATCAGTTAATTTTTACAAACATGTCTGATTCTAATAGAACAGTTCTTCAAGATTCCATTCCTTATATATGGAGCACATGCCATCAAATCAATTTACTCTGTAATCTATGTGCGTGTCTCAGCAGGACATGAAGTCAATGGGAAATGCTCAACTAAAGCTCAACTTTATGCTCACTAACAAATCATGATGGAGCTCATGTGTACATGTGTCATCAGCTCTAGAAGGGAGGTGGATATTTGATAGAACTGGCAAAGGCACAGATCCATTTTTCAGCCAGCTCCTCCCACCTAAACAAACAAAACTAACAGTCTAAATTCAAGCTGCTTGATCAGAGAAGAAGGGAAAAAATAGCTTATTTCTCCAACAGTTGCAATGTTGAAAAAAAGCACACTTTAAATTATATTACTTAAAAAAAAAGAAAAAAGAAAAGAAAAAAGTGCACAACAAGCCCACACACTTTTTTGATACTGCTTGCGTATTGCTTCATAGCAATCTTCTCCACGGTGCTCTCAAAGCCAAAGAATGACTTGATGTCGAGGCTGGCGCTCTGCTCAAAACATGTCCACGCTTCATTCTCTGGATGAACCTGTTAAAACAAAAATTGGGTGCAACTTATATTGTGTACTTTTTTACCATTCCATTAGGAATGTGATAAGGTAAAATCATTGGGGATTTGAAGCTCAAACCTATAACTACGTTGGTCCCTCAGAGCCCTCAACAAGTATTATTTTTGAACTCTGTTATGTTGTGCTCTACACAGCACCAGCTCAACAAGTGATATTAGCTCACCCCAATCGCTCGTTTTGGCGCAGTGTGTGAACACAATAGAAGAGCCTCTCTGTACCCTTGGAACTAAAAATTGGCTCAGTGAATGTACTTGACCTCATTAACTGAGCACAAATTCATTCACCGACCCAGAGTTAGAAAAGAGAAAATGAAGCATGTGGAGGAGAAACGGGTGTCAGCCCAATGTGTCCAATTGTTTGAATATCAGAGGGGGTTGAATGACTCACAGAGGAAGCTGGGTTACAAAACAACGCTGACAACACTTGACTGAAAACAAACCCTGCTTTACATACAGATACACAATCTTGAAAGCTGAAATACAAGGGACAGGTGTAAAACCACAACCAGAGACAGCCTTGAGGTCTAAGGGAGAATGTTGACGTGCACTTACTGAATAGCTGCAGACCTCATGGATGATGACCCTGTTGGAGAAGGTCTCATTATGAGACTCGATGTGAAGTGTCCTATCTTTGCGGTTGAGTGTGTTTTTCTGATTGAAGTACACATAATCCACACCAGCAATCTGTGTAAGAGAAAAGGAGAAATTACAAATGATACTTGATAAGTGAAGCTACTTGACTAGGTTCATCTAAATTCCATGACACTAAGCAAATACTGTTGACCTCAACTTCTCCTTTGGCCTTCCATCTTTGTTTCAGTGAGGCAGCTTACAATGGGTGGCTTCAAAATCCAAACCAGATGTTTGACCCTTGAATCCACTTTGGTCAATTCCTACCAATATTACTATAACTAGTAGCAACAAAATTAAGGTAAAAAAGCTGTTGGGGAAAAAGTCTGACTACAGTTCTCTGGCCTGAATTGCTGTTAAATATTGCTCCCTTTTTAATAACTGACAAAATTTGAAAGTTTTCTTAATGAAAGACAAAATCTGAATACAGCAGTCTTTTGTTTATAAAAAATAAAGGAAATAAAGTAAACAATATGATAATTGAGAGAACAAACTAACAAAACAACACAACTCCAAGTGTCCTGAGTGTCTATCTGGCAGTCGATGTGTCTGACAAGTGTCTCTGCATATGATACTGTATCAGGGACTGTGGTAGATGTGATCAGTAGATAGGATGAGTTTACAAAACAGGAATTAGCAGATCACAATCCTACTAGGGGTGGGATTGGTGCACTGCCCTGCACATCATTTCTCACTGACTCCTTTGGCAAATGTCCGAGAGAAATGTCATATCGGGAGATCATTTTGAGAACTTGACTCTTGCTAAGCTAACCATGGATGCATCGTAAAAAAAAAGTCTAGCCGTCCCCGCTAAAGTCTATAAAAGACGATCGATACATGATGGAATGACAATTAAAAAAGCAAATTCAGTCCAAAGAAAAAAATCCCGGTACAAATACAAACAATTTAGGAAGAATCAAGGGTCTGAGAAGGAGTCCATAATAGCGAAGAGTATGATAGTTCTCAGTTTGTTACCACAGTCAACTAATAAAAGGCTACTTTATAAAAGCCTTTATTTTATCTCACCCTTTTCAGTAAGCGTGGGGCGTCCACATCCAGAGCACAGCGGCGCTCGATCTTATGAGTAGATCCGTCCTCGCTGGTCTCTTCTTCCAACACATCACTGGCAACAAACATTGGGATGAGGTGGCAGGTAGGGAACCGGCGCTCGTAGGCCTGAAAAGACCAGAAAAAATGACTTGTGTGACCAGAAGACACAGCTGGAGAGTAGACCAAATCATGAATTCTCATGTCCAGCAACAGAAATACGTTCATTCAAGCGTTACTGGCAGCAACAAAAGATCTTGCCGAATACTATGTTTATCCATCAATATATAAATAATCAATCTGTGTCGAAAAATCAATGCTCAGGAGGAAAACCAAGTCAAAAAATTAAGTGACAAAACACAAATCAAGCTGCAGCCATAAATCGCAGGAACAGTTGCAGCGTGGATTTCATCCTAAAAAAAATCTATGAAACTATTGAGTCACATAGCCACAAACTTCAAAGGTCTGAAAAACAAGCTATTTTTAGTGTAAAGTAACCAATGTTGATGCTTTAAACTGCTGCCTGAAAAACAAAAAATGGGGAGGGCAGGAAGAGCCCTGGAATTTAACATTGTTCATTGGGGCGGTTCAAGCAGTGTCATCGACACTTCTTCCAGGGAAAAGACACATGCATAGATGGGTTCTGACCATGTCCAGAGCGGAAGAGATCATTTGTCCAGGCAGCAGAGGTGCCTGGCCTGCACTGTCCCAATAAACGCTGAGCTCACTTTTTCAGCCCTGATGCCTCCAGAACACTGGCCATGAGATTAGCACAGCAGTCAGCACATCATTCACCGTAAACATCAGGTCTGCCCATTTAAAAACAACCATTGACAGTAAATGCTACGTGCTGCCAACAACCCAACAACCATCATGTGGCTAAACACAATCCACACAAAAGGAAAACCATTCAGATGTCCTTCTGTTTCTTGTTTACAAGTGGATGTGAGATCACCAAAATAAGACGTAAAACAATCTATAAAATTCTACTGTTAAAAAAACAAACAAAAAAAAACAAAACAAAGCCTGCCAACTTTGCATTACAGAATCAAAGAACAAATTGCCAGAAACCCTTGTGTACTAGTGAATCTAATCTAGTTTAAGCATCCAAGTGGGCAGAAGCAAAAGAGCAATGATAATCCCCCCAAAACACTGCAGAGAAGTACTTCAGTCTAAACTAACAAAATAAAGCAGTTACAATTCAACTGTCAGTATTAGACGGCCAAAAAGAACCAAGAGTCACGATTTAATCATGAAGAAATACATTTGTAGCTTTCCCAGTGAATGTACACTTGGTTGTTACATCTGGCAATATATAGTTTTCCAAAATGCTTGAGTAATTGGTGAATGATGAAGTGGTGTAGAAATAAGTAATTCATAAATAACACTGTGTACAGAAAAAAACCTCATCATCTCCAGCAGCGAAACAGTTGTGTGATATACCTCAGTGGACACGAAACCAAATGTATTGGTGTCCAGCTTCAACAGTTGTTGTGACATTGTAACTACAGGAGGTGGCAAGGGAGTGATGTCAGTCAGAGCCTGATCCTCAAGCTTATGGAATGGTTGTGTAATAGAGACACTGGCCACTCGGAGGTTGGCCACTGCTATTTTTGGCAGCTGGCTGTCAAAGATCATGTTGTGACAGCAGTCAGAAATCAAACTTGATTCCATCCAAGATGATTATTTTCATGATAAACAAATCAGCCAAAAGCATTTTGTGAAAGATGGACATCTGGCATTAAAGAAACCCTTCAAAACATCACAGCTGACTCAGGCACTCATGGGACACAATGTAATTCATATTGGTTTGCAAACTAAACTACTTGGATGTTTGTGCCAGGATCAATGATTCAACACCACAAACACATCCTTACATAATGAGTGGATCAGCAACGTGCCATACGTTTAACAACCATTCAGCAGAGTTAAGAATCAACTTGACAATCACTCTAGAACATTTCAGAACACATTACATATTCTGCGAAAAACCTTCTACCCTGAGCTTATGATTTATGAATAGACTGAAAATACATTTGATGGCATTTGACTTTAAACATTAAGTTAAAGCATCTGACTAGGGTGTAAACTAAACATGACATTATTACCACCAGAAGACCTGAAGAACACTACAGTCATGGACTCTTTTCTCACTCTAACAAACACAAACCGAATAATGACACACAACAGCATATGGCGTTGGTCATGTCAAAATCTGGCACCTATTGAGTGGCACTGGCAGTGCCCTGATGTCATTCAGCCTGTGCTTGGTAGTAAAAATCATTAGTCCCCTTCTGCCTCTTCCAGGAAATCCTCTGAGGGCTTGATGTCACAATGCAACCCTACATTCGGTATATAGATCAACCACTTATTCCCAGTACGGCATGCAAGTCATCAGCCACACAATGAGCAACAGAATGTTTCATCATTGAAACTAGGTCACTGTCAGCAGGCCAAGGGGGACAAGACGCCAATGGATTCAAGCGCCTTTTTACAGGCTCAGAAAGGGATCATGAAGACGTATCAGGCAGCCTCCATTCAAATCAGAGATTGATAAGTAAGATTTGCAAAAATGTTGGTTCATATTCCAATTATCAGTGGTGAATACCATGATCATTCATCATGCTTTCATTGGATTTGCATGGATATTTGAATGCATGGCCTACTCTGAACCCTGCAGTGGATTCAATGACCTTGTTACACAAGAGAGCAAATGCTACAGAAAAACTGCTTGACCTGACCTTCTGTGACTATGGAGCACTACAGCAGTGAAATGTACATTGGACTTACAGCACACAAAAGCTAAAACATGAGGGACTAGTAATACCATTAGGGTCGTCACCTAACAAATACTCAATTCTGTCACTATTTTTTTTTCTCTTTCATTAATTGTTTCCTGCACCCTGCAAATCAGTCACTATTTTATGACAATGAGCAAACATAGTCTCTGAAAATAATCTCAAGGCACCAAATCAACAACAAGAAATAAATTCCGGTGCAACACAAAAGAAACCCAAAGAGTCCAAAAGTCATGGTGATTTTGTCATCCGGTTCTTTAAAAATGGAAAAGTCCCCCTGTTGGCCAGGCAGTGATGAACGCAAGGTGGAGGGTCAGAATAAGAACAAGCCAAAGTAAAGTGTGCAACAATGGCTTCTTTGGATAAATGCATACCAGACCACCCACTTTTCTTCCAGTGCGCCCACTGCCTCAATGGCAGAACTGCTTGGACTCACCAACACAGAGGGAGAAGAATCAGTTTCATGAGGAAAAATGGGTGTGGAAATAGAGCATTTAGCAAGAGACATAAAAACCAGAAATGTCCTAAAAACAGATGCAAGTAAGGAGTTGCCTCAACTGTTGGATTAATCTCATAACTCAGTGATGATCAAATGAGAGATTATTAATGAACTTAATAAAATGAAGGTGTAGGCCAGAGTCCTGAAACCATAGCCGAGTGATTCTTTCAGCCGAAAAAGAGGCACCATCTGCAACACACTTCTCTACAGCCTGACCCACAACAATGGGTTAGAGCCACCCGGCAGTACCTGAACACGGAGGTAAATCCAGATTGATTAGTACAAAATACTTTCAAACACACTATTTCGACTAAATTTGACACACCTCCTATAATCCAAACTTCCAGTTAATCTCTGACTTCATATCAAAGCTGAAGTAAAAGCATGAAACCTAAAACCTGTTGTGAAAGAAAAGCTTTACGTAATGAAAAAAAAAAACAAATTCTGGAGAGTATGGCTCAATTCCGACCCCAAAGTAGCACAGCTGCCACCCAGCTCTGAGTCACTACGTGAGACGCACGGCTGCAGCAAAAGACAAGTCAATTGTATAAGTGCGCCTGCGTAGTTGTCCTCTTTAAATGGGGGAGAGAGGTTGCTTGGCAGCACTGCTTCCTTGCAGCAGGAAAGCTGGTGAATGAGTGTGCTGGTGATCAGTGAATGAAACACTGAATCTGAATGAATCTCCAAACAGGCTCCTCCAGTCATGTGGATTATCATCATTGGCCATTGCAATCTGCAGCCCCTCAGCATTTTTTATTGCACACAAAATTTATTACTCAGTACAAGCACAGCTTGTTCATATAAAGAAGGCATTTCCTTTCAATCAAAAACGTCAGGGATTTGTCAGTCGTAGTTCCACACAGTGAAGACAGACCGACATTTCTTTCCCAACGTAGCAAAGATTTACAAAACCGGTTGGATCAGTCGCTTGCTGGTCTGACAATATGACACCTTCAGTGTATTGGAATGGTATCGGTCTTGTTCTAAACCCATGTCAATTTGGTTCTTGAGTCATACGGTTTACATGCAAAGATGCATGGGTGGAGCCACAGTTCAGGCCCTCTGCTGACTAAACAACTGAGCACTTAGTGACTGTTTACAGCAAAATCCTACTGGACTGGAGTGGTAGCATGTCATCTGCTGACTGAAAATCCCACTTTTCACGATTCTCCTTTGTCCATGAAAGGACAACGCAAAGTACAGACACAAACTAGACAGCATGATCTGGATGATCTTGACTAACAAAGTAAAAACCTGAATAATCAGAAATCAAGGGGTCCTGCTCACCACACATCTGGAGCTGGGACTGAACAACAAACCACCAGAGCCATGTCAGGAAAGCAGAGCTCATCGTCATCGTAAAGGATTTATTATAATCTGTAGGTGACCGAAGCAAGTACTGCGCCAGAAGTTCCCAGACGGATTAAATACAATAAAGCAAGCGGGAAGCAGTACAACCTGAAAACTAGGCTGTACAAGTCTTAAGGAACCTGAGTGGAAGTGGGTCAGGGCACAGTGGAGCATGGTTGTGAAACTGTGGGCATGCTTGCTGTAACATGATGGGAGAATAGGCCAAGTGTGAACACCCAGAAGAAAAATGTTTCATTAGAATAACCATATGTTTCCTTGCAAAATCTAAAGGGTGTCACGCACCCATCTACTTTTGCATTGTAGGACTCCGTGACACACCATTTTCTCTGGCATCATGCTACTTATTGTGATGCAGTGATGCAATTTAATTTGCCCCAAACCCTTTGTAACACAGTAACAAAGGCAATAATATATTGTTTGAGTTAGAAAGGCATGTCAAAAAAGCCAAACAGACAATAAGTAAAAAAAATGTGACGCAATTGTTACTAATGCATCCTCGCTCATCACGATGACAATGCCACATCTTCACTTGTCATCTTCAACCAACCACTGCGGTGCTGGTTAGCACCCATCTCCAACTGCAGTTTCAGTTGTTTTTATTAGTTGGGCATTTTTCCTCATTGTGGAAGCCTTCCAAGAACAACTGTCCATACAGGCTTAAAACAACAGCAAGAGGCGTAGTGTGTTCTTCCGATGACATTCTTCCCAGAGTCCCAAAGGACAAACTGCAGGCATCATGAATGGTCTGGTGGAATCATGGCAACAACCGCACTGAATACATTTCCTGTTATTGAAATGCAGCACTAGGCTCCAGGGGAAGACTATTTAGAGAGCATGTTTGTGTGCCTCGTTCTGCTGGCAAACAAAAACTTGAAGATCAAGAAACTGTGTACTTGACATTGAAAATACAACAACTAGAAATAAAGGCCTGAGTGTGTAGCAAGGACACAACTACCACTTGTATAGAAACACATGGACCAATGACCAATGTGATGCTGAAACCCTTGTCAGGCCCACAACCTTGTCTTTTCCGTGAAATGTCACATATGTACAGGATATACATTACTTGAAACCCACAAAGAAATGCATGAAACCATCCAAGATGGTCGCATGGAGCAAATTAAGATGTTGCATTGCATTTATAACCTCATTCACTAAAATAGACAAACAATACTTTACAGTACAATGGACCATGGGAATTCACAAATTGGACTGCATCTTGGAGAACACAGGTCTCATAGCATAACAGGATTTGTTACACTCTTCAGGTGATAGAGGAGTTGAGACAGAAGTTTCCAGACGGATTAAATACAATAAAGCAAAGCACAGGAAGCAGTGACAGAAAACAGGGCTGCATAAGTCTTAAGGAACCCAGGGACAAGTAGGTCAGGCCACGGCGGAGCAGGTGTGTGCTACTTATTGAAAGTATATGCACATACATGGATAGCAAAGTAAACATGAATGTGTACATTTATCAATGATATGTTAACAGCTGAAATACGTGAACATGTGGAGTCAATCGCTTGGAGTGTAGTGTGGTTTTCAGAAATGCAACAATATTTTATCATAAAATATATTGACTTACAGTCTAGAAAAGGAAAAACATCCTCATTAACAAAAGCTGAAGTGGCAACTTGTGGCACAGCAATATTAGAGTGAAGCCATAACATGGAAAATAGAGCACATTTGCTTATTTTAAATTTTAATTAAGGTTCACCAATATCCCATTAGCTTTGAAAATGTAATAGAACCATTGGCTAAAGAAATACCTGCACAACCATCATTAAAACCAATGTTTCTGGTATGACAAACTGCACAAAAATAGTTGTACGCATGTACGGACCTCAACCAACACTACTAGAAACTAATGGAAAGGAAGAAAGATGACTTTTTAAAATGCAGGAGACCTGTCCAAGCAGCGTTGAGGTAGACTCTATTCCCATGAATTCTTTCAGCATTGAACCATTGCACAGATGTCACATCCCTGCTATAATTTACTTGGAATGTTCGAGAGGAATCTTGATCTGTCAAGTCTGGTCTCGTAGAGATCTTTCCGTTGAAAAACATTCAATATTCATAAGGGGCTTACCTGTCTTGGTTTGTCTACTGAAAACAAATACTTGTGATTTGAAAATACATACAGACAAAAACAAACCTTTTTCTGTCAAAGGTTTTCTCCACTTCATCGGAAAATGACTGCAAAAACAACATCTGCTACAGCCGTGATATGGAATCATGTTATGTAACTTCACATTTCAAACACTTAAGTGTTAGGTAGCCAAATGTTGAAGCACTTTCCTGTCACAAAGCAAGGGAATCCCCCAAGGCCGAGTTTGGAAAAGACTGCTTCATACATACACCACAGGAATGCATTCAGCACACAACTGACAGGATCAAATAGTCAAAGTGAACAGCAAATTAAAGACTCACTTCAGGAGAGAATTTCATTGGTTGTGTAAACAATAGCATAGTAGCATGAAATTTGCTGAACCAAAACTATTGTGTTGATTTCAATATTCTTCAAAAAATGTCTGCAAAGTAATCCTGATGTAGTAGCTCTGATATGAGCATTTAACAGCCAGCCTGTTAAAAAGCAATTCGTTTTCTAAAACAAGCCTCTCACTAATGCACAAGAAGCCTTGGTTGTAGGTAAACTCGCGTAAAGCCAGTCAGCGATCGTACATTTATAGCCTGGTGTTTGCACTGCGCACAATCCTGCTCATGCTAAGAAGATTTTCGGCCTACTCTCCCCGTCCCCTGCCCACCATCTGATTCCATTTAAAGCAAGCGTCACCTGTGCGACTCCACGTTTGCTTCTTTCTGAAACTCAGAATCACCTTTGCCACCAGTGTAAAATTTGAGTTATATAGAAAACAACAACCGGGTCGACTTATGTATGATATGTTGTAGGCAGCTGTTGCACAAAATGGGTAAACAAAGGAATAAAGGTGGTCAAGAGTATGACAGATCTTGCATCTAAAGTTATGCAACAGTTTCCTTTCTGATCGCTAATGTTGAGAAACATGCCGTGTTAGAGAGTCAGGACTGAGGACTGATGTAGAGTCATCAGGAAAGCCGAGGTTTCCTTCAACAACAAAAGTCCTGGCAAACATAGCTTTCCAAGCTCTTTCCAACCATCAGAAGAACTCAGTCTTCATATAATTTGCATGTATAACCAAATACAGATAGTCTCATTCAACAACCACATAATAAAGAGGAAGCAAAATAACATGCAGATAAGCAGTTAGTGTGTGAATGTCCAACCAAAACACACAAGCACAAGAAGCCATCACTTTTAAGTCATAAAATTGCATTTAATACCAGGCCATTATACGCACACAATACTCATATTGTACTTAGGCCGATCAAAAAGGAGTGCGAGCAGCAGCACCGCCAAGCAATTTACATTCAAGGTGAGACAATAAGCGACTACCTTCGTTGTATGACCCCTGAAACACACCTCTGCAAGCCCACCCACGCGCTAGTATGACATAACACCAAATCCAAGACATGCAAAATTCATGAGGTTACGGAGCAGATACAGGTGACACTTACCGCCATCACAAGCTCAAATGGATGCTTGTACACCCGCACGGGGGACTGATACTTCTGCACCATGTTGTAGATCACAGTCACACCGACAACCTGAGGCAAAATGCAGACCTGGTTATGAGCAGAAGTAACATGAGGATGACACTGTCTCCATCAGGAGTGCAGACACTGAAAATATTTTTCTTGTTCTAGGATATTCACTACATTAACTTCCCACGAAGGACCTAATGTCAACTGAATTGCAAAGTGTTGCATATGGTCACTCATGCTTTTCATGCCCTTGTGTTGGCTGGGTTTCCTACCGCATAACTAACATATCACTGATTGCATTGATCAGTCAATACTTTCTGTGAGTAATACTTGAGCAATGGATGACAGATATAGGAAGGTGTTTGTATGACGATATTGTGGGTTCCCAACTAATGTAGGCAATCATACATCCAGAGGAACCATTACATATACGAGGTGCGGGTGACTGTTCTACAGGGAGCTAAATATCCAGATGACATTCTACGTTCGTCAGTTCGCACAATTAAAGAATAAAACGTTTGAACCATTTGCAAACCACTATTACATCATATATTATGTGATGTAACAGATGGTTAGACGGGATCATTTACTATGAAAACACTAGTGCTTCAGTGTTGCATGCTGACACACGTTTGTAACTGCTGCTTTAGTGCGATGGGAATCGTGGTTATTGGCTGCGAGGATGGGTGTGGAACTACTTACACAGGGATCAGAGGACAGGGTGACTAATAATAAACAAGCTAGACGGCCAGGATATAAACATACTGGAGCTGAAAGAACGACACTAAGTCAGGGGAGACTGCGACCGTGAAAATATTTACCGTCATGTTTCGGGATCTGCCAAACGTCGTAGTGACATATTAACACAAGACATTATCGTTAAAAGCAGCAAATGACAGCAACGATCAGAAATAATAGTTACTGGACGTAACTTCAGTTCTATGAACACGTGCGAAACCCTCTTTTCCAATCCAAAGGCACTGTTCATTTCAGTCTGCTTCAATTTCAAGGCGACCCAGGCGATATTGACCTGTGACGTGCCACGCTGACTTGCCTCAGCGGTACCACGGTCCGTGGACTGTAGCCACCTAGCTAGCAATATGAAGGCTCGAAACAAATCACGCACACTTACCGGTTGAGTCAGAAAGAAAAGAATGTTGCTTTGGTTATGGGTGGTTTCTCCAACACGACTGATCCGAGCCGACTCTTGCCATTTCCCTCGCACTTCGCCGGCTTCTGGCGATGAGCAGAAGCTAACAACCGCTAGCTTGTGGGAAATCCGGTACCGTCAAGACGGCGTTCTTCAGCCCGCTACGGTAAATGTGCTGCGTGACGCAAATAAATATCGCGAAGCCACCGTGGAAACGTTCTAGACTGTCCTCCTTCTTTTCAACCTACCATTTCTATAACCCTCTTATGACGCAAACGCTCCGCCCTGGTCTCCCCGCCCACCTTTGTGACGTCACATGCGCAGTGACACAGACGCAAGCGCGCACACAGTTTTACAAGTGGCTTTTATTGTCTTCTTGCTTTGTCTTTTTCGTTGAGTATTTGTCGTCACTTTAACTAGAGCAGTGGAAAACAACGTTTTAACCGTGAGCTTTGGTTTGCTAATGAACTTTACTGCTACTATTAGATATCATCTTGTTATGCTTTAATAGAACTATTTTTTATTGTTATTGTTTCCTTTAATTCTGTTAATTTTCATCCAGTGTTTAGATCCGTATCATCTAATCTAATTTGGTTTTAAAGTCATACACACTGTTTATGTAAACAGTGTTGTTGACAAAGCGTGTACCTCTGTAGGTCTTTGCAGGTATGGAACATTATGTCATAGAATGTGAAGTTCTTGCGATCATGAAGATCACACACCGCTGGTCAGTCAGAGAGGGGACGTTCAGAGAATCTTCCAGAGAACAGCAGAACTTGGAGCTTGTTTTCAAAACACTGGCATGAGATAACATGGATGACTTAACACCTTCGCCAAATTCTTTTTGAATAACTCCCATAAACAGTTGTTATTTCAAATCCAAGTCATTACCAGTCAACTACAGTAAATGGTATCAAGCTTTGGCAGTGGGACAAATGCTGGCCATATTC
Source organism: Synchiropus splendidus (assembly GCF_027744825.2). Classification (NCBI taxonomy): domain Eukaryota; kingdom Metazoa; phylum Chordata; class Actinopteri; order Syngnathiformes; family Callionymidae; genus Synchiropus; species Synchiropus splendidus. The sequence continues at coordinate 9,179,748 of NC_071335.1, read as the reverse complement.
AGAAACATTCTGTAGCTGTGGCAGTCACACTCAGCACTATTACATAAAGGGATTAAAGCAGCAATGTTGGTTGTTGATATCATGAAGGTTATTATCCTTCAAAAGGTCAAAAACCACACCTAAAGTCAACAGTTTGCAGCGGATGAATTAAAACAGCAAACAGATTTGTCTGCTTTTGTCAGCAGAATGATGAGACTAATGCACTATTCATTAAACAAGCAAAGAGGATGTGGGTGCAAACAGTGTCTCAATTATCGTCAAACAGAAACACACAATGATAGAGGGATTTCAAAGGTCAGTAATTCACAGAATTCCAGATCCGATGACACTTCTGGGTGTAGCAGGGATGAAACCGCAGGATGTTCCGCTCCACGCATGTAAAGAGCTGGAGTCCTCCAGCAGCATGTTTGTGAGTCAGGGATGTCAGGTAGACTGGCATTTGCTGCTTCGGATGGCGAGTTGTTACATTCATCCAGCTCAAGTTTCCATCAGAATGGTTATGTATTTCTAAACGCTTTCTTGAAAAGTTGCCATGAACTTGATCTCTTCATCATTCAACTCAGTGATGGACTGGCCGAGCTGAACGCTGGTGACGTGAGTGGACACCTCATGACCAGACAATGGAAGGCACCGATGGTGTCCGAAAGATGTAATGTTTGTTAAATGATCGCTCATTTAGTATTACTTACTCAAGGTGGGTTCGATAATGCAGGCGGCGCCCTCTACTGGATAATAAGTGCCGCTACAATATAAAGGAGAGGACACCACGAACCGACATTTACGTGGATCATCGCGTTATTCTTCCACAGTCTCTTTTGCTCAACAACAACATAAAACACATATGTTGCGTTTTCAGACGTGAGACATTCTGTAGGCTCTGTCGTTGCTTTGATTCTCCAGACAGTGACTCCTAGTGGCTTTTAGAATAACTACCCATTAATATCACGACTTCCCTTTCTCCCCAATAAATAACAAAACTGGTTACAGACGCATTTTTTCTATACATTTAACCACTAAGAAACTCAAACGTCTTCACTTCTCGATTAGTTTTATAGTTGTCATGCTTCATTTTAGTTTGTCTGCACTCTTCCCCTTTTCTCTGTGCTTCTCCTGAGTGTGATCTGCGCTTGGCACACACCTGGATCAGAGTCTGCAATCCAGACCACCTCCGTGTGCCAGATCCATCCATCAGGTGCCTGTGACATGTGGGTTGGTCTGCAATTTACTCAAGCAGGAATCCATCTTGCCACATCCTGACACTGTCACCATCTAACAGCTGCAGCTGTCTTGATCCTGAGTCAAAGTAAACCTATTTCCTTTGCTTTCCAAGATCTGCCTCACTGTTTACGGTTGGCGTGTTCAATAGTTGGGAGACGGTATAAGACAGATGTGTTTTGCTTCTCTGTGCCATCGTGAGATGATCTGGTGATGAGTCAATCTCCTCTCCTGCAGAGCTATGGATCTTGACTGTCTGACTTTCCTCAGCTTGTTTTCACTGACTGGGACATGTCTTTCTGCCATTCCATTTGACTGTTTGTGTTGAGGGCTGTAGTTTTGTGACCAAAGTCCAACTCTTTTTCTTCATAAACTGACGGATTTCATTATGAATATCAATTCTATTAAGTTTTTATGTTCACTTTTCGCCACAGCTTTATTCCTGAAAACATATTTACAATGGAACTTGTACAAGCCAGTCCAAATGAGTTTGGTATGAAATGAGAAACAGATGGAGCAGGAAAAAGATCTGCATCTCCATGCTGTATGTTCGCACTTTGCAAACTAGGACTTGACAAATGTGGCTTTATTCTCTTCATGATATGGTCTCATTTGGAGATATCGCTCTCCCAGTTGGATTTCTCTCTCTCTCTCTTCTCTTTCTCTCTGTCAGTCAATATCCTGAGCATTTCCAGTATTCATGAAGAGCTCTCATTAAAATGGGAAATGTTCCATCAGGATCATTTAGACATATTATGATGTAATCAGTGATGCGTTTCCTTATTTCAGTGCTGTCAAGTTTCTGTCTGTTCATGTGATTAAGGTGTTCAAGATAGAATGAGAATAAAGCGGTGCTCAGACAGTTCCCCTGCTGTGGGGTTCATCTGTCTGATGTGATAGATTTAGAAATTGTCTCTCCAGCCTCTCAGCACGAAGGTTCAGGGTTCGAATCCAGCTCTGGACCTTTCTGGGTGGAATTTGCACGTTCACCGTGTGTCTGCGTGCAGTTTCTCCGGGTACTCCTCCCTAAGACATGCTCACTGCTTCTATGTGTCTATGTTGTCTCTTACCCTCAGGATACAGCAATATTTCTTCACCTACTAATATCTTTACTTATATATTTATTGTGATTTTTGTGATACACCTTGTGTTTCAAATGTATTGACTCGAGAAAACAAATCTTGTGGAAAAGATTTGTTTTCAGTCATGGTCAGAAGATGGTATTCAGCCAGAAGACATAGATGGTATATTACTTTTTTCATAGGAAGAACATGAAAAATGCCAGGTGCCAGTGCCAGGAATTTCAGCTGCAAATTTCATGTGCAAGAAATGAAGTAAGTCCTCACAATCACCTCATCAGGTAGACAATATTCATTCAATTGTCATTCCATGTCATTAAAAAAGTTGGGCATTGTCTGTAATTTATTGGGTTGTTCTAATATGAACGTTGCGCGATAATTAAAGGCAATCGATCAACACACTTGATGTTAACTGTTCAGAGTGCAACGACCTTAAGCTGACAGCAGATGCCAGTAGCACCATCGTGTTCCCTCTTACCACAGTGCACGAGCAGTGTCAGGGCACTAGGGCAGGGTCACACTCGGGGAATTGCATCATTCACCAACCGTTATCTCGTGTTGCTCCTTCACCTGCTATGGAGTGGATCAGTGTCTCAGAGTGGCACAGCGAGTTTGGACATGAGGAGGAACAACATTTATATCTGGTCAAATTCAGTCACAATGCAGGGTTGAGTTCTGTTGTTGGGTATGTGCAGGAAAAAGAAAGAACAGCCCCTCTTGATTTGAAGTGTTGTGACTTCAGAAATAGTTTTTAGACCGTATATCTTTTCATGTATCTATGTCGTACGACAATAATATTTGCATGTCATTTCAAGATTAATCACGTGATTCTATCGTTTTCAATTCCAACCAAAACAATATTTCCTGAAAAAATATTTTACCCTCTCCCCATATCCCAACACCGCTGCACCATCTACTGAGGCAAAGGGACACTTGTAGTAGTCTGATGCACTGAACCATTATTGTGCTAGCTGTTTCAAAATAGAAGCCTGTAAATGGGGACAGGGGCAGTAGTGTGGGTCCTCATCCTGCAGGCAGAATGCGGCCTGCAGGTCTTTGATTTGAGGCGCTTGGTCCAGTGGTTTTTATTTATTAAATCACGGGAACCCCAAGTGTGAGGTTAGGAACCCCGGTCAGGTTACAGTATAATCTTCAGAATATTTTTGATGGGGCTTTCAAAACAACTGACAAAGCATTATGATGAGAATGTTTATCTCGAGTCTCATCGGCGGTGTGTTTTTGTAGTCATGCAGAGAAACTTGCAGGTGTGTTACAGCAGACAGGAAGTGGTTTGCAGGCATATCACGTCAGGAAGTGATGGCTTGCAACTACAGGAAACTAGTTTCAACAGTCGACACCCAGAACAGTGTCAGACAAAGAGATCACTCAAAATCACTCCTTATGTTTTAAAGTCAATCAAAAATGATTTTTTTTGGAGGGATTCAGAATTTATAGAGAGATATGAACACATAAACTCCATCTGCCAACAAAAAACTATGAAAAATAAACAAAACTGCTTTCTGAAAGATATGCCAAAGCAATCGTAAAGATTTGAAAAAAAAAAAAAAAATGTAAGTGGATGCAGTCAGCCTGAAAAGAGTTGCTGTGGAGGCAGATGTGACCGCAGTTGCCAAAGAAGACAGACACAAGGCAGGAAATAAAGCAGAGGTTTAACCGCCGAGAACTCAGAAGTACATCAGCACAGTGAGCCAGTCGTGTCGTGGAGAGAGAGAGTAGCGTCTTTTTTTATCCTTCAAAGTTCCTGAAAATCGATTTATTCAAGAACCTTTGCGAAGCATAGGACTTGGCCAAGCATGGGAAAGGAGGAAAAAGAAGACACTAAAGCTGAGCAACCACAAAAAGAGCAAGGATCACCAACTGAAGAGCATCTTCAAGATCAAGAGCCCACAGATCCACTCAACACATACCAGTGGCACACGGACTCAAAGGGAGCACTGGATGGCGCCAAGGAGGATACAGGAGCCTCTTCAACCTCTACGTTGGAACGAATTCAGAAAGCCTCTGCCACCAAATGGAACAAGATGCAAAGCTGGCGCAAGGCCTTGAGCGAGGAGCATTACAAGTCAGAGAAAGGTACTGGTGGGGCACGGAAAAACCCCTTCAGAAGGGCCCTGTCGGAGCCCCCGGGGTCCCTATTTGCCAGCCTGTCTTCCTCCCGCGGGTTTTCCAGCTCCAATCAAGCGACAGCCTTCTCAGAAGCAGCAGATGGTGCTGGAGTCGGCCCCAGTGAGACTTCTCAGAGTCGGAGTGGAGGGGCACTGTTCAGGAGGTGCCTGAGGACGGTGTCCCAGAAGCTGAGGAAGCCCAGGCTGCAGAGTCGAAGCAGCGCCGTATCACCAGGTGAGGTGCTGGCAGTCATGGAAGCATTTTTATGATGCCTGCAGTAGGATGACCTATAATCACTCACAAAGCCAGGAAAAGCTAAGTATCAAATAGCTTTTAAATATTGGTATTCATATTTCAAACTAGTTGGAAAGTACTTCCCCTGGAACTATTCAGTTCAACTAAAGTCATTCACTTTTTTTAAGTGGAACCCATCGTCTATTGCTTTTTTTGCGTCAAAACAACCAATTTTTACAGATCTGTGCCTCTGCTTATTATTAAAAATGTTGTTACTCTTAGACAGGATGTAGTGGCAAATGAAGACAATGATCTTTGAGCTCATGGAAACATCAATAGACATGTTTGTTACCACAGCAGGCCACCTCAATGCTCACATACCTCTAACAGTGGGGTTGAATACGATATATTGCTTAATATGTGAAGGTATATTTTAAGGAAAAGGGGAAGTTTGTTCTTGCATGCTTCTGAGCGGCAGCGTGACCAACTGAATTGCTTGACTCAACATTCAACTTGTGGATGGCAGTCGGTGCAACCTTCCAGTGTCTGTCTTCATCGCTGTCTCACTGCTGCTGATTTGATATATATTTGATATGAGAGTCACTTCTTTGATGACTCAAATTTCTTCCCAAGGGTTAGATGCAAATAGGTCAGCGCACCAAAGGTTCAGAAAAATTTCGACCCTGGAAAAACAAAACAAAACACAGGTGTGCCAAAACTGTCACACAAATACAAGACATGTCATTAAAACAAAAAAAATATATAATCCAAAGATTAGAATTAAGTAGAAATTAAAAAAAAAAAAAATCTTGGTGGGAAAGATATTGGCAAATGTAGGTATCTAGTTTTGTCCGAGGCAGGCTGAACTCTCTTTGGGAGATGAGGGTGAGCATGACCGTCTAGGACACGTGTCTCAAACACCACTGACAGGAGGGCCAGCAGAGGGGAATTCTTGGCAAGGCTGAGCCACAGACCAGGCGAGGAATCCATGCACTGGTGATGTTACGATGACCTGGGAGAGAGAAGAGATGGAGTGGGCTTCTGAGTCTGGGCCTTTTTACTTGGACTGCGCCTCCCACAACCCACGAAATTGTAGCGGGTATGCAGATCAATATAGTAGTGTTAACATTATTAAGGATTTCCCAGCTTGGGTAACTTGTAAGTAAAAAAATAAATAAAAACAAGGAAGAGGAAGATTTTGATATATGCAGCACAGTGAGCGAAAATGCAGAAGATGCAGATGATCAAACAGATGTTATCAGGAGGAAGCAGAGGAAGATGAGTGGTCAGTCATTGCTGCTAAGACTTTGACTCTGCTCACTATGACTCACCTTCCTGTCTTGTCTCCCTGGCCCAGATCATGGTGAGGGCCCAGTGCTCAGTGAACTGCCCAGGCTGGAGTGGGCTCCGGCTCAGGAGGTGCCTCTGTGGAACATAAGCACCTGTGTCCTGGATGAAGGACAAATCATCATCTCACCTGATGAAGAGGTGACAACATGTACACCACATGCACCTGTTTTACTGAACACACTTCCTAACTGGATAAAGCACGGCTCGACTCACATTTGCTTATATGTGTTTTCAGCCCATGATGTGGACCAGAAACCGACTCAACAGCTTGTCCACCGTCAGCATGCAGAATCTGGAAGACATTGGTAGGTTAGGTAACACTGTCACACTGGGTTTTATTTGGGCTGGGTCAGAGAGCTTGAGTCAGGCTCTGCACACAGTGTGCGCATTAGTTGGGGACTCACAGTGAGGCTCAGCTTGAACTGGTGAAAACAAGTTATGTTCGAGACGAGGAGCGGGACCCAAGTGCAGTAATGGAAGAATTAAAGGAGGCAGACAGTGGGTCAAATACAATAGTTCCATTTCGCAGAATACAAAAACTCAAAAGGCGTCACCGAACTGGGAGAAGTAAACAGAAAACCAAATCCAAAGCGTCACTGAACCTGGATGAGTCCACAACAGAATAAGTCGAACAAAAAGTGCCACGGATCCAGGAGGAATGAATGCAAGCAGAGTCTGTAAAAAGAGAGAACAAACACAATGAACATTAAAACACAAAAAATATCGAGGACGTCAAAACAAAAGCACAAAGCCACGTGGCGCAAATAGAACAAGGACAAAACACAAAACTCAGAGCACCAGGGAAAAGGTGAGCGAAAGATAATTCAACAACGGAAAACAGATAGAGAGCAAGCAAACGGTGCAAATTGCTGGAGGCACACGTTGCTGGAGTCCAAGTGATTTGGGCAAGATTGTCTCCAGACGTGTGCCACAAAACAGGAAGGAAGGAGGGAGAAACAAAACAGGAGTCAAGGGAACAAAATTAAAGTTGATCATGACAGTAGTCTGTTTGATAATTATTTCTACTTTTAACATGACTGGTTCGTGGGAACCATAAAGGCTCAGCAACAAGAAGTAAACTGATACATCTATGAGTTATAGCTACAGCCTTGTGAAGGAAGTATTGAGTGAGAAGAGAGCAACAAGAAGTCCCATCTGGAATTGGAGGCGTGTTGACCCAGAAGACAGTAGGAGAACATCTAAGTTCAGTTGTAGACAGTAGTGAAGGCTTTTCCATGGAAAAACAGACAAAAATGACCATGACAACTAAGTTACACATGCCTTCAATGCCATCTCCAAAATGTCAATCATCCACAGTTTCAAAAACAGGAGGAAACAGTTTCATTAAACTGGCTTCAGTGCTACATAAGCAAGATGAATGATGAAAATGAAAGTTGGAAAAATGGTCCTCACCTCCTAACTGAACCGCCCACTGGAGTCTTTTAAAGTACATAACTATTCATAGTGTTACACTTGTTGGATGAGTTGTTTAAAGCAAAATTCATCAGTGGCCAACACATTTGAGCAGTGGTCACAAAGTAGTGCGCACAGCAGCAGAGGAAATCGCTTTGTATATGCCTGTGAGTAGAGTTGCTTCCTCTACCGGGTAAGATGCAATCAGAGATGGACACTCTGATCCACTGACAGAGAGCAAAGTGTCTCGACTCTGTTCACGTCTTCAGCGGAGGCTGTGTGATGTTGGGCTGTTGACTTGGATTCCGAACCAAAGTCTGAAGACTTCTGTCTACATGATGGGATTTAGACGCTGGATTGTTTGTGGCGGAGCTTTTGGTGAGCAAGTGTGGAGCGGCAGTAATGAATAGCTTGGTTCCCTGATGGTTTTATATCATGAAAGCTGCGTAGCCTGGAAACATCGCCTTCTTACATCAAGGTTGAAATCACGGGTAATAATTTAATAACATCATCATAATGTGTTTTTATATTGAAGGTAAGTTTGCAATATTCTGAGTAACACCAGGGCATTCAAAGCATGTTTATTAGTCGAGACTGGGTATTACGCTTGCTGCTTATATATACTTATATATACAAGCACACTATACTTATCAGAAATATTGACATTGCCTTTCTGAATACAACTATTTGCACCCCCGTTATAAACAGAAAGGTGCCATGTATTATCATTTTTGATAAAGTTATTCACGCAGGAACAATGCATGTGCTATGAACAAATATTCATTTTAGTTGGATTGGCAAGAACAATTTCATCTCTATTACTGCACTTCCAGAATGCAGTCCTGACCATGTGACCCTGCCAGGCGGCCCTCGACCCAAGAGTCAAGATGGCGGTGTGAGGGTAAGATTATCATCTGCTGTGCATTTCCTGTTGATGACATACATAACTGCACCCACACACTGGGCCTGCTTCTCACTCCCTCAGGCTCTTATCAAGCGACGTCTGGAGAACAAAGCCAAGAAGAACAGCAACACTCAACTGAACCATGTGGGACTAAACAAATTCAGGTTTGGAACCACACTTTTGAAGTTCAATGAAATGTCTTGTGAATGATGTATATATATATATATATATATATATATATATATATATATATATATATATATATATATATATATATATATATATATATATATATATATATATATATATATATATATATATATATATATATATACATCATTTTTGTTCAGGGATTCCTCCATGTTTGTTGTTGTTGTTATCATCCTAGCTGCTTTTCTTTTAACTAAATGGTTAAATAGTGTCTTTATTTGTGCGTGTTGTTCTGCTGTGTCTCATTCACCTGCTTGCTTCTGAAGGCACTATGGCTCCAGGGAGTCTGTGTCGATTCCTGTTAGCTCCATGGGAAGTCTGGATCTAAGTGCAGACACCAGCACCATCATCAGGCCCGTCCACAGCTCCATTCTGGGGGAGAAGTACTGCTTTGAGGTAATCATTGCTGGGATGGAAAATTCAGGTTTGGATTGCCATCGTTCTTGATGATGTTTGCAGGTAATAAATTCAGAGAACACACACTGCTTTGGCTGCTCCTCAGCGGCAGAACGCGACAGATGGATTGAGGATCTGAGAAGAGCTGTGCAACCTAACAAGGTACAGGCTCAGGTTGTCGCTGAGTTTATTTCAGGCTACGTTGTGCGGCTCTTGTCATCATGAATCTTTCATCACAGGATAATGTTGAACGCACAGAAAACTCTCTTTGTCTGTGGGTCAATGAAGCCAAGGATCTGCCACCCAAGCGGCGCTATTATTGGGAAGTGCACCTGGACGGGACTCTGTTTGCTCGCACAAGCACTCGTGCGGTTGGCAAAGCTGCAAACCGTTCCAGTCTGGTCGGGGAGACGTCCACCGGGTCATCGGGGGCTTCTGGTGGAAATGTGGCTGGTGGATGCCAACTCTTCTGGGGGGAGTTTTTTGAGCTGGACAACCTTCCATGCATCTCCCAGGTCATCCTGCACCTATTCCGGGAAGAGGACCCCAAGAAAAAACGTCACTCCAAAGAAGAGTTCAACCTCCATCCTCTCGGCAGTGTTGCCATCAGTCTGGCTGACATCAGGGGAAGGTCCTATCAGGAGAAGTGGTACCCCATAGTTCCATTCAAACCCTCGGTCGGCAGCAAAGACCTTCTCGGGTCGCAGGCCTCACTTCGAATCAAAGCTCGCTTCCAGAATCTCAAGGTTTTGCCCATGGAGAAGTACAAGGAGTTTGCAGAGTACGTTACGGTTGATTACGTTGACATGTGCACGAGTTTGGAGCCTCTTCTGAATGTGAAGGAAAAGGAGGAGCTTGCTGGTGCATTGGTCCATGTCCTACAGAGTATTGGCAAAGCTAAGGTATGGAAACAATCCTGCTTGTAAACATCTCAACCGTGCAGTAACTCCTAATTTATCCACGCTGAAGGCGTTCCTCATCGATTTGGGCAACGCCGAGGTTCAGCGTCAGGGACAGAAGGAGGCGCTAATCTTTAGAGAAAACACCCTCGCCACTAAAGCCATAGATGAGTATATGAAACTAGTGGGACAGAAATACCTGATCAACACACTCGGTAGGTGGTGCAATATTTCGACTTCCTCCAGGGCATACCATGGTTTTCTAACTCCTCACTGTGACACTGCAGGGGACTTCATCGCCCGCCTTTATGCTACAGTGGAGAGCTCTGAAGTGGACCCACGTAAATGTTCGCCCTCCGAACTGCCAAACAATCAGAGACACCTGAGGGACTCCTGTGATGAGGTGGTACGGAAAATAACAGACATCCACAGGTGGGCAGTCAGAGCCTGAATTATTTTCCTGATGGCGCGAAAAATACAAAGTTTGTGCTTCTCCGTTCCCCCAGCCCATTCCCAGAGGAGCTGCACAAGATCTTCTCCAGCTGGGTGGAGCTGTGTGAGGACCTGGGCCGACCGCAGATAGGCCAGCATCTCATCTCTGCTTCCCTTTTCCTTCGCTTCCTGTGCCCTGCTATCCTCAGCCCGTCGCTGTTCGGTCTGACACAAGCGTACCCAGAACCTAACACTCTGCGTGCCCTCACATTGACGGCCAAAGTCATCCAGAACCTGGCTAACTTCACACTGTGAGTCAATCAATGTTGTGTTAAAATGTGAACAAAGGACGTCACTTTACCACTGAGATGCTTGCTCAGGTTTGGGGAGAAGGAGGAGTACATGCTGTTCATGAATGATTTCCTGGAGCAGCACTGGGAAGGAATGAGAGGATTCCTACGAACTGTTTCCAGCCAAGACACGGAGATACCAACAACATCTTTTGATGGGTATGTGGACCTGCCGCTGCGGCTAGCTGTCCTGCATGGCCTGCTGGTGGACATCATCAACCAGAAAAAACAGGTAGGATGGAACATGTCTTCCTAATTTCATTTGATAGTTTTGGGAAAAAGAGACAAGCCCCCTGGCAATTGTGTGCGTGTCACATAAACATAGTCAGTTCCGCAACCAGGACAAATGAGGAACTGTATTGGGCAGACAAACACAGGATACTGGCTCATGAATGTTTTACCATGAAATCTTTCAAATAAAGCGGGTCCTCCTCAGGAGACCATCGACCAGCTGCACCCCCTGCCTCTCATTCTCAATCAGATCACAGAGTCTCTTGGCCCAGAGGCGACTCGGATTCCAGTCAGCAGGTATAACACAGTTTAACAGCATCCTGTGGTTCCACTTCGATGGGTGAACTTGCTTCTTCCTCCAGTCTGATGGGTCAGGCCAAGCCTGTGTACGTTCCTCCGAAAGACTTGAGCAAATACAGCCCTCACCACTCTTCCACACAGCAGCTGCCACTGGATTCCAAAGTCCGAGAAGGGTAGGTGCTCTACAGACAAGTTCATCACCAGAGTCTCTATCCACACATTTACATAGGAGCTGGGCCTTTTCATGTGTTTCATTCACTAAGACACAAGTAAGAAAATCAAAGAAAAGTTGAATTAGAGGTTGCTTAGCTGTGAGTTCCAATAGCAATGTGGAGATGTGATGGTTTCTTTCTTTGTTCAGCTTTGAACATATTCTGTTATTGGTTGACTTTGATAAGTCCAAGTGTCAGAACTGACACATTGAAACTGTCAAGAATATAATTTTCTTAGTTTATCCAGTAAATGATAAATAAAAAAAATGGTATAATGCAGTCACCCGTTTTGAAATGCAAAACATAATTTTGTTTGAAGAGTAGCTTTTTCCACCACAGTATATATTTTGCTGCCATAATATTCTCTTGTGGGAGAATCTTCTCATTCACTTGAGCTACAGTCAAATTTCCAACGTTATATAATGACACTTAAATCAAGGTTCAGTAGTCATGGAAATACGGCCCTAATGGTTCTCATCCATATTCAAATCCATCCAAATCCAGTTACCGACTGAGAAAAAGATCTCTCCATTTAAACCAGGCGCCTCTGATGGAACCAACCCCAAGTGGCTTCTCTCTAGTTACAGTAGTTGACGTAACGCAGCAGCACATTTGAAATGCCTCGAGGGCGCTAAATCTCACCCCTTCACTGAGCAGGCACTTTGTGACTGTGGTCCTGGAGATGGCCAGACGTCTATTTTTTATTTTTTATTTTTTTACTTGAAGCACGATATAATTTACGATAACAAAATGATCTGTCGGACAAAATTATTTCTAACTATTGCTGCTTTCAAGAACTAAACTTAATTCACTGCCTGGGAATCAGACCCAGGGCACTGTAGTGACAGCGCCAAATCCTAACCCCTAGACCAGCAGGCAGTATGGAGACCTCGAAAGTGTGTACATTGTGTGTACAAAATGCTTGAATTGATGGTGAAAAAGTGATCCAGATCACGGTCAAAATTGAATCGTTTGTTCCTTGTCCCATCTCACACATGTATTGGTAATTTCATCCAATTCAGTCTGGACAGACAGAGAGACAAACAAACCAAAGCTTTGGAGAATAACATCATTGTGGAAGTCATACATTTCCTTTCAATTTATTTTGAGAAACAAGAAGCCAAAAAGACAAATGGAAGAGAGAGTAGAAATAAGAGTCACTAAACAAAGATCTAGTCACTGTAAAACTTAAAACTAATGGTGAATAATAAATTAGTTTTACAGTTGAGTCTGACCTCAGGGGGCCACATTTAAGTGGTCAAAAGGTCTGTGTGTGGCCCCCGACCACCCATTGCTCAAGTGGGAGCCATTATTATTATTATATTATTATTATATTATTATTATATATTATTACTGCATTTAACAAGTAGACAGTGCAGGTCAGGAGAACGTCTAGATCGAACGAGCTCATGTGTGGCAGTAGGATAGTGTAGCCAGGTTTAACTACAAGGTTCATTTTTCTGCAATGTCTCGAAGGGACGGAAGAACCAGGAGCACGCGGATGAGGAAGCCCGTCACGAGAACTCAGAGTGCCCCACACAGACCACCTGGGCACACCAAACGTCTGAAGAGGCAGACTAGTTCTGAAAATCTGCCCACAGGAGATGAGGAAGCAGAGGTCCAGTCAAACTCTCTCCTGATCTCACCACCGAAGCCTGTGAGTACTGAGCATGTGAAGGCCAACTCTGCAGACATTCAAAATACAGTGGTGAGAGTAACTCCATGATTCAAACAGACCGACAGCATCAGACGTCCGCCTGCTCCGGTGCCCTGGATCAAAGACTGTCACAACAGAGAGTCCAGCGAGAACACACCCGTGCAGGAGATGAGCCTCCTGGAGAAGGTTCCCATCCAGTTCCTCAGACAATCGCCTCACGGGCAAATGACCAAACATCGTTCCCTTTCAGCACGAGCAAGAGCTGTCTGAGCTCCGTCTGGGGGTGGAACAGGTGACTGAGCGAGAGCTGGACATGGCCAAGCGACTGGAGGACTTCATCATCATGAGTCAAGACCAGAACACCATGCTGCAGGCTGAGGTGGCCGAGCTGAAGAGTCTGCTGTCTGTGAGGGAAGAGCAGCTCGCTAGCACCACTTTCAGGTAACATGTTGGGAGTCAAGGGAGTAGTAACGCAGTGTTGTTGGGCATCACAAAAATCCTGTGACCTCACATATCGACACAGATTCTGGGTAGCAGAAATATATATATATAAAAACTTTGAGGAGCTCAGTCCACCTCCAAACGTCACAGCAAAAACTGATTATTAAGAATGCAAATCAGTCTTCCACTTTTTTAACAGGACAGTTCATATTGATGAAATAAGCAAGGGTTTATATGAATTACAGCCCAACAACCGTTTTTCTTAAAAACTTCAATAAAACCTTTTTGCAAAAAATGAAACAGGCAGCAAAACGCACCAGTGGGTGGATATAGGTAACCATTATTTTACCTAACGATGTGTCAGACAAATCATCACGCAGGTCAGACTGAATCTAGAAATGTATCACTGTGACTTGGTTTTCTAGTCCTTTTTCTTATGAAGTCGCTCTCTACTGACATCTGGTGGAATTTGATGTTGACTACGCCAATCGTTTTAACTGCAGCGACTCCAGATTTGACAAACTGAAACTGAGCAATAAAAGTAGACAGGTGTCGTTTCCTTAGCATATATCACACAAACATTAGATGTGCATCAAATAAACCGATCTGGATGATGTGATTTCTCACGTGGCTTTCCAACTTCCTCACTGCAGACTGGGGGTGATAGAAGAGGAGAGAGAGGACGACGAGAGGAAGATGAACGTGGCTCTAGCTGCAGCAGAGCGAATGAATGTTCTGGTAAGCGTCAGTAGCTACGACCTCCTTGGCTTCTCACCGGTAGGTAGATGACCCGAGTGCTTGTCCCTCCAGGAGGAGCAGTGTGCAGGTCTGCTGAGTGACCTTCACATGCTGAAAGAGGCCTACAGCAACAGACACAAACATGCAGAGCATCCCGAGACAGCTCAGATGAACAGCAGCTAGACTGTGAGCCGAGATTCTGGCTGCAGCAGAAACCTAACTTCTGCATCTTCAGAGCGAATCCAAAGTGAATGTAATTTCTCTTGATGACAGAAATGTACTGAATCTGCACAGCACTGATCTTTTAAAGAAATAAATCCCAACACAAGTAAAAAAGGGTGATTGTTTTATTGTCAGCAGAAGAAGCACAAGATTCTTTGGTTTGCTGACCAACAAGTGAAAACAAGAGACATTTTTCAAAATGGCAAATTAGAAAATCCAAATAATAATTTAGGCAGAAGTACATGAGTTTTTTTCACCAGGGGCCTCTGCAGGAACTGTAGTTCACAACACATTTTGCCCTCTGATGATCAAACACAAGGTGTTAGTCTCCGGTCTGGTCCCTCCAACAGAGCACCACAGCAGGTGAAGTCCAGGGTCGCACCTACTGGAGTGATGACGGACTGAGGCTCAGGAAGAGAGATTTCAGTTGAGAACCTAAACGATCATGAGGTTTTAGCACTTCAACAGGTGTTTTTAATCATTTTTGTACTTACACGTGTTGGACTGCAGCTGCTGGTGGGACCTCCCTTCAGTATCCAGCTGTGTGGAGAGTTGTTGCTTCACTGCACATGTTTCCATTGCTTCTCCACTGTGAGTTCCTGCTGCTTGCTGAGTTGCTTTGGCTCTGGATGATTGTAAGTGCAGGGAATTGGGGGAGGCTGTTGGCAGATGTCCCATAGGAGCAGAAGTCTTAAAGAGGGCACATAAGGTACCAGCAACAACTTCTCCTCCACCTCCACCATCTGCAGGTTCGGGGGTGTTTGAGGAGGCACCGGGGAGGGCGGCTGAAAACAGACTTTTGAATTGAAACTCGCCACACCTGCCAGCCATTCCTGCACCTTCTCTTTTCCTCTTTGCTGCCTCTGGTTCCTGGGAGTCAGGCTGATGACATGATGTTTCAATTGTTTTTAGATTTCGGACCAGAAAGGTGACACAGTCTTTAAACTGAGCACCTCTCTGAGATGGAGAGGATGGGGAATCCGGGGAAGCTTCTTCGGAGGAGGGCGGCTTGGTGGGAGCAGCCCTTTGTCCAGGTGGGCTGGAAAAAAGGCTTTTGAATCCTCCACACAAGCCCTGTTGTCGATCAAGGCGTCTCACAGTCTCGGGCGATGACTGATGGTTCTGGGATGGGTAGTTATGACTCGACACATCCACGACAGTCTTCATTTTGGCTCCAAGAGTAAAGCTTTTATCATGTTTGGGCGTCAGTGGGCCATCACATATCTTGCTCTGACTCCTCAATGGTGGTTGAAGACAGCTTGCCTTTGAAGGCTTATCAACTGGGCTTAACTGAGTGTTGGCAGCTGCAGCCGGAGAAGATGCTGGAACACAGACTTTGGCCACAGGGGAAGTGGAAGGTGGGTTCGAAAAGCTACTAAGGGATTTGTATGTACCTAGCACTGCAGCAACAGAATATGGAGCTTCGCTGAGGTTTGTCACTGTAGGATGTGTGGGTGGAGCGGGGGCAGCTGGGCAGCTCGGTGGAACCTGACTTGCAGAGTATGAAAAGAGGGCGGGGACAGAGTGACGAGGTCCAAGCACAGCTTCAACTGAATAACACACTGGCTCTACAGGCGCTGAAGCTTTTGCCGGTGAGCCACCAGAATGGGGCGCATCATTGTCTTCCTCAGTGTCCTCAGATGGCTCTTCGGCATGGTCCACCTCAGAGTGAGGTTCCAGGCTGTTGTAGAACTTTGGCCTAACGGAGACAAAACAGACTTTAAAAAAAGCAGTGGCACTGTGAACTACGGACATCAGGAGAGCACGCACATGGCTGGATTCAAAACATCCAGGGGCTTGTTCTCTTCCTTCTGTTCCACAGAAGGGGACTCCACATCTGTGTGCTGCTTCTGCTCCACTTTCATTAGACGCTCTCTGGCTTCCTGTTCCATCCTCATTGTCTGGAGCAAAAAGACGCATTAAATTTCAAAGACAATTCCATGACTTGGAATTCAGCCATTGACTGGAACTCACAGCCTCCAACAGTGGCTCGGTCACACTGGTGAGTGGGTCATGGGAGAACTTGCAATTCTCTCCGTTGACACACAAACCCTTCCGATGAAAGAACTTGCAGGGGAACGACTGTGCAAGGGAGTTAAGAAAAAGCAGGTAAATCAGACACTCACAAAGAACACTGGTTGAATATAGACCCAAGAAAAGTGTTGTGCACCACTTTGGACAAGACACACCAGGTAACATTGCTGTCAAAGACTCATGTCTTTACTTTCAAATGGCTGTGGCACCATCCTACCCAGAAAGCCATCAGGCTGCTGAGACCTGAGGGTAGCGCACATACAACTGTCATTACGGCCTCCAGCATAGCTCTCGACTCAGAAGCACCTGCTGAATTTGGTGCAGCCTTACAGACGATGATTTCAAAAAAATCTTTGGGAATGCAGGAAACAAGACCTTTCTAATGTTGCATGCCTCGATTATGATTATAGATGCTAACCACATTCAATAGATGAGTTCAGTGAGAGGGAGCGAGGTGGGCAAACACGTTTGAAGTGGGAGCTGTTTGTTTATGTTTGTTTGAAAGTGAGTTGGACAGTGATTTGCTAGCAGGAGCGTATTAGAGCACGAGCCTCCCTCAAAAACGCTGAAAAATAAATGTTGCACAACATACTGGCAGAAACACTGAACCATCAGATGGCAGGAGTTTGCAGTCATAAATATGGAAATGAGTGAAGGACGAAATTCATCATCTCAGTTTGCTTGTTCGGGTCATCTCAGGGTTCATGTTCTGAAACAGATCTTAGTCGTGCTTTTGTCTTTCATCCAGTTATCGTTCAGATACATTAAAATTCAATAGGCACCTTACCCCACAAGGACCCTGAGACAGATGGACTCTGTTGTGAAGGAGTCCAAGCCTTGAGTGGCTGGTATCCACTAACATGGTGCCCATTACATCGATCGCAATTTACTGGTCAATCGCAAAGACACCATCAGCAGATTGCATGGTGCACACCAGGAATCACGATGCCTGTAGCAGCCGTCACCAAACTCTTCCACAGAGGGCTGCAGGGTTTTGTCAATCCAGAGAACACCTTTTTACCAACGCGGTCTCTGATGACTGTAACCAGCTGATTGTCAGTCTGGTGATGCTTGTTTCTGCTGACACCTCATTGGTTAACAGTGTGTGTTTGAATACCAGTGCCTTCCTGGCCCGATGAGGACCGGTTGGCCCAGCCCTGGTCTGGCATGTGAGATGCCATCACTCTGCCATCACAACAACAGACTCAGTGACACAGACTTGAAATGAACCTGAACAGTTCCCATGATGCCCTGCTGCCCTGTCAACCAATCACTTTTACAGACATCATGCTGCCAAGGCAGTGAGCTTTGTCATATCAGACCAATGAAATTACAGGCCTTTTACACCAAGAGGCTCAATGCTCCCTTAAGGATCCCTGGGCACTTCTCCAGTGTTCCACCTGCTCCGCCCATCTCAGCAGCAGGCTTCGGGAGCATGTGAGATAAAAAAAAAAAAAACCTGAGGCAGCGTGAGGGACGTGGTCCTACATAACCTGAAATAAGGTTTCAATAGAGCCATGGCTGTCCTACCAGAAGCTGTTTGATCTCAGCAAGAGGGCTGAAAACCACTCAAAGGATATTGTGCATGTAGGGGCAGCTGTCTCCTCGTGAGCAGAAGCCTACCACGTAGAACTTGCACATTTCTTTGATGAGACCATTGTGGACCGGAGCATGCACCATCTGGCAGTCATCGCCCTGTGATGAACAACACAAATGAGCCCAATGCAACATGTACATACATGCATTCCATGAGCATTCTCGCACAGAGGTCTGAAGTTCTACCACTGTAGTGAATTTCTTTTGCACAGTACTAATGACTTTCCTCACATTAAAGCATCACTGTTGGACCTAATAATAAACAAAGACAGACCTTGATGCAGTTGCCCCAAATGAAATGCTTGCATAATATCTGTCCATCCACCACCAGGGCGTTTTGATCCTTAAACTCCTGAGTCATGAACCTTGGTCTCGCCGGCGCACTCTGCCGGTAAAGACAACATTTGGTCACAACCAGACAGCTCTTCAACGTTCCAAACAAGTGTGTTTCATTATAAACCAGCCACATTAAAAATACATACTTCACCTTATTTCATTTGAGGTGAGTGCTTTTTTGAGATCAAATGAGGATTTGCTACACGACAAATAGCTTTGTCTACACATTCAGCGTGGACTTTTGATCAAGAGGTTTCAGTGACTGAATTGGATGTTTACATAGGAACACCAACACATGAGGGACAAAAATGAACATAATAAATACATAAATAAACAATCTAGTAAATAATTCTATGGTATCATTTTATGTGATTATTATATAACAGCATTTCCTCATTTATGCATGGGTTTTTAGTATACTATTTGCTACTAATGTTTCATTTTTAGGACGAATATAGGCAATTTTATCTAATTTCTGTATTACTGTATGTTTACATTCATCTACATTTCCGTCTCAATTTAGGCTGGGGAAAGGTAAATATGGAAAAAAAGTGGGCGAGCCTTATTCCACTCTGAATGAGGATTGGTTACATGGTCGATGTGATTGGCTCAGGTGCAACCTCCTCAACTTCACTGCCATGTTTCACAGGAGTTCAGGGGCTCCCCACTCGATAAAGGGTTGAATGTAACGGTGCTGGGAACATTTTTTTGTGGAATTGCAGATTATTATTATTGTTATTATTAGATATAACATAGTCTCAGACAGAGAATGAAAAAAAGGGCTAAAAATGGGAAAGCAAAATTATTATGTGAGCAACTGTGTGTCCTTCACCAGTTTGACTCACAAAGCTGCCGCCTCTTTGGCCTCTTCCCCGGTTCTTCTGCCCTCTTCTGGGTCCATCAGCAGTTTTGGACTGATGATTTTGTTGACCTATATGGGATTTCTTCGGCATTTCAGCCAATGCGTCAAGAATTGGTAAGGAGAAACATGTCAAGAGAAGAAAAAAGTGGTCATGGTTAAATAATCTCTCAATAACCTTTTTTGAATCGTCACAAAGAACAAGTGTGCAGGCTAATAACACTGACCAACTAGTGGGCAACATCCAGGCAGAGTTTAGTATCTGCTTCAGTTATATTTTCATTGTCATTCACATGGTCAGAATATGTTTCATTTATGTCAGTGTTTGGCAGGATAAGTGGTTATACAAGCTTCAGGTATGTTTCTCATGGTAGTGTTCATATCAGAATGTGCAGCTGTAAACACTTGAACTCACATATAAGAAACTATGTCAATGCTGGATTGAAGTGGTTCTGACATACAGGGGTTGGACAAAATAATGGAAACACCTTAAAGTTAAAAAGCTTTACGGTGTTTCCATTATTTTGTCCAACCCCTGTAGTTGAATCAGGTTCTTTTGCTGATGCACGCAGACGTGTTGCCGTGTTGCATGTGTATGGTTTAGCACAGTGATTCTTAACCACTGGGCCAAGGCCCATGGTTGGGCCACGAGCGCCTTCAAAAGGGACGCTTATTGTTTAACGCCTCTGGGCGGTGGGGGCCACAATAAGCTTGGTTTTAATATATTTGTCATATATGGTGGCAGTAGTGTGCCATTGAAATGACTCTACAGCTGCACATTTGTGGTAGTTAACAATGCAGAAGGTCGTAAAAACAAAAAAAGATTTGTTTTCAAGACCTCACAGTTTTTACCAACTGTAAAAAAGAAGCAGTTTTTAACTTTTGAAGTACACTTCATTTATATCACATTTACATTAGATTAGACGGCCTATATTAGTCCCACAGCGGGGAGATTTGTTTATTTTGAGAATAAAATATTTTTATTTTATGATATTTAGACATAGTTTTCATGCATTTTTTTCAAAATTTCTAGTTTGCATCAAGTGTAATTTTTTGTAAATTTGATGAATATGACTTGTGTTCAAAAGAAAACTGAACACAAATTAAATCAAGAGTTATGAATCAGTTCTGTAACTTGAATGGGCCCCAGGCCCATTTGGTCTGGAAAAGGTGGGGCCCGAAATCAAAGCGGTTAAGAACCCCTGGTTTAACAGGCTTGCTCTGCCATCCAGATTTCCAGACAGGCGTTCCTCTTGCCATACGACGGACATCATAGTGGGTTAAGTTTAGAGGGCAGCTCGGCTATCCTGGACTACACCACAATTGACGTTTGTGGCTGCCCTGCACCGCCTTTTGCAAAGCAGTGACTCACATGAAAAGTTTCTTCTGATTTGCGTAGGGCGCAGCATCAGGTCAACAACACATGAGAGTAACGCTGATGATGCAGTTATAGAGACCAATACCAGTGAAGTGACACAATATAGTGATTTTGTCTTTCATACTGGTTAAATAAAAGCAGAAACCACTGTTATGTATGTGATCCATCACTACGGAGAAAATGTTTAATCTACATTTCTTCTGATTTATCACAGACTTGCAATATGTTTATTTTGTGTCTAATCACGCACAGTGAGAGAGAGAGAGTGTCTGCAGCGTCGCTCACACCCACAGACCACTGGAGTGTCTCATATTGACTCTCTGCTCCACTGAATTGAAGAGACCATATGGTGATCAACAAGTTTAGTTTCTAGCCAACTAACCTTAAATCGTGTTGATCATGAATCTGATGAGGATCCAAGTCTGAGGACCGCGACTCTCATTGGGATTGAATGCAGGTTGCGGTGCGAGGGTTGACACATGCACATGTTAAACGTGATTCCATTTATTTAGACAATTCACCGGAAGTACTTTTTGACTAATTTCCTGTGTAAACCATCATCCCAACTACAACATGACGAAAACCACACTCATTTTTTGTGTTTAAACTTTCATTCTATTTCCGACTGCATGGCTCAAAATTGCCTGGCTGCGTGCTCAGGCTAACTCTTTGCTGATGGTCTGGATGTACAATTCAAAGGTGAAATTAGTCCTAGACAAGTCCTTGTCGGAAAAACTACATTTTCCTAAATGACTAGGCTAAGGTCCAAATGCTCATATCAGCCCTTTTGATGAGTGATATCGCTTATCATTATAGCTTTGTGATATAAAGACCTTAGCCAAATGCAGTCTTTTATCCTACCTCTCTTCCACTTAGTTGCATCACCTATATATCCATTCGATTTCGACAAAATTCTCATGTTGCGTCATTTCTTATTTTAAAGTCCTCATCCTCAAATTGAGGTGTAACCTTGTGGGGTCATACAATCCTTATAAGCACGCACACACACTTTTACTTACAAAGTTGTTGTCTCGCCGGCCTCTTCCACGGTTTGTTTGTCCTCTTTTGGGTCCTTCACTGGTCCTGTACTCATAATCCTGTCCATTTCCGTGGTCATTCTTCAGCTGTTAAAGCAAAACATTCAAATTTAACGGGGGAAAAAAAATACTGATATCGGAAGTGAACCAAAAAAAAATAAAAAAATCGATCCGATTGAAAATATAATTTAATATATACTACTCTACTTCCTTCAATAGCAATGACTTAAGACTCAACTGGGACATCTTGCTTCAAATGACAGCAGGGTCAACGCAACACCTTGCACCTGGTGTGACCAAGATGCTAAATTAGTTACCGCAGATGGCTGATGTGCGTTTAATGGTCCTCTCATGCTGTTGAAAGTAACTTTTTAAATCTTATTTGTAAATCAGATTGGACCATGATTTTATCAGCACAAGCAACAAAACTTCGATGGGATTCTCATTACAATAACTCAGCCTTACACTCTAAAATAAACCCAGGTCACCCCGGTATAATTGTAGTGGTCAATGGCTTAAACATTGTCCCAAACAACAAAAAGCCATGAAGGCGTAGCAGACGTTGGTTTGGACTGAGAAATCCAGCAGCATGTTCAAACTTCTGTCCTTCAAACATTTCCTAGCAAGCACCCGGCAAAATACCAACAGTAGTCAAACAATGGTTCCCTGACACGTCTAACTGGACATTTTGAGGGTAAGAACAAATTCCAGCATAGTGCGGTCATTTTAACCTTCAAGGGCTTTCACTTACCTTTTTAGACAAACTGGATTCAGGTTGAAAGCTCTGTCTGCCGCCTCTTCTCTTGCAGCCCCTCGAGTCCCTGCAAGTATAGAGATTCATGAGGAAAACTTACTGACAGAGGTGGTGGGTTATAAACAACTAGCACTGGGCACAACCATGTAGCACCATTCGAGCAAAGAGGGACAAGGCTATTTCAGCAAAGAACAAACTCTAAAAACATCCAGAACACCAGTCCTGTCGGTCATGCTTAATGTTGGTTAAAGAACTTTACACACCAGCTGAGGTCATCTGCATCTTAGGGTGAAAACTGAGCACCACACAAAGATACATGCCATTGTAAAAGACACACGATATAGCAGATACAACAAGGAAACAAAAGGCACACGCAAAAGGCAATCCCAAATAACACACTAATATTGTGAACTGTGAGCTCAAACAGTTTATTACAGTTAATAATAAGCATCCATGACACCGTCTCAGGTAGTCTTGACTTCTCCATCAGTCAAGCAGTTCAGTGTCCACCTGCTGATGTTTAATATGTTCTCTTGCGACTAAAATCCATGTAGTCTAGATATTATTACACAGAATAGCACAAAGTGCGTTAGAACGGCATGTCAACCTAGAAGCAGGAATCGCCAGTACAGAAGTTCAAAGTCAAAAGCAACAAAGGTAGTTAATGTCACTTAAGAAATATGCTTCACAAATAACTGAATAAACCGATACATGTGAAGCTAACCTGGGTTTGTAACAAGTTACTCTTTAATGCACCCGTGGCTGATAATGAAGTGAAACATGCAGCCATCAGAGAAAGAACCAACCATGGTATTATGTTCGACACTAACTCAAAGTCACCGATACCTGGTCGTGAAGGCAGGTGGTCCTGCTCTTCTGGAACCCTCTTCAGTCGAAGACAATTTGCAAAAAAGATTTGCGAAATCCATATAATATATGTTTCCAAAAACTATCAAACAAAAACGGATCGAAGTAAACAAAATATCTAAAAGAATACAAATTCAACAGCTCGTTCGTCTCATTCAACACGTTTAAGGCAAGAAAAACCATCAAATTCACAAACATAAAAACTATCAATTCCTCTGTATTGGCGAGACATGCTTCTCAGGCGCCCACGACTTCTTCTGCTGACCAATAAAGCCCATCTTCTTCGCGTTATGTTGAGAATAGTGACGTTTGACAGTTTGGCATTAGCGCCATCTAGTGATGGGGATGTACAAGACGGCGAACGCTCAAATTTAATGTGTGTATGTAAACGAATACTTTCATAATTAAATGTCAGATAAAAGAGGAATCACATTGAAATAATAAATACGTGATCAAAATGCTCCACAATGACATGACAAATGAACAATGTGTTTGCCTAGTGTTTATCATTCTTACTAATATATAAGTTATTTCCACAGTTCATGTCATTTTAAATATTTGTTTTACAGCCTTTTTGCTGGAGATTTAGTTTATTATCTTCCAAAAATAAAAGAAAATAAAAATAAGTCATAAATATACATATGAAACTTTCTGTTGAATAGTTAGCCCTTCGTTTTAAGGTCAGGAAAATTTGCGGGGAGATGGAGTGAATGATT
The DNA here is from genome assembly GCF_027744825.2 of Synchiropus splendidus. Classification (NCBI taxonomy): domain Eukaryota; kingdom Metazoa; phylum Chordata; class Actinopteri; order Syngnathiformes; family Callionymidae; genus Synchiropus; species Synchiropus splendidus. The sequence continues at coordinate 9,155,761 of NC_071335.1, read as the reverse complement.
ATATATTATAAGGACTGTCCTACATTCTGATTAGTTTTGTAAACATTTCTCTAGAACGTAAAACAGAATGCATTCACTCGTTCATATACAGGGTGGGATGTAGGAGGTACTGCTAGAGTAGCAGTTTGTATTATGAAACTGAACTGAATTACTATTTGGCGTTTTGGAAGCAGGAGAAATATCATCGGCAGACCTAAAATCAAGTTTTTGGTCTCTCTCACAGTTTATGACCACTGGTGCCAGCGCTTGTCGAGGACATATGACTTAGTGTTTAAAAGAAATGGGAATGGAAGGTAGTTCCGTTGTCCGGTTGTTTCTTCACTTGTAAACCATGATGATATTAAATAAAGTTGCATTTATATTGTAGCGACCTTGGTTAACTGTGTCACAAAGGACTGTGGGTAGTGAACTTGTGGTTGAAGGGTTATTTGGGGTTCCAGTAATGTTAAATGTTCAGACCATGACTGAAAGGATGAGTAATGCAAATGACTCGCTCTGTTCACTGGTTCAAGTTGAAATAAATGATTGTCACGCTACTTGAGCTGCCTGCTTCTTAGACTACGCTACATTGGTGTCAGAAGTGGGATCGCCAGTATGACATCCTGGACTGAAGTTGATGAGCTAAACTCGAAGACCGTGGGCTGATTGAGAGAACTTCACCGTCGGGAGGATGCCATAACAGGGGATACCACCATGGAAGCAGAGCGGCCAGTGGAGCATCCCAGGAGCGCCACATCGCCATCTGTAGTGGTCGCCGGTACTACCACCACACAAGCGGAGAGGCTAGTGGAGCATCCCAGAGGATCGAACCCTGTGGTGAATGCCGGTACTACCACCATTGGAGCAGAGGGGCCAGTGGAGTATCCCAGGCAAACCTGGGTGACGCTGAGGACAGCCATTCAACGCCGGTTTGGTCGAGTCATCCATACTGATGACGCCAGGGACCTGCTTGCCAAGCGCAGAATAGGTGTTGGTGAGAGTTTGAGGTCCTTTGCTGCTGATCTACGCACCTACACACGGCGGGTCACCCCACCTTCGATGAGACTGTACAGGAAGAGCGAGCTGTTCAAGCATTCATCAGAGGTCTTCAGCCTGAACGTCTCCAAGAACATCTCCGACTGCATGCTCCCAGCACCTTGACTGCAGCATTGGCAGAGGCTGAGCGAGTGGAACATGTCCTATGCCCTGGAGGACATCACAACAAGGGCGCCTACCGGGTGAGCCAGGCCACCGCGGTGGACAGCGACGAGGAAGCCACTGTGCACCAGGTTTCCTCCGCACGACAGCGCCGCCAGAGAAGACCTGAGGAAGGATGCTACCGATGTTGGGCACCTGGACACATTGGCTGCAACTGCCTTGCTCCATCACCAAGGGGCCAGGCATCGATGGACCACGTGTTGGACGTTTGGGTCACCACAATGGAATGTGAACTGGAAGGTACCCCCTGTTGGGCCTTGGTGGATAATGGTTCCACTACTTCTCTGGTACGCCCACAGACCCCGTGTAATTCCACCAGACAGCTTCTGCCAGGATGGAGCACCACCAGCAGTGTATCACAACCGTTACTGGGGACCGTGCTAAGATGTTGGGAACAAGAACACTGGGAGTGGTGCTGGGCAGGCAACAGACTCAACATCAGTTCTGGTTGGCCAGTATCCAGGACCCATGCATCATCGGTCTTGATCTTCTGGACAAATGGGGGGCTGTGGTGGATGTATCCAGATCCACACTTTGTCTGGGCACGGAAATTTTGGTCCTCCACAAGTCCAGTGACTGCGAGATCCCTAGCCAAGCGTCAGTGAGAACGACTTCATTAATGGTGGCAGCAACACCCCCGCTCACACTCCAGCTGCAGGCCGTGGAGACCGAGGGAGCCATGATCGAGCTTCTTGAGAGGAGCTGTCAAGATTTGGACCAGGGGCAACAGGAACGGCTTAAGACACTTCTGCAGAACTTCAGAGATGTTTTCGCCGTCAAAGATGAGGACTGTACTCACACCAACCTGGCTTTTCATGGCATAGACACAGGGGATGCCCGGCCTATCCGCCGCCGCCCATGACGCCTTCCCTTAGCCAAGCGTTTGGCTGCTCAGCAGAAGGTGGAGGAGATGCAGCGAGCTGGAATCATAGAGCCCTCATACAGCCCCTGGGCAGCTCCTGCAGTCCTGGTTCACAAGAAAGATGGAATATGGCGGTTTTGTGTGGACTACAGGTGCATCAATGATGTCACCCGGAAAGATTCGTATCCGCTGCCAAGAATTGATGATGCCCTGGACTATGTTGCGGGCTCTTCTTGGTTTAGCTCCCTCGACCTTCGCAGCGGTTATTGGCAGGTGGAGTTAACTCTGGCGTCTCGCCCCAAGACAGCGTTTTCCATCGGTCAAGGACTGTGGCAATTTACAGTGATGCCATTCGGGCTATGCAATGCCCCTGCAACCCCATGGAGAAAGGTTCTGGTCAATATCCCTCGCAACCGCTGTGTAGTGTACCTCGACGATCTTTTGGCTCATGCTCCTGATTTCCAAGGGGCACTCCAAAACTTGCAGGACGTCCTTCAAGCCATCCGTACCAACACCGTGGAGCTTCGAAGTTTCTTGGGACTAGCATCGTATTACCGCAGGTTCATCAAGGACTTCGCCACCATTGCCAGTCCCCTGCATCAGCTGACGCAGAAAGGCCAAGACTTTAAGTGGAGTGACGCCTGTGCTTCATCATTCACCCAGCTGAGATCTGCTTTGACAGAAGCTCCAGTGCTGGCCTTCTGATGCCAGCAACATAGGTGTAGGGGCCGTGCTGTCACAGGAGGGAGATCATGGTGAACACGCCATCGCATACTTCAGCCGCGCCCTCAGCAAGCCAGAAAGAAATTATTGCGTCACACGACGAGAGCTGCTGGCCGTTGTCCTGGGTCTGCGGCATTTGCATTTGCATATTTGTAAGGTCAGAGGTTCATCCTGCGGACTGACCGCGCTTCACTCACCTGGCTGAAGAATTTTAAAGAACCTGAGGGGCAGCCTGCGCGTTGGATGGAGATCCTTCAAGACTATGATTTTGACATTAGACATCGGGCGGGAAGACTCCACAACAATGCAGATGCCCTGTCCCGGCGGGAAGGGAAGAAGTGCAGGTTTTGTCAGCGTTTGGAGAATTGTCACTCACAGGATCTCAGGGTGGCTGCATTGCAGGCTACAGAGACATCCAGCGACGATGACTGCGAGACAATCGATCTCCAGCGACTCAGAGGGGAGCAACAGTAAGATCTTGTCCTCTCCAGGGTTCAATCATGGCTGGAGGCTGGTCGACGACCAGAGTGGTCAGAGGTAGCAGCACTTGACCAAGAGACCAAGGCATTAGACTCCCAGTGGGCCAGCATCATAGATCAGGATGGGCTCATTTACTGTCGCTGGACATCTCCAGGGGGTCAACAGAAGATCCTTCAGCTCCTGATTCCTCGCACCCTGAGAAGTCAGGTGCTTAAGTTGGTTCATGGTGCGACAGGGTCGGGACATTTTGGGGTGGCCAAAACCCTGCACCGGTTGAGAAGGCGGTTTTATTGGCCAGGTTGCTGGTACGACGTGGAGTTGTTTGTTCACCGCTGCGACGCATGCACAGCCAAGAAGGGTCCTACCAAGCAGTCACGTGCCCCTTTGCAGCAGTACCGGGTAGGAGCACCATTTGAGAGTGTGGGAGTTGACATGCTGGGTCCATTCCCCCTGTTGCTCTGTTCACCGACTCCGTGAGATCCAGTAAAGTCTAGTTGTGTGTTATGGAGATGATAAATAGACGTTATGTATTGTAAGTGTAGGTGTAGGTCATGTCGTGTTCTGTATGTTGAAAAGGTAAGATGTCTGAATGTTCTCTGAGTAGTTGTTGTTTGAGTTGTGTCCGGTAACTCTTGTCCAGTTCGTCTGTGGTGTAATCTGTGTCATATCATTAACTGTTGTTAATGGTTTCGTTCTTTGGTTTTGTGAAAACAGATTGTAAATTGTTTGTCCATGCGTTTAAACTTGGACATTGTTTTTTTTATACTAATTGGAGTCGTGTTCTGTATGTTGAAAGAGTAAAAAGTCCATCCACAGCTTCAGAACCGTAGCCACTCGTCCTCTTTTCGCTCCACCCTGCACATCAGACCCCAAGAAACACAACGCAGAGTACCGGCGGGTACAGCGTCGACGAGGCAGCAGACCGGCGTACAAGTTTGGGTTACATCTTTTGTGCCATGACCCCTTGCTGGTGGATGTCGTGAGACAAACTTTTAAGACTTTTCTCTTCTCAATCTGTTGTCGACATTGAGGAGTAGTGAGATGTGCTAACCTTTGACTACGTAACAGCAAACGGTGCTGTTATACTGATGAAGGGTTAGAAAGTGTTTGTGTTTCAGAAGAAGATATTGCAGTGTGACATTTGCTTGAATTGTTGGTACCACAGTTGTCATATATTATGGCACATAACATTAATTGGGAAACAGAACACTCATATGTAGTGGACATCCCTGGTCAACTTTTCCCAGAAGAAACGAAGGGGATGAGGGAAAACAGCAACACCCAAAGTGCCTGTCCAGAGCCAGTGGCGCGGCTCAGGCCTTATTATCCGCCCCCCCCACAATTCCTAAATTCCACTGAACGCCTCAGAACACTCCTCATCTGGCTCCTTGGCAGTCAACTCCACCACCTCCAGACCTCTCAAGACATTACAGTCATCAGGACGCAACTCATCTAGCATCACTGGATTACAACCATCCTGGTCCCAGGCCTGATCAAGCTCAGCCATTCTCCACTCCAGCGTATCCAACACACTCTGGACCCCACCGCACACAGTCAGTCCCTGGTGCCAGGATGGCAAATACAGTCCAAGTCTTTTATCCAGGACACATAGAGACGATGGCACCACAGCCCTCCAGGGTGGCAAATCCCCAAATTGCATACGGCAGTTTCCTGCAGACCCATCAGGTGAAAAATGTGCAAATGTTCAGTGGTAACACTGGCGGTAGGATTATCAGAGATATGCAGTATCTTCTGGATGCTATAGAACTTCCCTCACATTTGCGCTTCCCAAGTGTAATGCGACACCTGAGCGGGGAGGCCAGGAAGTTGGTTTTGAACCTTCCGTTGCATGAGCAGAATCCAGCCAGAGCCTTTGAGGAGTTGAGGGCCGAATACAGCGAGGCACAAAGCTCCCTGGATCCACTGGCTGATATCTACGAACTCAGTATAGTAGTCGGCATGTTCATATGCAATAAGTCTTGAGGCTACACTGCGTGCTGTTGAAGAGGATCAAAGAGGTGGCCATCCTTTTCCTGACAGACAACAAGCTGACCATGCAGTTTCTACGAGGACTGGCAGACGATGAAGTGTATATGCAAATCTCACCCATGAAGCCCAGATTGTTGACTTTCAAAGAGCTGCAGGAAGAGCTGAGAACCCTGAGCCGAGAGACTAAAACGTTTCAGTTCAGACACAGTCCGAAAAAGATGTTCTCTCAAGTTCATGTGGCTGGACATCTGGCTGACATAAAGGGAACTGAGACGTCCACAGAGTTAACGGAGTTAATGGAGATTGTGAAGAAGCTGGCCTTGAATCAGGAAGAGCAGATGAAAAAGCTGTTCCAATTGGACTCCAGAGATACAGCTCTCGGATGCCCTGCCCTCTCCAACGCCATCACAGGCTCGTGGTCAAGCACTTCGGAGCAGAGAGGTATGTGTGCTACAGATGTGGTCGGGTTGGGCATATAGCAAGAGTGTGTAGGTCAGTTCTGTTAAATACTGATCACATGCAGGCTCCTCCACTAGTGCCTACACAGTCATCGACGCCTGCCGACGGTGGGGCGACATCCCTGCCACCTCAGCATTTAAACCACTAGGATCCATGGTTACTGGGGCAACCATGGATACAAGGCAAGTCCCCCCACACAAAGTGAAGACCAGCAAGAGAGAACTGCTGCAGTTTCTGGGTTTTGTCGGCCACTACCGCCGTTATGTGCAGGATTTCTCTGCCATAGCTGCTCCATTATACCGCCTCACCACAGGTGATCCTAGAAAAAGAGAGGATGAAAGAGAAGTGCTGGCCCAGACCCACCATTTATTTGGACAGATGAGTGTGATTTAGCTTTTCTTACTCTAAAACAAAAGTTGGTGACTGCTCCTGTCCTCTGCTACCCCAACTACAGTTTACCTTTTGTCCTGCAAACTGACGCCTCAGGTGAGGGCCTGGGGCCAGTGCTGGCACAAGCACAAGATGGGAAAGAAAGAGTTGTGGCCTATGCAAGCAGAGGGGTGAGTCCGGCAGAGACCAGATATGCTGCACATAAGTTGGAGTTCCTGGCTTTAAAATGGGCTGTAACTGAGAAATTTTATGACCATCTCTATGGCCGCAAATTCACAGTCCAAACTGACAATCATCCTCTCAAATATGTGATAACATCAAAGAGAAACACAACGCAGAGTACCGGCGGGTGCAGCGTCGTTGAGGCAGCAGACCGGCGTAGAAGTTTGGGTTACATAAGAATGTGTCTTCAACGTTTTTTTTTTTTTAAATACACCTTACATACTGTCATAATATGGATATTATTAAGAATACATATTCGAAAAACCACAAGAGGTTAGTGAAATCTTTCACTGGATTCCTGTTCAGGATACTGTACTCTACTATCCCTGTGAGTTTGGAGTGTTTTTACGGTAGAATTATGAAATAAATTGACTTTATGTACTGTAACAACATGGATATTATAAAATAATATATATATTTAGAAAAACTAAAGGAGGTTAGTAAAATCTTTCACTGAATTCCTGTTCAGGATGCTCTTGGCTACTATCCCTGTGATTTTGGAGTGTTTTTACCGTAGAATTATGAAATAAATTGACTTTATGTCCTATGATAATATCAATATTTAAAAATGTTTTTTTTTTAAAACTACAAGAGGTTAGTGAAATCTTTCACTGGATTCCTGTTCAGGATGCTCTACTCTACTATCCTTGTGAGTTTGGAGTGTTTTTACTGTAGAATTATGAAATAAATTGACTTTATGTACTATAATAATATCGATATTTAAAAAAAAAAATACAAAAAACTCCAAGAGGTTAGTGAAATCTTTCACTGGATTCCTGTTCAGGGTGGTCTACTCTACTATCCCTGTGAGTTTGGAGTGTTTTTACCGTAGAATTATGAAATAAATTGACTTTATGTACTGTAACAACATGGATATTATGTATTTGTAAGGGTCAGCAACCTGAACACTGTGAGTTCAACGAGAACTGCCTGAGGGCTCAGCTCTTTAATTCCTTTTCCAAAAAGGAAGTTCATTTTGGAATGAAGATGAAAAAGGCCATGGACAAAGAACCAAGTACAATACAAGTGAGTGACACCATTCAACATGTGCAAAAATCCCCCAAAATGCCATTGGAAATCAAATAATTTGGAAATGTGCTGGCTGTGTGTAATGAAAAGGTAATGTTTATAATTGGATGGTGTTCTGACTGATGCACAGTTAAACAAGAAAAGAAAATTAATAAATGCCACCCATGGTTACTAAATAATCTATCTTAATGTGATTTTATATATATATATATATATATATATAGATAGATAGATAGATAGATAGATAGATAGATAGATAGATAGATATACATAAGTCAATAAAGTCAATTTATTTCATAATTCTACAGTAAAAACACTCCAAACTCACAGGGATAGTAGAGTAGAGCACCTTGAACAGGAATCCAGTGAAAGATTTCACTAACCTCTTGTAGTTTTTTTTATATAATTTTTTTTTTATAATATCCATGTTATTATAGTACATAAAGTCAATGTATTTCATAATTCTACAGTAAAAACTCTTCAGTCTCACAGGGATAGTAGCCAAGAGCATCCTGAACAAGAATCCAGTGAAAGATTTCATTAACCTCTTGTAGTTTCTATAGTTTTTTTAATATAATTTTTTTTTTATAATATCCATGTTATTATAGTACATAAAGTCAATTTATTTCATAATTCTACACTAAAAACTCTTCAGTCTCACCGGGATAGTAGCTGTAGGAAATAGTTCGATGTCTTCGCCGTTAACTCTTCCTACCAATTGTGTCCGTTGTTCCAGGTGGTTGTCAATAAAGAAACTTCAACATACCAATAATCAGTCTAGTTTATTCTCAGCGTAGCAAACAATCAGCCAAGGCAAAATACAGATCGATCCGGGCTCTTCTCTGGGTAGAGTCTGCAGCACAACGAGAGTCGTGACTTACAGGTCAGACACCAGTAGAAGCACACATCGAGATGACTACTTCTCCTTCTTATACTATTCAAGGTGTTGTCTTCAGCAACTTTCCACTTGGGTGTTGGCGGTTTCGAGGTGGCGGTTGCTGTTCTCCTTTTTGGTCTCGTCAGCGGGTCATCCTGAGTGCAGACGTCTGTTTTTCCATCGATTGGTCAATTTCTGCAAATCTGTAAATAATTCTGCACATGCTGCAAATGTTTGATTAAGACATACTCACGTTGCAGAGACACATGCACCATGTGTCCCCTGTACTTCATTAGTATCACACAATATAATCAATCTATTCCCTTTATAGCCAAGAGCATCCTGAACATAAATCCAGTGAAAGATTTTATTAACCTCTTGTAGTTTTTTTAATATAATTTTGTTTAATAATATCCATGTTATTACAGTACATAAAGTCAATTTATTTCATAATTCTACAGTAAAAACACTCCAAACTCACAGGGATAGTAGAGTAGAGCACCCTGAACAGGAATCCAGTGAAAGATTTCACTAACCTCTTGTAGTTTGTTTTTTTTATATAATTTTTTTAAAATAATATCCATGTTATTATAGTACATAAAGTCAATTTATTTCATAATTCTACAGTAAAAACTCTTCAGTCTCACAGGGATAGTAGAGTAAAGCATCCTGAACAGGAATCCAGTGAAAGATTTCATTAACCTCTTGTAGTTTTTCTAAAATATATTCTTGATAATATCCATATTATGACAGTATGTAAAGTGTATTTAAAAATAACGTTCAAGACACATTCTCACAATACATAACGTCTATTGATCATCTCCGTAACACACAACTACACTTTACTGGAGCTTGCGCAGTCGCTGCCGTAACGGCACAAATAGACACGCATACTTTTTTTTAGTGGGCTGGTGGGTCGAACCAGGAAGCTGCCTCTGGGTGTTTGCTCTCTTCGCTCAGTGCTGGACGGGTTCGCTGCGGCGGTGCAGTCCTGAAATCGAACTGTCGTACGGTGAGCGTTGATCTGTAAAGAAAAGGTAGGTAGCTCTTTTGTTCATTTAGATTACATTAGGTGACTTACCTACTGTAATTCAAGGCCGCGTGAAACCAAAGGAAAATGTTGGCATTCGATTAGGTGTTTTAATACCTATAGATCTTGGCGATATGTTTTGCAGTGCTAGTCAATTGTTGCTTTAAAAATGTATTTGTTATACTCCAACATTTGAGCGCACATATATCTAATATTCGTTCTCAGTGCGCAGACAACTTTTACTTTCGCTTCGTCAAAAATGGAGCAGCCTCTCTCTCTCTCTCTCTCTCTCTCTCTCTCTCTCTCTCTCTCTCTCTATATATATATATATATATATATATATATATATATCAAACGATTTCAACTTTAACTGGCAGCGCTCTTGTCTCCGATCTGATGAATATTTTTGATTTTCAGGCTGAAAATGTCGGGCTCTCCGTCTCTCATGAACTTGAAAGATGACCTGACGTGCAGTATCTGTCTGTGTGCCTTTGACTACCCGGTTACAATCCCATGTGGTCACAATTTCTGCCAAAGTTGCCTCCTGGCCACCTGGAAGGACTCCTACTGCTGCCCACAGTGTAGGACAGTCTTCGCAACCAAGCCGGATCTGAAGAAGAACACGACACTCAGCAATGTCGTTGAGTCCTTCAAAGCTCGCTCTCCTGAGAGCCCTGAGCCGCCTGAGTTGAAGACTCAGGTTATGGCCTCAGAGAGAGAGCAGAAGAAAGTCATTCTTTGTGATTCTTGCCTGGAGGCGCCGGCGTCCCACACCTGTCTCACCTGCATGGCCTCTTACTGCGAGGTCCATCTTCGGCCTCACCGGGAGAACCCGGTGTTTAAGGTCCACCAGCTGAGTGAGCCAATACAGGATCTGTTGGAGCGCATCTGCAAGGACCACTACAAGATGATGGACTTTTTCTGCCCCCAGCATTGTAGTCCCATCTGCAGCGTCTGCCTGCAGCAGGTGCACAGCATGTGCAACTTCACCTCACTGGAGCAGCACAAGGGAGCCCACGAGGTGCGTGTGTTGACTCACTTCCATAAAAACATGCAGCATTTGTCGTAACTTCTGGGGTGTAGCTCTGTTTAAATGTGCCTTGACAGTGTATAGGTCGCTGTGACCCTTGATCAGTGGATCTTACGAGGTCTGACTCATGAGCTGACGTCATCAGAGCACACACAGCAGTAGAAGCTTATAACTGGTTTAGCAAGTTAAATGAATGAGAAACAAACTAGATTTAAATGACAGCATGTGACACAAACTTGGAGCTATAAAATACAATTGTTACGGTAACTTAAACCATTTCTATGTGACTGTTTTTCCTCGCCCTGCGATGGACTGGCAACCTGTCCAGGGAGTCTTCCCGCCTCTCGCCTGATGTCTGCTGGGATGGGCTCCGGCACTCCCCACAACCCTGAACAGGACTATGGTGTGGTTAACTGATGTATGTATGTGTTTTTCCTCTGTTCAGGCTGGCCTGCAGAAAAAATGTCAGTTACTGGACGAGAAGATCATGAAAAATCATGCAGTCATTGATCAGATGAAGGACATGCAGACCACCCTCAAGGTAACCAAGACTTTATGTGGCATGATGTGCTTGATAAACTCACAGCAAGAGGATTTTGGTATCTGTAAAATGTTGCTGTCAATGAAATACTAAGCACTCCAGAGCTGTGCTGTCATCATCCAAGCTGCCCAGTTACACATGTTTTATCTCCTTTACCCTGCATTTTTCTTGATTTTGCTTTGAAATCTCATTGAGTGCTGTGAGCTTGAGAGGACAGCAGGTGGCAGAGAAAACACAAACTCTCTCTCTCTCAATCTAGCTCTCACCACATTGGTCCCAACAAGAATAGATTACTCCCCCTGCCGCCCAACACACACACACACACACACACACACACACACACACCGTCTGTATCTCATGGTCAATCAGAAGTTTCTGCTTGAAACAAACACTTTCAGTTGACCAACAAACTCTTGCAAGATATTGATGTGGCTTGTCATGTGTTGTTTACCACCCCTTGAGTGACACTTTATAACTTGTTTGAACATGGGCCGGTTCAATAGAATGCATTGAGGTTCTGAGAATGTGGAATAGAATGGTTCCAGAACCATAATGTACGGTGGCCCCAAAGGGCAAAAGACAACACAAAAGAAAAGTACGACCACAAACCAAAAAGCACATTTACAAAAGCAGAATTGCAACTGTTGTTGTGCAATTTGTCCAATCAGTAACAGGTTTTATGGAAGGTTCCCCCCTTCCTACGGTTTGCGTCAATGTTATTGCCATTCCATCTTTGTAAATGTATTTTTGTTTTGGTGGTTGCGATTTTGTTTTTGAAATTGCGATTTTGTTTTTGTAATTGCGATTCTGATTTTGTAAATGTGCTGTTTTGTTTGTAGTCATACTTTCCTTTTGTGTTTGTCGTTTGCCCTTCGGGGCCACCATAATCATGTCAGGAACGTAGAATCTTCTAATCTTTTGTGGATCCAATCCAGAACACCACCACAATGGAATCTGTTTCTTTTTGACTTCTTGGAAATTCCATTGAATATTGTCGATGCGTTTTTTGATTTCATTACCACTACGTAATTATTAAGGAAAGAAACACACATTTTCCAGATCAACCTCAGACATTAACACACCGGCCATAAAGTCTTATGATATTCCATGTTGAATTCATAAAGAACATTTATACATACCTTTTAATGTTTCAAACTGTTTCAAACATCCTAACTTCGAAGAACTATGGTTAGATAAATCTTTATTAACTCTTTTGTGATGTTGGTCTATATTTATCAGTGATTTGTTTCCCCCTTATTAGGTCCATTTATACTTTTACTTTAATTTGTACTTCTGTGCTCCTCTTGCCATGTGCTTAAAAGAGTCCTCATGTCCGTTTCTGGTCCTTACCAGAATTCTGCCATGGCCCAAAAACATGCGTTGGCCACGGAGTACCGTCACATTCAGGAGATGTTGGCTCAGGAAGAGCATGAAGCCATGAAGGCTTTGGACCAAGAGATGGAGACAGCTCAGGGCAGACTCCAGACACTCACCAAGAGGTTCCATGAGAACATCAAGTCCATGGGCAAAGCTAAGGAGGACATTGCTGATCTGTTGCATCAGTCGCAGACCATTGCATTTCTTCAGGTGAGTGGCTGAGTCCAATGAGTCAGGTGTGAGTGCTCAACATGCACACTATTACATGTCACGAGGGACAGGTGTGTAGCTCCTTTAAAATCCAACCACTTCATCTTTGTATTTTACACATGGGATTATAGTTGTCACCAAACAGCAACATTATGTTTGTCAGAGGTGCACGCCTGGACTCAACACTGAAGACAGAAGAAGGGATGAGGATGAGGAAGGTTACAGTAGCTGGTTCAGGTGAAAGGTGCAAGGGAAGCAGGAAGGACAAAGAGAAGTCATTCAGAATTGACAGTAGAGAAATGAAGTGTGGTGCCCACAGTTTTAATAACCTCATTCAAATCAGCATCCTTTTAATTCCTCTTTATTTTTGATCTGAAAAGGCACTTACAAAGTACCAAACGTATCTAACACCAGGAACGATGACTTTTGGACCTTAAACACTCAATTATATTTCTAAGTATTTGTTTTTTTTCCCTCACATGCCCAGCCACTCCCACATCCACCTCCTTATAAACGCCTACTGTATGACCAGCAGTCGAGAGGGGCTGCTGTGGGATGGCCCGCCCAGAACAAAAACAAATGATCCAAACCCTGTGTGAGGAGCGTAGGCCCTTCACCTTTCTTAATGGTGAAATGAATTGACCATCCCCTGAAATTGTTTTACAACTCGACTACTGGCTATGATCCTTCAAACCAAAACATTTCATGTCCGTTCTAGGGCTATTTTTGGAAACCAAAATTTGAGTGTGACCGTGAAACAAGCTCAGAGTTTTAAGCTACTCTGCCAACAGAGTCAGCTCGCCATATGTCCCAATACATGGGCAGAAAAATAGATGACGTATTTAGTGACCAATGATCAGAAATAATGGATTCATTTGCTATTTCTACTTTAATTCTTTCTTTTAATAGTACATTCCCGAGGTTCAGTTGTCCACCAGCTTTTTTACATTTCAAAATAAATGTTGTTATTCATGTCCAAGACCAACTATGACCTGCCGCAAGCCGCATCCTTCGACCCCTATGCTCCTCGACTGAGCCTGGATTCCAAGAAAGTGATGGCTGCCCAGGGGTTTGCGGTGCACCTGAAGGAATTTCTCAGTGGGATCCTCCGAGTGCCACTGGGCGACAGGATGTTGCTTTTGAAAAAAGGTACTTGAATTCTACATTGTCCAGTTTTTTAAATAGGTTTTGATCTGATTCGTTTTTCCCCGCCTCGTAGAAACTGCTTCTGGGTTCACTCCGTCCAAGAAACCTGGTATGTCCGACATTAAATCAATGCATTTCTGCTTTAACTCAATTTTCATCTGTTCATTTTTAATTCAGAGAGGGAGGGAGCCACATCTCTGCCTTCCCCTTTATATGGCCCATTCTCCCAATTTCCACCTTCACCTCAAGGGACGGACGCCAAAAAGAAGCCCCAAAGTAAGAAACAGTTCATATGGGGGATATGTCAGTTGAAGAAGAGTATGAGGTGCCATCACTCTCAACAATAGACCCAGTTCCCATGATGCCCTGCAGCCCGCTCAAACAATCTGAATGGTAAATCAGGAAACTAGGTCATTTACAGGCAACATGGTCACCAGGATTGTGTTGTCACATCGGACCAAAGAAATGACAGGCATTTATTCACATTACTGTGCTCAAATGCGCTCAAATAATAACACCAGATAACACCAGAGTCCCCGTAGCTCCGCCTCCACAGACCGGCTCAGGTGCAGGGGAAGCTCCGGTCTCAGCAGGGAGTTGAACGTCAACAAAACGCCTGTAATTTCCTAGGTCTTTTGTGATGAGTCTAGTTTTGTTAGCAGCATGATGCATGTCCTTATTTTCATTTCATGCAACAGCAACCTGCATTTTCATAGTTAGTAGGTCATTGTGACTTGGTCATTTACAAGTAGCTCACCGGCTGCAAAAGTCTGGGCACCCCTGCAAAATTATTAAATTGCTTTATATATATATATATATATATATATATATATATATATATATATATATATATATAAATGAGTTTTGCATGGATCCCCCAGCTCACCATTGCCGCAGGTATCATCAGTCTCTTGGGGAAGTTTTTGGCAACATGGCATGAAAAAGGGCAGGTTAATAAATGTAGCAGGAACCCAAACCCAGACGGTTTGTGAAGCCAGGGAATAATTTTTTTTCTATTCCACTGTTTCACACAGAGCCCACCAAAAAGGGCTCTCAGAGCTCATCCGGTGGGATGGGCAACAAAAGCCTCCAGCGCTCGATGGAAAACCTGTTGGACTTCGGAGGAGAGAGAAAAGGGTTGGGCCAACCTCCCAGACCTGAAACCACCGAGCTGAAAGGTACAGGCAGATTTGTGTTAAACATGGAAGTGAAAATGTGACTATTCACGTCAGTCTTCTTTCACTCCAGAATCTCCGGACATGATGGTTTTTGTGAAGCGCTCTGACCTCCTGAAGTGTAAGTGGTGGTCGACATTCAGTCAGGAGTCAGAGAACAGCGCCATTTAAGTTTATACTCCTCTCCTGCAGATGGCACTGTGCTCACTTTCGATCCCAAAACAGCCAACAAACGCATCATCCTGAGCGAAGACCTCACGAAAGCTTCTGTGTCAGAGGAGCCTGTTCACCTCCCTGAGTGTCCAGAGCGCTTTGCCGTTTGCTCCCAGGTGCTCACTTCCAAGGGTTTTTCTAGAGGGCGCCACTACTGGGAAGTCCGTCTGAGCAACAACAACTTCATTGGGATCGGCTTGGCGTATGGTAGCATCAACCGCAAAGGCCCCAGCAGCCGACTGGGCCGCAACAGCCAGTCTTGGTGCGTGGAGTGGTTCAACGTGAAGCTGTCTGCCTGGCACAACAGCATCGAGACGGTGCTGTCCAATCCAAACCCCAAACGTGTGGGGGTGTTGGTGGACTGCGAGGAGGGCACTGCTACTTTTTACACCGTGGCAGACAGAGCGTATCCCTTCCACTGCTTCGTGTTTCCCTTCACTGAAACAGTGTATCCTGCCATCTGGATTTTCTCCAGTGGCTTGTCCGTCTCACTGTGCAAGCTGCACTGAGCGACTCCTCCATTTATGCCCCTTTCATATTTGATTTGGCTCTTAAGAATCCCATTTAGTCTTGAACGCGATTTAAATGTGTTTTCTGGCTCCCAATCCCCCTTTGATATCAAAGGTCACAAGCGCATCAACTTACTGAGTAAGACAGTAAGACCTTGATGTGCCGGGCTCCTCCAATGGTGACATGGTCAACCACAGCCTCTCATTGGTAAAGAATTCCTGATCAGCCTCCTAACCACATTACATGGACACATTCCATCTCCACAACAATGTGGACACAATGCGTCTCTCTTTGTATTGTGCTTTGCTGGTGTCAGACTTTTTTCAATGGGTTTTCATAAGTGGTCCTGAGAAGCACACATTGGTGATCAGAAAACACTTTTAATTGCTAGATAACCTAAAAAAATATTGTCACCATGATAAGACCAGTGAGACCGCAGTGATACCGGTAAAATAATACTAATAATAAAAAAGATGTTCTAGAGGAAACATGCAGAGTTTGCTGTGGCGGGGCATTTGTGTGCCGTAGATAATGGCATGCGTCACTGCACCACACCATGCTAGAGGACTCTGCTGTGTACTCTCTATGTAGGGCTGCACAATTGTTTGCCATAGCTCCCCACTAAAAGTAAGATCGAGGAATAAATCAAGTCAGTATCTTTCAAAACAATGGTGCAGCTCTACTGGTGTTCCATGTTCATGGAGACAAACTCATTTGAAACTCCTCGCTTCAGTGGAGGTTTCTAATGTGAGCAAACTGCAAACAGCAGACAGCTTGGTTCAGAATCACGGCCAACTATAGTCTCTGACTTGCAGTTGTTCGTGGCGGACAAGGCACATCGTCAGGCTGTTTTAACTGGCTTTGTCTGCCAGTTGAAGACGATGTCTTGACAGCCACTTCTGCCCTCACACACGTCTGAAGAGGTCTACAGTCAGATACGACTGGTCTTCGTGTGCGGCACCACTGCAGGATTTACTCAGAACCTCCAGGATCTGCCTTTCAGTTAACTCCAGGTCTGTTTTATGAGGTGACACTTCTGACATCGCATTGGAATGAAGACCTTGTGGACAAATTCAAACATAAGAACCAACTTTTTTGTTCTAAAATTACACATCCAATGACAGTGACACTCTGGGAATTCAAAATGACATTAAAAAACAAGACACCAAAACAATTTATAAATAAAAAGCTTCAGTAAAGTGAATGATAAAGTGGCGTTCTAATCTAGATGTCACCGTCAGACATATGAGAGAAATTGAAAATGAATTCATAGTAATTTGACTGACTTCAAGGCTTCAAATGAGATGTTTTCATTCCTCAGTGTACAGAACTAAATTAGCGTGATGAACATAAGTCTTCCATATTTCATATTTTTGGCAGACATTATGGTTTCCAACTAAAGGCAGCAAAATCCTGGAGTAACTGATTTCCTGCAGTTCTTTTTGTAGTGTCCCACTGGCATGCTGTAGGAAGCCACCTCCCACAGCTGTACACTGTATCATGTGTATTGTTCAGGTAACTGAGGAGGCTGCCATGCTTTTACAATACTCCTGGGTTACATTTAATCTGCACGATTAAATCCCTGATGGCTGGTGTGGGCTGTGAGCACCCTCGTGGTCAAACACCCCACAGAGAAGAGCGGCCCTGGGTCTGATGTGGGGGACTTCTGGCTGATGGTGGCTCCATACAGAAGCTGCTTCAGTTCAGTCACATGCCTTTGATGCTTTTGTTTGAGATGCATGTCAGGCTCTGAACTGAGAAGGACACTTTGTTGTGTTTTTTTTTTTTTTTATTTGTTCTTCTTTGTACATAGCTCTTACTAATCTGCGACATACACTTCTGTGCCGTTTGGTATTTCAACTGATTGGTGGAAGATGGTGAATAATAGCCTTGTTTCATGATCATCATAAATGATGCCAGGGAATGTGGGAATATGATCATTTTCGAATTATGGTAATATTATATGGACTATAATTTCATGAAGTTATTAATACGTTTTGAAGTCAATAGTTAATAAGGTTCAGTGATGGAAGTACAGTTGATTCTTCAATACATCCATCTTCACTTAGCCACCCAAGATGTAATCCAAAGTGTCAGCACCAACCAACTGCCCCTTGGTTTCTTGTCTAATGTGTGGATGAAGTGCTGTGGGTTTTTATTCATTTTGGGTGCTTGGGTTATGGTCATACTGTAAATCAAGAATTTATTGGAATGGTGCAACTATTTTTGAACCATTTTCTGTTAAGATAAAATCCAAACCCGATTTCATGTGCACAAAAAAAAAAAAAAAACTAGATCAAGTCAAAGCTGGTCAGTGTTGTGCCCTTTAAAGATTGCTGTCCAAGCTTGGCTTATGACATTTTGCATAAACTGCATTGTTGTATCAAATAATTCCTGACAGACTTCAATAAATGTGTATGGTCTGTTTAAAATTTGGTGCCCTTGTTGGACTGACATGTACAGAGGAGAGCTAGCCAGTACATTGGTAGGAAGATGTTGAGGTTGGAACTGCCAGGCAGAAGGTGGAGAGGAAGGCCAAAGAGGAGATATGGACGTGGTGAAGGAGGACATGAGGTTTGTAGGTTTGAGAGAAGAGGAAGCAGAGGACAGGGTGAGATGGAGGAGGATGATCCGCTGTGGCGACCCCGAAAAGGGTGAAGCCGAAAGAAAAAGAAGAAGAAGCCCTTGTTGGACTGAGCTCCTGTTGTTGACATGGATGTATTCATGAGTCATGAAGTGAAATAAAAAAATAAAACGCGCGTTTGCATGTGTCTACCTGTATTCATATTCTTGTATGGACCAATCTTTGACAAGACGCTGCTCTTGTGAGGACATTTCAGCTGCTACTTATAGGGTTTTGAGGATTAAATAACTGCATCATTACTATGGCGTATGAAGTTGGTTCAGAGTCCTTGTTAAGGTTAGCCATTTGTTTTGAATAGTTAAGTTTAGGGGGTGAGGCTGGGGAAAGGGTTATGGCAATGTGCTTAGTTGATTAAGATTTGGATCTCGTGGAATGTACTGAACAACACTGACAAATCACAAGGACAGCACGGCTGTAAACCATAAGAGGCAGCAGAGAATGCTATAGTCCACGCAAGAGGGCAAAAGACTCCGGAGTCAATAAAACACAGAGATGGACATTTTATGACAAAATATTTATGGGAATGTCTTAAACCTCAATATATGGATTCCTTACATTCAGGACAGTCAGAATCTCAATTCAACAGCAACGCAGATTTGAGAAATAATCCAGCTCAAAGACCTGTTTCATAACAATTGTTGCCTCAGTAAAGCATATGCTTACAGACATTTCCAACACATGGCATTTCATGATAGAATAAATTAAGATTTTATTTCAACAATCTTTTGTGGCAACCCCTGATTTGATCTGCCGAAAATGATTTTAACAAACTTCTAAAAACTCCTAGAATTAACAGTAATTTTCATCCTGTTAAGTTTCATCAAGTCAAAGCCACGCTGGCGAACCATCATCAAACAAAGTGTAACTCTGAATGACATCACAACCTCAGTGTTTAACATAAAGCCACTCAGTGTCTGGTCTGTCAGAGCTACCAGATATCAGTTCATTCTGTTCAGTTACAACCAAGGGAATGGTCCTTTGTCACCTGATATCTTAAGGTATATATTTTGGAACACAAATAGCAGATGATATCATGATATACTGAAACCAATACCATGGCATCAAACTATTCAGTAGAACTCCAGAGTGAAACTTGATAAAATATATAACGTTTTAAAAAGGAAAATAAATACTTAAAGGTGTAAACACAGCAGCACAATATGGTCAAAGAGAGAAACAAATCAAACATCACAGAACAACACAGCAGATGAGTAATCATTCTATAAGCATGTTTGCGAAAGCATCACTCCACCCCACTAACAGAAGTGTCTGTGGGGACGAGGAATGAGACAAGGAAGGACACAGCAAACAACATCTCCAGACAACCATTTGGTAACAACAAGATGCTGTTTCATCAGAGAGAGAAGCAAAGTGACTGAAGGCGAGCCACTAAATCAACTCGGGATTGTCAGTAACATGTGGATTCACTAACCTCGGCATGTCAGGATGTTTTGTTTGGGGGGAGCAGGTTCACGTATTTGCTTCTTCCAACAGACACACGGTGTTTCAGAAGAAGGAGGGACCAACTGAACCATCTTCATCAGTGCGATGCTCTTTATTTGAGCTTATCCTCGAGCCACTTGTGACAGATACTGACCACTGCATAGCAGGGGACTCAAACATAAGGAGTGACCTAAACATTATCAGACCTGGGGTTATAATCCTGCCAAAGGTTTGACCCCCCCGGACCCGCGATAAAGTGCACTTAGTCAGCTGATGCTTTACAAGTGACCTCAACAAGCACTAATGGTTACACAGTTTCAATTTCAGAGCAAAATAAAACATCACTTGCAGATAGAGACTGCTGCAGTCACGACTAACTCAAGCTGAATTTACCAACTCACCTCAACACTACAGCCTGGTGTCAGATGAGGATAACTAAATATAGCAACAAGCTCAAACACTAATCCTTTTAATATCAAAAGACAATCTTAAACAAGACAGAGAAGAGTATTTGGCTTCTACACAGACAGTAGCAGTTTTACACCATACAACAGTAAAGAAACAAGACACCAGGAATAAGGACTCATAAAGCTGAACTCCAGTGTCGTCACAGCAAGGACTGAACAGCGATACTGATTGTGCTAGTTGCAGAATATAAACATAACTTGAGAGTATACTCTCTCCATTGGACGTGCGCTTCTCCGACTGATGTCATGGCTTCTGTCAACCTGAATCATGAAAACCTGCAGAGGACCATGTGAATACAGTGTACAAGTATGGCACAAGAGCTAGTTGCATGTAAACATTACTTCCTCTGATGGTTCGGGCCTGAGTTTCCACTTTACAACACAGCAGATGAAAAGAACCAGCTGTACACACATTCGACAAGCTGACCTCTTCTGTGCGTCTCCAGGGTCTTTCTCCCCATTTGATACAGAACTCAACAATATATGTGAGACTTGAGGCTGGACTCAGTCCTAGAGCTGCGCCTAACAAACAGCTTCCTATCCATAACTTATGGAACTTTAACATAATAATAATAATAATAATAATAATAAAGTAGGTCACAACATGTGCACAGCAATACGTCGTATAAACAACAAAAACAGTACAGCCTCAGCAAATTCAATCTCAATTGTAAGATTGGGGGAGTTTGAATTGGTAAATCAAAGAGCTGAATGTGTTGCAAGTGTCAGATAATTCAGACAGTCAGGTGGACGGGTCAATAGATTGCTGGTTACTGGTTCACACATTGTGAGGCAGAGCTTGCAAAGAAAGAGTTAAAAGGTCACCTAATGTCAGCAGGACCAATGTAATGGCAGCAGAATGAGAACTTTAGCTCAAGCACGAACTGATGTGGGCCCCAGGGGCCTGGGAGAGTCATGAGGGGTTGGGCTCTCAGTCTCTGAGGCACTGCACTCATCGTCATCGTCCGTCTGCTCCGCACTGTGGTACAGCATGAGGGCCTGGGTCTTGTGGGTGATGGTGATGGTGCACGGACCCTGAGCCCATGGCTCCCCGTCCACCTGCATGGGCATCTTGGAGCTCTTCAGAACCAGCTGGAGGGAAGAGATTCATCGGCACTGTTTGATCGGTACGAGACAACAGGAGTCTGAAATACTGTGGGCTCCGAGTAGAAATGATAAAGGAACATTCATTGTTTCATTTTTAAAACTACAGTTTAACAGATGCATTTTTTTTCTCCAGTCATTAGCAAGAAAATTATTTTTTTTAAATACTTATTTAGAACAAAACATGAATACGCAAGCCTCAAAACATGAATACTCAAGCCTCTTTGTCTTCCTTCCACACTCATTCAACTGAGACAAACAGGAAGCAAAACAGCGTATGTGTTTCTCCGCCTCTCACCCTGACAGTGTGTGCCTGGCCCAGTCGCACTGGGTTGGCCAGCTTGACTTGGATCTGAGCGCAGTGAAAGGAGCCGTATACACCCACCACCTCCAGAAGACCGTCGTCTAACCTGCAAAGACAAATGATCAGAACTTCGATCGTAACAGCTCAAATGGATTATACTCATTTGTTTCAAACTCTCCTATGAACAGAAGATTAACACTGCACTGCATTTGCAGGAAGGGCGAAACAAAACTGACATCTTGTCATTGGTGCCGTACTTGGTACACATTCACATGGTCAGAGAGTTCTCTATTGTTCTGGAATCATTCTGTCACGCTGTTCTTTGTTATATTATCCACATTATCCACAATGCAATGTTCGTCTGCATTGTATGTTGTGTGTGTCAAATAGTGCTCAGAACTAAAAAGGGCCCTACAGTGCGAAAGGTGGTGGTGACAACAGTGTAATAACTAAACTTTGTCTTGTAAGGAAAGTTGTTCTTGCTTAGAAGGATGACCTTGTTATTGGACAATAATTACTCACAATGCTTTTATCAATAATCATTTGGAAACTTTACTCTCCATCATGTATGGACACCAGACCTTTACTAGTTTTCTTTAAGGAGATGTCGTTGCATGAGTCTTGTGTCTTTGTACTGTATATGCTAGAGTCCTTCTGTTTTCTTACTGAAATGGCTCTAATGTTGTAGTATCACTACAAGATGACGCTGGTCTTACCTTGTTGGGGGACAAGGCTCATCTCCCATCCCCTCCCACAGTCTGCAGCCTCCTCCCCAGTAGCCAATGTTACAGACGATGATTCCCTCCAGACATGGCAGTGCCACCCTCTCTCCATCCAGCTCCAGCTGTAATGTCACAAAGAGCTTATTCAGTCATTAAGTGCTAAATACCTGTATTTATTCAGAAGAATGGAGAAGTCATAGAGAATGTCATCATTGTTCAACATTTCTCAAAGCAGTTTGCAACTGCCAGTTTACTACAGTTTCATTTATTCATTATGACCCTGGGGATGCCAAGGACTGGACCTGGTCCATCATATGGCACAAATAAACACACAGCCACTTACACACACACACACATATATATGGACGATTTGGAGCATCAGTGTGTTTTCAGAGGGGAAGAACTCTTTTGCCTTGACTTTATCCTGTAACATCAAACCATTATGCGCAATAATGTGGCCTAAATTATGATTGGGAACCTGCGACATCAGAGACGTCTGCTCAGAAGTAAACAAATCTGTTGGTGGACTAAATAACCAATAACTTCACTGCAGGTCTATACCCCAGTATGACCATTGATCATTGAATGATGGTGTTAATGCAGTGTCTACAACCTCAGTGGAGCGATACTGAGCAAAATGTGCCAACGGTGCTATGTGGATCCATGGAAACGTGCTTGAGCTCACCTTCCCCCCAGAAACAAGGTATGAGGTTACATGTTCCACAAGATGTGAACAATAATAAATAATATTGATTGTAACCGGAAAGGGTGATATTAACTGTTTCCAATGGACGATGAGCTGCAACCTCACCTCAATCCTCTTGTCAAGATCTTTACACTCCTGCACTAAACAGTCTTTGGTGCCGTACAGGAAGTAGACAGTCTGCAGGCACAGGACAACATCATGAGGAACCTTTACTTCATATTCAAAACATCAAACATTCGCACATTCATTTTCATATTCAAATCAACAGGGAACTCACTTTATTGATGATTCGACTGGAGAAGAACGATGGCGTTTTCTCCCTGTGAGTGTGGAACTTGAGCGCCATCAGTGCATCCGGACCCACGGAAAAGTAGTTGTTCATGGACAGAACCTGAGCAGATCAGCAGTGAAGTCAAGCTCATTGGTCTAAGATAAAGTTGATGCAAACAGTTGATTTTCTATTCAGATTGCCTGGTCTGCCAAAGCTCCCCAACTATCTCTGTGTGCTGCATACAATCATTCTCTCTTCCTAATCAGAAGATGTGTACATGAAAATGAAGAAGCATCAATATCAGACCTTACCTTGGGTTTGCGAAAGTAAAGGCCTTTCGATGCCACCTGCACTTTCCACCTGAAAATGAAGAGAAGGGCAAAAGAAGCACAGTCACTCTCATGAAGCAGCAAGATAAAGGACATCACATGCCAATGCATTTTAACTTCTGTTGTGAGCTGGAAGTGTGATATAGATTTCTTGTTGACGCCAGTTGGGAAAGTTGCAGAGAGTCACATGCAAGGCTGCACGTGAGAGCATGTGAGAGCATAGCATTAAACAGTTTAATAAGAGAATTTTGTGTGGATTAAAAAAACATGTTGAAAAAAGTTTCACAGTACAGAGCACCATCATCGGCATTGATATACATTTTTTTTCATTGAAGATTTCACGGAATTCCCATGTGAAACTATTTAATGAGTCGAAAGAAAATTTCCAGTGAAGCAGAGAGATCTGCTTCTATGTACCTGTCCATCTTCACCACCTCTGCATCCAGGATGTTGTGGAGTACCTGCTCCACAGGGATCTCTCCAGCATATCCTGCCCCCCAACCCAGAGTATTAGAAAGATCATTTCCGGTGCCCAGTGGGAGGATGGTCACTTTGGGAATGAACTGGTCCAGGCCCTAGAAAAAGGCAGACAGAGCGTTTAGAGGAGGAAAAGCTTAAACAACACTGTTCCTGGGAGAAATCCATCTTATGTAAAATAGAATCAAAATCTGCAGGCAGCTCTTGTTGCTACACAGACAATATGATATTTAATTTTTATCTTGGTTTTATCTTGGTAACCTTGGTAACTTGAAACCAGAGAATGATTTAAAACGTGAACAACAAGGCCCAATTGTCATTTTACCAAAAAGAAAGTATGACCATATACAAATATATATTACATATAAAATAGCCGTTCTGAGGCACACAAGTCTCTCAGACCCTTCAACAATCTCCCCAGGAATAGACAGTGGTCTGTGTGGTCAAGAACAGCCAAAATAGGGAGGAAGTAAGGAGGACAATCAAGTGGCAATTGCCCCACATTGTTATTGTGACGGTACGACTAAAAATGTGCTTGAAGTGTGTCTGTCCCTTTTTCTAAGTGACATTCTCCATTTCATGTACTGTCGTTGTTCAACATCAATTTGACTTTTTCCACTGTAACATATAAGACTGAAAAGGCAATATTTGACTGTTGGAATCAGATACAATAAAATAAAATAATGAAAGGAAACAAAAAAGTCAATGCCACTTTCTATCACACACAAAGCATTTATATTAGCAAAGGACGATTTCTGTCAAGCAGGCATGGTCAGGTCGCCAACCGTGACTGTCTGTCATGTACAGCTTTTAATACGGGCAATAATTTGGCATCCCACAAAAATCAGAATCCCTCTTAGTAGACAATTAAGCACCGCAAAAGATACATTTATTAAGCTTTTCTTCCTTTTAACTGTGTTCGTAGCCCAGACACATTCCAGATGCAGTGATGTCATGGGCTGGAAAAAAGTGAGTCGGCTTATTTTTTCCCCAGAAGCATCCCTGAGTACATCCAATGACATGAACAACATGACTGAACAAACTGTGTTGGTCCCCTGTGAGTTGATCAAACCCTCAAAGTATACATTGAAACCTTATGCACCTTCAGTTTCATGGTGTCGATGGCATCCAGCACCCATCCGACTGTTCCGTCACCGCCACACACAAGCACCCGCACACTGCCAGGAGGCAACAGGGTGCAGAGCTGAAGGGCCTTGGAGGGCACCACCTTAGACAGGTCAAACACCTACAACAGAGAACAGCTCAATTATACTCCCAGCCGCAAGGAAGTCAGACTTTAGCTCGTTGCCCACCTGCACAGGATTGAGAAGGGAACGGAACTCTCCCAGCAAACACTCCCCCATGTTGTTGCCACTTCTTGTGTTGGCCAACACCAACACTGGGGTCCAGCTGCTGCCACAGGTTGCTGCCAACTACAGGAGCCGAAAAATACAATACAACAATGAAAAATTCCCAGAGCCCTGAGGCCTCAAATATCTTAGTAAATTCTAAAAAGGATGAAATCATTCTAATTCACTGACCATGGAAAAAACACGCACGCGCAACTCCCACCCAGATAAAGCAGGACAACTAATCAGATTAGTCATAATGTTCCCACCAGAAAAGAAAAGTATGACATATTCATGGGAGATGAATGTACTCTGCAGGAGGCTGTATTTCAGCTACACACCTTGCTATACTCGTCAGGGTGCCGTCTGCACAGCCTGTTGACAGAGTCAAGGTAGTGAGGTGGAATGATGAGGCTCCGGAACTCGCCTAGGTCACAGTGTCCAGACCCAGCCAGCCTGTCCATGCAGTCATCATGCACCGTGTTCTGACACCAGACACACCTGAAGGAAACAAAAACAGAGTTTTCAGCATGAAAGATGGTGTACCAGGTCACCCATGTAGCATTAATCCGAAAGCGTGGGCGGAGGTCAGCAGAGGCATGAAAAGGAGATTAGTATAGTCAGTGTTACACTGATTCAGTGCAGCAGCCGTCCATTAAAGCAAATGAAAAACAGACGCACTAAAACACGTGCAGATGGGCCAACTGAAGGACAGTTTCAGGCATCATGCAGGCCAACTCCTGAATGATGGAGATCTAAAGATTCCATAATAACAATAATAATCAACCTCAATTCACTGTAGAGTCTGATTGAGCGATGCTTTTGTTGTTTGTAATATCTCCATTGAAAGATGGGAGTTAAAGGAGTAATAATATTACTCCTGCTGCAAAAATATAAACAACAACGTAAAAAATGAGGTCATGATGATGTCTTCATGTTCTCATAGCCACTCATACATCGATTCATAGGCACACCCCTCATTTAAATAGCTCATGAGGTTGTCAGTAAAAACACCACTGTTTGATCAGATTCATGCTGGAGTGAAGTGGAGAGACAAACACTAATAGAAAATCAGAGCCGGTGGGCACCAGGGGGACCTTGTACAGCATGCTGTTGCAGAGCACACTCAAATGTTTTTACGAGTGCACTTTGTGTAAGAAGCGAAAAGATAGAAAATCCTTATGAAGCAGTTCAGCATCACGGGTGAGTGCTGGTTGGTGTATACATTATATGATCCATATAACCCCACTGTAGAAAAAAAACAAAACATGGAAATGCATGCCCCTCAGGGGTGTGAGGAGAACTGTGGTCTGTTGACTTTCGATTCCGAATTTACATGACTAGAGTGAAGAGAACCCAGAATGCTAATTCGACACCATTATATGGACACCTAAAATAAACTCATTCAAAATGATCCACGTTTTCAGTTCTGGAAGCTTTGTAAACAAACTTGTGACCAGATTTTTTTTTTTTTTTACGGCAGCACAGTTCATTAAAAGCTTGATTTTAATAAACCTATTCTGACATTGTGGTGTATTGGCAGTACACTGAGCAGCTGTGGGTCCAAGCGGAGGCGGACGTACCTGTAGTCGCATAATTTGGGCTGAGTCCCACACTGCTGCTTGCACTCGGTGCAGTAGCTGGCCAGGGGGACGTTTCCGCGGACCCAGCGGTGCTCCGTGGTCCCACCAGGCCCGGCGGCGGCCATGATCTCCTTGCACTGGAGGCTCCGGTCGGCTTTGCGCAGGCATTGCTCATCGGCACAAACCCCACAGCAGTCACAGAACGCCCCTTGCAGAATGTGCTGGAAGCACACGCAGCAATATGTCGGCTTACTAAACAGATCCGTATAGTGCCATCCGTGTTTACTCTTTCGGAAGAAATCCTTCATGTAGGTTTGCCGCTTGGATCGCTGGACGCTGCACCACAGGGTGATAATCACCGGAACAACGATGGCCAGTGTGGTCCAGATGAGTAGGGACCACTCCTCCTGGGAGCCAGGGTCGCCCTGGACCTCGCCCCCCTGCCAGAACATCTCCGCGGCTGGACCTGACTGACGCTACACCACGCTGTAGCAGCCACTGGGAACCCAAACCAGGCGACGTGCTCCAGCTACAGTCATGACCCTTCACTAACGGACAACAATTGGAGCGTTTACCGACCAACTGAACCGAACACGGAGGGAGCCTGCTCGCCCGCTAACTTTGCTATCTAAGAATGGCAATAACAACAAGATGAAACGCACAAATGCCAAATGCGCATGCGTACTGCAACACCAACAACATCCACCAAACAAAGACGAAACCTTTGAATTACAACGTATTTTTATGAGTGTTCGTGAATGTGAACGGATACTAAGTAATTTTAATAAATTGACCAATATTTGCGAGAGATGGTGAATGGAGTTCTATTTATTGCTGTGTCACGCCTCATTGGCTCGGTATGTCATCATCAGGAACGTAAACCAACAGAGTTAAATGTCTACGTTACCCAATCCTTGCTAGCAAATGGCAGTGTGGTTGCATCTAGAGTACTTGTACTGGTATTTGTATCACGGCTGTCCGGGTACAACCGAACGCGGAAGCAAGCATACGAGTTATCCAGCCATTCTATCGTCTTTGAGTGCAAATTCGTCAATGTACGCATGCGCTGTACCAAATCGAGCTGATCATAAAACACTGCGAGGCTCATAAAATAAAAAAAAAACAAACGTTTGCAGAATATTTTTTTGCCAAAGGTGTTATACGACGGTAAGCATAAGATACAAAACATTTTGACCCTATCACCATCGGAACCATTAAACAGATTTGTATATCGAGTTCAGTTTACACCCACTGAAAAGGAACATCAAAAGCTTTTCTGACTAGAAGTCAGGCGTAACGATAAAGGACCAAATCTAGTGTTTTGTTTCTCACTTACACAAAGGATTAACAGAACTCAACTTGAAGAGACTCTTATGCCAATGTTTATACCGACACTACACAAGTCAATGCGCGGTTGAATCACACATATGAGCAAAAGTAGTAGTTCTTCATTTAATAAAATAATATGGTATTTTTACGAATACGAATATTAATCATCCATCAAGGTTTCTGTCGCCATCTACCGGACAAATAATAATAATTTAATGTGCAATATGAGGGGATATTCGTTGTTTACCTTTTGCTGGTTCGTGTGTGTTTAAGCACGTTGGAAGTGACATAAATGGCTGTCTATTTGTTTAAGGAGGAAGAGGAGGGGGTTTCTCCTCCCTCGCCCCTTTGCTCTCTGGTCAGGACCCCAGAGGTCTGAAACGTGCAGCACAAGAGAGGTGAGCAAGATGAAGCTGCTGCTGCTGGTTTTTCTGCTCTGCATGGTCTTACTGACCACCTACACAGGTAAGAACATTTCTCATTGTGAAATCACCTGTAGACAACGGAGAGCCAGTAAAATACTTTAGTTTATTTGGAATTTGTTTTCGACTCCAATAGCAAACCCTTGGATGACCAATGTCTTCAGTGACCACTGGAAATAACAGTGTTTGGAGTTGAGTATTTGCCTCCTGTTTGTTATACGTTGTATTGTGGATAGTGGTCGTCAGCATCTGTGGCCAGGTGCAGACAAAGCTGGACTTTCACTTGCGGCAGGCTGCAGAGGTCACATGCTTCACAGTCTGCAGTCCCAGGCGAGTGAGGCGCATGAATGGACACTTTGTAACCTTCTTCATAACAACATGGCTGCCTAAACAGGCCTGAGTTATAAGCAGGGATGGAGACGGAGAGGGCCTCCCTCTGTAGAGGGAGAGCAAGGAGCAGCTCCCAGGGGACTTCTGGGACTGGAATAAACAACCTCAAATAGGCTGGTGGTGGTGAGGGGCTTATTCATGCAACTGAACACAACTCTCTGACAAATGGCTGGTGTGTTGAGGGAAAACAAATTTGCAATATACGTGGTGGGGAGCAGAGCTATAATAAAAGATATTTTGGCTGCAATATTTAGGACCAGGGCTGCGATTCAATATTTGCCCTGTTAAAAACATTTCTATCTTAAGCCACCGTGATTTTTAAATCTATTTGTGTTATCAGGACGTGGATACTCAGTAACATTTCTCCCTTGTCAGATGCCAACCCCATCATCAAGGAGAGTTTCGCAAAGCAGCTGCTTCGCAGTAAGCGGCAGGAACGGCCCAGGAAGGCTGGCCACCCTGATGAACCGATGAGGGTAAAGTTCAAAAGACAAAAGGGCAGAGCCACTAGTCACATGTTACACTTCTGTTCCGCTCTAACAAAAAATGCATGTGTCAGAAAATCGTTGAATGGTAGTTGTTAAAAAAAAAAAAATCAAAGAAGAGTTTAAACGTTTCCTCTTTCGCCAGTTAAACATTCGTCATACAATAATTCAGTGTCGGAAAGTCTACCCTTAAGGGACTCATGAGCTCTTTATTTGTTAAGGCGCAGTCTCCACGCTTGCCACGAGATGTCACTAAATAGCACAGAATTTAATTTCCACCCAACTCATTGTTCGTAAACATGAATTAATTCAAAGGAAATAACGCGAACATATTTTTAAAAAGTAATATTGACCACTGTGGTTTAATGCTGTTACTTGGAATACTGTTGGAAATGCAACTCTTATTCACAGTATTTCATTAACTTTGAGGCTTTGTTTGTGTAGATAATCCGGTAGAATAATTACATGTTTAAACATGTTTCCTCAGTGGAGTTCAACTCATCGCTCTACTTTCATTCTGAATGTGGAAATGAAACACTGTTGTCACTGTTACCCACACACTTCTCTGTTTTCTTCACACTTGGGTTTCACATTGGCTAAATAGTGTAGCCGCTGAAATGTGTCTGCTCCACAGGAACATCTGCTGCACATGCAGGCTCTGGACCAGCGGGCCCAGGAGACCAACATGGAGCACTGGCTCAACCCTCACTGCTACCCTCGCTGTGACAGGAACTACGGATACCCTGTCTGAATGGATGGCTATTAAAGTGGTACTGCATATAGCAGCTTCTTTCCCTTCAAAGCAACAGAGACAAACAAAATACAAAGAGAAAGACATTTTGTTTCGTTCCAATAAAACAGGATCGACTGGTTATATGCTTTTCAGAGGTAAGACTAATGTGTTTCTTCTCATCAGATCCAAGCCCAAGACTGATGCCTGGAACACGAGGACCATGTGACATGAAGACGCATTGACCCATCTTAGCTATATTTACTCAGATACAGTATACTTGCATGCCTGGAGACAATGATGTTTGTTCAGCACATTGATGAGGAATAAATTCAACTGCATGAGTGAAACAACAAGTGCGTTGTCATTATTAAGATTGCCACTCTGTATCTGGAGTGATTTGATGGACATCATAAGACTGGCAGACAGAACGCCCACACACAAACATTATTCTATCCTTGTGGGGACGTTGTGACGGTTGTCATTGCCATAATACTTTCCCCCACCTCTCACCCTAAACCTTATCCATGACTCTGAACCAAACTTAAACCTAATTACGACCAAGGGTCAAAATGTACTCACCTAGCAAAATGTCCTCACAAGAAGGTGGCTTGACAAGATTTGCTACTCACAAGTATGGCAAAACATGACCGCACACACAGGGGAATGTGGACCACGGTACCTTAAATTTGAAAAGAAAATTCTGAGGGAATGTAGGGGTACTTATTTTTATTATTCAGAAGTATTCAAAATACTTATTCAAAAGTACTTATTCATTCTTACACAGTTTACTCATATTATTGATGTAACAATGGCTGTAAAATCTCCATCTATAAATGATTTTATTTATCTATTTTCACTGAAGAGCAGCTATTGCGCATGAGGAGCTCTGAAGAGAGCTAATGAGTTCTGCGCCCTGAGGCTGGAATGCATCATTGATTCGACGGACGGATAAATGGAAGCACTTATTGTCTATACAAAATTTATTTTGCTCCTCTACGAGTATAGACACGTTGTTCAGAATATCATTTTCACTTTTAAACACATTTATTCACTTTCAAATGTCTTCGACATACTTTGGTGAGCGGTGGAGCGGCGTCCTGGCGCCCTCTACTGACTAGCTGCCACTGATAGTGAAGTGCATAACTAACCTGAAATAGTAATAGGACCTCGCAAACATATAACATATCATATCATATTCAAATGGAATCTGACGCATGTGCCACCGATCTACCAGGCAAAACTGTCATGAAAGAAGTCTTTGTAAATCAAAATGTTGCCACCTGTTGCTATTTTTTTTTGCTATTTGTTTTTTTTGTTAATTGTTTATTTTCATTTAGTTGATGTTATCATGTTAGTAATGTGGCATTGTCGAGATAGAAATAATGTTCTAGAGTAATTTGTTTCTTTACATAATCAATTTGGAATAAAATCAAATCATGTTGTGTTATTAGTTTTGAAGAGTGTTAATCCAAAACCCTGCTGAAGGTGTTGTGTTGTGTTGTGACTTTGATTTAAACAGACTTTGGCTACAGAGTCATATTTTTCTTATTTAGTGCAATAAACTTTAGAAATGACACTGGTGAGTTTTTAAGAGTTTACTTGGAGTGGGATCAAATGTAATCTGCCATCAGTCTGGAATCTGAAAGCCACCAATTTTACAACGGAAAAAGAAGATACAATCCGATCTACAATCATATCGTCACTGTTTCGTCGAGCCCGAACAAAGGTCTCCAATAAGTCGCGTTCTTTTCTGAGGTGAAGACCAATGTTCATAAAGTCCACTCCTCCGACAGTGATTTGTCAGTTATTCCAGGTACTAGTTCGACGGCCGGCCAATTAAATAAAACACGAAAACACGGATTAAAAAACAAGAAATCAAAACATTTTCGCTAGTGGCACCGGACTTAGCCCGTTTACATTTTTATAATAAATGACTTGAGGAGATAAGAAAAACAACACTGGCGACGGGCCAGTTATCGGCACTCGCGACATTTGTTGTTCAGCGGATTGCACCGCACTTCTTTGAACATTTATAATCTATAAAACAAGAGTGAAATTAGCGCATCCAGTTTGTTATGATCAGGGCGATGGACGACTCGTTCCGAAATTCTGAAAACACGTTTCATGACATAAAAATAAATAAATAAATAAAAGTGTTGCCGACGCTTCATTCGCCATTTAGGGTTTTGTGAATAGAAATAAATGTTTTTTTTATTACGAAATTTAGTATTAGTCAGATTTGAATAAATAAATTATTTTTCAGTAATAATCGGTAGATATATATACATATATATGTATTAGATAGAGGGGGCCTTGGAGGAAACACGGGAATTGGCCTTTTATGAACGGAAAAACATTTTTTCATGAACCAAAACCAGAAAAATAGTTTCTCACTGCGGCCCGCCGCAACCCCAATGGCTGATGTTCCCCGCTTGAGGCCTCGAACCGGAACCGCCGAACAAATTAGAGATAATAATGGACTCACTCGCTACCCAATACATTTCAAATGATACACATATGTTCTTTTACCGTGGTGTATCCAGCTCAGACACAGGAAGTATCCCCCAGTATGAAGTACTCCCAATATTAACATGAAGAAAATAGGCTCCAATGTTAATAAACGAGCAAATCATTGATCTAATTCAGGTTTTTGCGCGCACACAGGTCATTAAATTGTCGTATGTCGGGAATAACGGATCAAGCCCGGTGGTTGTTGAAGTGAGCAGAGAGGATTTCCGCATCCACTACAATAAACTGGCAAGGTTATTTTGTTCGATCTATTTTCTTTCATCGCGGTATGACTATTTCAAACAAAATAAAAATCGGACAAACTCTCAAACGACATGACAAAAACATGACTTAAAACACAGAAATACCCGGACAACTTAAACATCATGGACATTTAAAATGGATTAAAAGATTTATTGAAACTCGAAATTGTTAAAATAAAGCGCAGTTGCTATGAAAAAAAATGGTAAATATACTGAAACGTACGTACAATTTGAATTAAATTGATCACAGGAAAATTTTCATATTTACATATGAAATGCTATGACATTGGAATCTGGGGCAGTTCAACATCAATCGTTTCCTAAACAAAGTGCTTCTGTACTTTTCATTTAAATATATTCTGTTAAATATAATAGGGCCACTTTCAGTCTTATCAGCAATTATAAATTTATCATAAATATGATTTAATCTAGAACAATTTACGTGTAATCCCAGATTAATTCCACACCGGTTTTCGAGCACAAGATGTGACAAAAATACACCTCTGACAGTAAATGATGTAGGCAAAAATAACAACAAAAAAATTTTTTTTTCTTAAGAAAATTTACAGGCGGTATCTGTAAAAGAAACATGGTTCTAAATCATGTGCACTATGGGACATAGACTTTATTTTGCCAAAACAATCAATAGAAGTCTATCTTTATAATAAACATTTTCCAAAGAGTTTTTTTTCTTTTTAACAAACTATAAAAACGAATTTTGTTTACAATAGTAATGGACAAAAGAACCCGTCTCATCTCTTCTCTTTGAAAAAGCCTTTTGCAGTGTTGCTCTCCTTGATGGTGACAGTCAGCAGGTTGCTGGTAACGTCAGTGACCAGAATTTCTGCCGCACTGGCCAGTGATGGCCTCCATGTAACTTCTTCCAGGTCATCTTCCAAGGGGGTTGGTGAAGGCCTGTCTAATAAGTTCGGTTTCTCCATCCGCTGCAGCTGGACAGGTTGACTCTGGTGTTTGAAATGGGCAGGGGCCATGTATCTGGACGAGTCTTTCATCCTGAAAGAGTGCATCTGTGGGCTGTAGTCCATGTACAGAATCTTATGGGAGTTTCCAGACACCTCTGGATGGTGTCTGTGGCGTTTATGGTGGTGGTGTTTGTGACCCTCGGGGTATCTGTGACTTACTTTGAGCAGTCTCATCTCTTGACCGCTCGGCAGCTTAATCAGTTTGTGTGGATGCTCCTCCAGTCTCCTATTGAGCAGCTCAGAGTCTCCAGGTTCATCTAACCGCGGCTTGGGCTTGGGCCCTCTCTTTTTAGGTATGTGGTCTCGGTCTTCGCGGTTACTCTGGTAGAGCGAGGCTGGCCTGTGCTCTCTGGGCAGTTCTATTGGTTTTACACACACACTGTCTCCACGGTTGACAGTGCCTGGAGGAAAAATGTTTGGTACCACAGACCTCAGGCCCTCCCTGGCCCGTGGGGTGACCACTGGCTCAGCGTTGGGGTAGGTGATGTGCATCCCTCTTAAAGTTTCACTCCTAAACTCATAAGACCGGGGTTTAACTTTTGTCTCAGCCTGCTGAAAAGATGTCAAACACAGAACAAAAACAAAGTAAAAAAAATTACAATTCTACATCATGAAATTAATTTGCAGAATTTCTATTATTACTGAAACTGGTTCAATCAAGGTAGTGAAAGCACAAGGGTTCACAATGACAACAGCAACATCTCACACAGTTAAGTGAAGAGCAAACCAAAAACCATTTGAACTCTTTAAAAACCACTTGAGCTTCACCCCTCCGTTCAAAAAGGCCTGATACATGTAAATTTACAGTCTTAATTTAAGTTAATAAATGTCAGCTTGTGCATTCATTTTGAAGGAAGAACTAATTGTATTCATTAATGGGCCAAATGAATACTTGACGCACAAGCGAATTATGTCTTGTCAGACAGAGGGAGTGCCGTGAGACAGTGCCTTTCAATTCAGTAAACTGCATGTTTCCATCCTCCTCTTATTTCCTTCATCCTGACCATCAGACCAGGCGAGAGGGGTTTTAAACGAGGCCGTGACGGGAACGGCACGAGCGGACCGCGCAGTCTCGAGATCATTAGTTTAATAAAGGGCGATAAATGCGATTCACGCTCTCTGTTAGTACGCGGGGACTGTCACCTTCAGCAGGATCGTCTTGGGTTTGGGTCCTCTCTTTTTGGGGCCGTGCAGTTCCCTCTCCCGTTCCCTGTGAAATGTCATTTAGACACGTCAGGATCAAACAGGGGGTTAAACTCGCCTGCTGACACCGCCGGAAATGTACCTCTGCTCAAAGGCGACGAACAAGCGAGAGTCGAGAATGTTCTCCTCTGGCTCCCAGGTGCTGTATCTGCGGCAGAACCGACATTCAAGTCAGTAACGCGGCGGGACCGAGAGCAAGCGCTCGTTAGCTTCCGAGCTCGAGCCTCCGCGGTGCAGCCTGGTTAGCAGCGGGAGCTAATGACAACCGCAGTCCGACTGTGAGACTGAAAGCACGCTCGACACACCACACCACAAGACTTACTTCGGAGACCAGCCCTTCCATTTCACCAGATATTCAGCCCGACCCTGCGTGCCATCACAAACAAACGGTTAGCTTGTGATAGTGTTAAAGTGAGGTGCCACCATGTGGCACAAAACATGGCAGGATAGAAGAGGCACCTTCAGCAGAGAACCTACCTTCCTGATTCGCCGTTTGATGATCGACTCGGCCGCGAACACCCTCTCCCCGACAGCAGAGAGCTCCATGTTTACCCACCGTTAGCTTGGCTAACGTTAGCAAGGCTCTGAATTCCCGACAGACCATAATACTCACAAGCAGAATGGACGTCAGTGCAATTTTTTACAGCGTTGCTAAGGAACCGCGGTCGGTGGAACCCGCGAGACAGGCGGCCATTGGTCGAGCTGTTGCTACGTGCCCGGGTTGCTAAGTGGGGGGCGGAGCCTGAGCCTCAGTGGCGTCTGCGGGGGGAGAGGGAAAGGGGGAAGGCATGGCTGCTGTCATGTCCTCGCCGCGAGTCGGTACCGGTTTATGGCAACTAATCTGTCACATCTGAATTACCGGACATGTGGATGAATCGATTTTGGATCGACATTAAACGTGGTTGGATGAATACGAGGCATAAAACTTATGCTGACGCACATTTTCTCCAACGACATCAGTTCAAGACGACCGCCGGAGTTTCCAAGAATGTTCCAGTTTAAATGACGGAGATTCCAAAGTCGCTATTTAAACGACAGAGATTAAATATGACGCCGGCAACGCAGTTTACACTCGCAGCCGCATCTGCGTTAGTCATCTCTGAACCAGACGCACTCTTCAATGTCTTGTCTTTTCGCGTTAAAGGCCAAACACTTCCGACGCAGTTCACGTGTTCAGGCCTCAGCGAGAGCAAAACCATCCGAGTCGACAGATCATTACTGAGGGATATTATTGATCCTAGGCGTAGTTATTGATCCCGCAGTTATCTGTGAAAAGAGATTAGATTCCACAAGAATGTACTATGACCACGTGATACAATCATATTCACCGATGAGATGCAATGTTACGCTGTCATCTGGCCTCGCCATTAACAAACACATGGAAACAAGTTTAAACAAAAGATGTTTCCAAGTAATGACTATTATAATATAGAGAAATAGTTATCTATTTTAAGCGGTCTATTTGTATTTGCGACATGAATTAGTTGCGCTGCGTTTTTTAAATCAGCTTCTTTTTTCCGGAATGAAATGGAAAAAGAACTAGTTAAAACGAATGGCATTTCTGTCAAGCTTTAACGCTTCATGGATCGTTTTACCTTAAAATTAAATCTAAAATGTTTTCCACTCTTGCTTCATAAATCACCGCGCTAAATAAAACCTGGTTCTCTAAGGTCACTGCAGTCTTTCAGTTTTGGATTTTGATATTTTTACCTTTAATCACGGGCACGACTAAGGATGTGGCGTTATGCGCGTGCTTTCAATTGTTCAAAACGGCGATATATTTTGCAGTCAATTCGGTACTTAATAATCTCGTGAATGTCGGCTGCTACGGTCGGATTTCGTTATTTTAATCAGATTTTTTTTTGCAGTCAACGATAGATCATAGCCGTCAATTATTTGCGTCTTACGTCAAAACGATCATCGCAGCGCAATTGCCAGGCGGACGCGCCTAAACATCTTGCAAGAGTGTTCGTCATTCTATATTTCTATCCGCCTAATTTTTGTCTCGGCAGCGAGTTAACTGAGTGGTGCGCATGCAAGCACAGGTTTGGACGCGGCCGGACTTGGATCACTGTTGACGGGACTTTCATCCGCGCACGACCCGGGCCTTAATGAAACAGCGCGTAGAAGATACACATGTGTCACATCCAAATAGCGGCAACGGCACAAACAAAAATAAATGAAAATAAAATGTCATTTTCGCAGCATTGTGGGCCACATTGTTTATCTCGACGAAGCACAGGTTGCTTAATAAAAATGTCAAATATTCATAAGAATGGGCAGATTTACATTACGGCGCTTTCCACAGAAAGCATAGCGAATATTTCTGCATGAAAGAAGAAAAATGACTAGACATAAATGCCGTCGCGACTGTCCCAGTGTCCGCAACAGAAATACACATCGTTCGATACAATATTTGACTTGAATTGACAATGTTTCTATTAGAGTGGATTGTTGTTTGAATTACAAATGCCAAAAGAGTTATTTCGGTGATACAAATCCAAACGAATCACCGAGACAGCTGATTCTATTTTGAATTATCCGACAGAAAACACTGTAATTTACATGCGTATTTCCGGACTTACCGGGTTTGGTTCGTCTAGTTACATTTCACTCACAATAATAGATGGACAATTCGTTTAATTAATGTGTAATTAAAGATGTCATCCACACAGGGAAAATAATAGAATTAATAGCCGTCTGATTTTATATGAAGTACAAGTGGCCGCTTAGTGTGTATGTCATTTGATCGTTGACTTCCTTTCACCTGACTGGGTGATGATGTTTTACATGAAGCGATGTTTAGTGGAGACACACTCACACTCCTGTTTGTCCTCAAAACCACAGTGAGCGTGATATATTTAGGTTTCTCGGCTGGCGTCTTCGGGGTGACATTCATGTCCGCGAACGATCAATTTCCCCTTCGAAAGGCATCGTACTACTAACCGCGTCAACATGAACAACACAGCGTCGCGCCACCGCGTCGATAAATTAAGAAAAACGAAGAAGGCGGGATCGAGAAGACGAGCCGAGCGAGAGAGGAGCCATTTTCTCTGTCGTGGCGCACATTCAGCTGCAGCACTTTGATTCGCGGGCTGCGCAGAGGAAATGGTCGTCTGACGGCGAGAGCGAGCTCGAGGCGGATGAGCGCTCATTATCTCACGCACGCAAACCAGTGTTCAGAGAGTGACGCGTCGGAAGAACAGAGCACGCGATGTACAGTATGTTGGTGAGGCAGGAATCCTCACCTGCTGACGTCGAAGTTATGGAACACGACCAACGTTCCCGACACACTCCTAACGAGCCGCTGAATTAATGATATATGCGTATAGACTTTGCTCAGTTTTATTTTACGAATATCTCAAAAATATTCTAAACATGATTTGACAAAATGATGCACTTGGTGTGGGTAGTGAAACGGGTCCGTATATTATTTCACGAATAAAGGGAGCGACTCAGCAGTTCGAGCAAGAACGCGCTGGTAACCATCACACTGAAAAAAGAAAAACAGCTTTAATTTTTTTTAAAGAAGTACAGCACTAAAGTTGATGCTTTCACTCAGTGGACTTGACGTATTTGAGTCAGGAATGAACAGTCTCCGACGCAGTGGAATTTAAATGAATGTCGTATTACCGGTAGAAAGGATTTCAGTTTCACAGTCGCAGGAAGAAATGACAGTATTTCTCAGTCACTCAACGCATCATTTAAGCAACACGTTCATGTTTTGCTCAGTTTGCGAAGCATTTTTATCTGGTTAAATAGAAAAACGATATACATTGATAAATAAATGTGAGACCGCAGCATGTTGGAAAGCCTTGAAAAAGATTATTCATGAAAATGGAACTCAAGCGTAGCCTTCTTCTGTGGTGAACAGAAGTGAGCATTAAAAAAAAGACTCATAGCTATACATGCACATAAGCACTCTATCCTAAAAAAATCTTTTGAGGGTTGTTGCACATGTTTACAGTTTCTCTGGCTCTATTTGGGAAAGCTGCAGCTGGAAATCTACAGTGGGTAATCCCCACGGACACAAATAAACCTGTGCAGACACAGTATCATTTGAGATAATAGCAGTTATTGAAGAGCATTAGTAGATCACATGCAATGCCCATGCGTCACCAGTTCAAACAATCCTCAGACAAACACAGCAGACAAATAGAATCTGTGACCTTTTTTTTTTTTATTGCAAATCATATGCTAGGAAGCCTTTCATCTGCGGAACATAACCTGTGCACCTGCAGCTCCACAGCGGATGAATGGATGACTTCTTTAAAGGAACAACATGACACAACCGACTCAACAAGGGCTGGACACGGGTGTTACATCATGAAGTCAGCCACAGTGTTATGAAGAATTTTCCATCAGTTTATGAACTCACCAGACCAGCTGTCGTGTCAGCTTATTAGCTACATCATGTGATGGTTTGAATTCATGACAGGAGGAAGCGTTTATTCTTCAGACAATGAAGGAAATGCTTCAACAAACATCTCGAATGGACGATCGGAAGCCACTGGTGGACATGTCAGAAATGCCACTTTCAAAGACAACTTAAAACGCCATGGCATGTCTGATGAGTCATGCCACAACCAACCTTACGACGAACCAAACGACATTTCATTGAAAGAAAGGCGCTTTATTTCTTTATCTGCTTGTTATTCCGTGCCTAACGGCGTAATCAGTCCAAGCAGCATGCATCCTTAATTAACTCCACCTGTTCCCACCCACACACACACGTATAAGAAATACACACAGACACACACAGTGTAATTTACCAGGGTTCAATAGAATTTTCTATGTACAGTAGATTACATTAGCACCCAAGGTAGACAGCTTAGTTTATCAATCAAAAGACATCCGTGAAGTGAAAATATTTACAAGTAAATAAGTGCACCTTTTGTTCAATTTTTGAAACTCTAAATCAAATTTCACGGTTTACAGTCACCATCCATCGAAATGAGCATGGCCACACACCTTCAGCAAGGACAGCAGATTCATGTCTGTTCATACATTCAAGCATTACAAAGTACAAAACAAGAGTTGCGCTATTACACAGCCATGTATTCCTTAAAGGTGACGGTCAGACAGTTCGTCGTGATGTCCGTGATGACAATATTTCCAAGGAATGGCTGGAATGACGGAAATGTATTGACTTTTTGTACCTCTTGGGTACAAATTGCCAAAGAATCCACCACGTCCTTGTCACCTGTGACAGAGTGTACTCCATCCTGGGGGTTTGTGTGTACTGGTGTTTCCTTCTGCTGTTGAGTATCGTCCTGAACAGAAACTGGAGGCCGCAATTTCACTATTCTCAGGTCAATAGGTTCCTCCTGGTCAGGAAACTCAGAGTCCTGCAGGTTGAGGACATCCTGGTGGCTGGTTTGGTCTTTGCCCGTCGATGAACAGGAGTGTGCAGAGTGGGGACTTGAAGAGCTATGAAACCTCTTGGGACTCCCATGCTGATCGGAGTCCGAGGGTCGTCGCTTCTGTCCACCCGGGCCAGATGCTTTGTCCGTGACAGAAGGCGATTCAGTGTCCAGAGGCAAGGAGACCGGATTAGATTTGGCTGTCACTTGTAAAGGTTGATCTGTTAGAAGTAGCCCTCGACCCTTGACCCCGACATCTTTATCTTGTTCCGTCACAGGTGGCCCAACCTTTGACGACTGCTCCTTTTCTTTGGTGCAATGTCTCTCAAGGTCAGAGCTGGAGAAAGTTGTGTTGGTTTTTCTGGAGAAGCCATTTATGAGGCCGAGCTTCTTTACAAGCTTCATCTTCTCCACATGGTTTTCCTCATCATGACTCGGTGAGGTCTTCGAGGCGCTTTCAGTTTCCCCTTTTTCGACCTTTTCTGTCTGTAATCCATTTTCCATGTATTTGCTCATAACAATAACAATCCGACCATTCTTGTTTTTGTTTTTCACAATCTTCAGTTTGCTGTTGCTGACTCCAAACGACTGTGTTAGTGAATCCTCTTTGGGTTTGTCCTTTTCTGGTTCTTTCAGGTCTGCTGGAAGTTTTTTCAGCTCCATGGTGATGTCCCTTACTTTGGTGAGGCAGCCAGAATCCTTGTCCCGGATCCATTTTTGCTGCAGCACAGGGGGGAGGTTGTATCCTTTGTTCGCCAGATCTGGAGCTTTGACCTCTCTAGGCTTAGTAAAGATGGGTTCAGGCACTTTGAGGCTGGGCTGGTAGTGATGATGCTTCTTACTGTTGAGTTCATAGTACAACTTTTTGCCCGTGGGCTGCTGCTCGCCTTCCCTGCACAGTGGCTGGAACTGGTGGTGCTTCTTGCTGTTCAGCTGGTATTGCTGGACCTGTGGACGCAGCATCTGAATGGGGGTTGTCTTCTGACAGCTATCTTTGTCCAGTGCCACCTCATGTAGATCCGCCAAAACACTGGTCCGCCGGGCAAAAGACGGAACCTGTGAGGCCAGACAGATGATTACTCGACACAACTCAACCTCAAGCTTGTTTGCCACATTAAACAGAAATAAAAATGACTTAAAATAAATTATGCTTTTACACAGTTCGAGTTGACACTGACAGTAACTGGCAAGTTCAATGGTCCACAGCTGGTCGAAACATCACTAGTACCCAGCCATTGACTTCACCCTATGAGAC
Organism: Synchiropus splendidus; assembly: GCF_027744825.2. Taxonomy (NCBI): domain Eukaryota; kingdom Metazoa; phylum Chordata; class Actinopteri; order Syngnathiformes; family Callionymidae; genus Synchiropus; species Synchiropus splendidus. Next base: position 9,113,968 of record NC_071335.1, on the reverse strand, counting down.
ATCACATCTCAGCTCTTCCTCAGGCCTTCAGGGTCAGTGTTCTATGGACTAGCTCTGCAGGAACAAACTCAAAATCCCACGATTGTAACCAAATAATTGACATAAAAACAAATTCTCAAATCAATTAATAATCACTTTGAATACTGATGATTTCAATACCAATGAATATAATTCTGAATATGATCTTTGCCACAATCGAGGAATTCACCTCACCTGAACCAGGAGGTGCTTGGGTTTGGGTCCTCTCTTGCGATATCCCATCAGCTGCTCCTGGCGTTCCCTTCAGGGGAGACAAAAACAGCAGCCAAACAGTGAGACCGTCTGGCAGACATGAGTTGTTGTTGCATGGCAACGGAGAGTCACACCAGTCCTCCAGCTCCGAGGGAAACACGGAGAGTAACTCTAAAAAAACTTGCTGATGTGTAACTGTGAAGTAGACGCAGCTGCTGAACAACCATTTTTTTCAATACACTTTGCAGTTCTTTGATTGAAAAACAAAGAAACCAAATATGTTTTTCACTGAGGCCATAGCAGGAGATAAAGATCATCCTCTTTGGACTTCAGTTTCCATCCACGTCTGTGCAAGGCCATAACTCACTCCTGCAGACAGGGTGATGTCAGCCCCTCCCCCATATCTAATTACAGTGACAACTCAGTGTTTTTTCATAGCTTGGCATTCAGTCAAGTTGGCTCCCCTGAGAGACACACAATTAGTTTCAATAAAATTTCTCCCACTTCCAAAGAGAAATACATATGAGAAGATGGGGTGCCCCTCTCCCCCTGACACTGATGACATGAACAAATTTAGAGGATCACTTTAGAGTTTAGAGTCAGCTGGCTTCATTACTGTGCAAGGTTTCAATGCCAGACTATATATTTTAGATGCAGAACCATTTCAGCTCTCAACATTGAATTGATGAATAAATAACTTGATGTTTAAAAATGAGACACTGTTGTTGTCAAGTTCATTTAAAAAAAAAAGAAATGATATACATCCAACGTATTTGTTGTGGACGTTAAGTGAGACACTGTCACATGTCAAATGTGATGTCACTAAAATGACATTGAGCTCCCGTGGTATGTCTGACCTCTGTTTAACCCACCTGACTCCTCAGTGACACAGCCCACAGGCAAACCTGGTGAGTGGCCTGGAAGTGCTAGCTAAGCTGACACTAGTGCATATTTGTCAACACAGGATTATGTTGGGAGGACGGGCAAGCAACACGTTTCCTGAGTGTGAAGAAACACTGTGACAACTCGGGGGAACCCACCTGTCTTGGAAAGCATCCAGGAGCCTGGGGTCCAGGATGTTTTCCTCTGGCTCCCACGTGTTGTATCTGATAAGACAGAGATGATAAGCTCATGGCCAAAAGTCTGATGATGGTTCTATTTGACAAAAGCAGCAGACAACAAGCAGCGTTACAATGATCTACCCAGCACTTATGTACATTTCACTCTAAATCTCATAAAGTTTGAATAACTAGCATTTGACTTTGGCACATGCGAGCCTGATCTAATTATGATCGTATGTTTTATGCTTGAGAATAGGACATAAAATGTCACAAACGGACCCACCGTTGTTGGCAGAAACTATAAAACTACATCCATCATGGACACCAGAGGGTACAGCGCGCAATCGCACTCACGCGTGCCCATGCTTGCACTTGGAAGAAGCCACAGACGCACACGCACGTTTGACTGGTTATTTCTGCTATCAGGATGGTGATGATGCATGGGAAGACTTACTTTGGTGACCATCCGCGCCACTTCACCAGATACTCGACCCTCCCCTGCGCAACGAGAGGAATGATCACTTACAGTACATGATAAGCATAGATTTGAATGTGAAGCGTTCACTACAATCATTTTTGGGGTCATCATTCTAATCTCTGTCCATGTGACGAACCTTTCTGCTGCGCTTCTTCTCGATGCTCTCCACCGCAAAGACGTGCTCTCCCGCGGCGGGTAGATCCATGGTACCGAGCAGCAGAACCGCCTCCTCTGGATAGATTTTATCCACCGTTCCTCTTTAACCCCTGGTGTCGGATCTTTCTCTCCGGGTCGCGTAGCGCTCCTGCTCCCCGTACGATTTCTGCGGGCTCCTTCCCTCGCTTTCTCCCGGAGTCTCTACTGGAGAGTTGAAGCCGCAGCCAGAAAGCTCTTCATGCAAATAGCCACTGGCGTGACGTCAGAGGAGGCGGATAACCAGAGTGCAAGGTTGTTGGAATGGTGCGTTCAAGAACTACCGGACCATGAGTCTCACGACTTTGACGTACAGTCGCGCTCATAGTCATCTGTCAATTAACTTGTAGAGTTAGTGAGGAAAAAGAGACAAATGACCCACATATATGAGAACAGTGAGTGCGGTGCAGAGGGCGTTCATTTACCTTTCCTCTCTTGTTTACTCAACACATCCAATGGGGTAAAACACTTCACTCCGGATCAGCTTCTATTAAAGTTACACTACATAGTGAGCGATTTACAACAACAGAAAACCTTATTCGACACAAATGTGAGTGGGATGTGTTAGTGTTCTGTTGCAATGATTGTTCAGAGACATTAATGTGTGAACATTCTTAATTCCATTATATGCACATGAATCCACATCCATCTCACTTATGATGGCTTTGCTGCACTTGGCCGACCCAATCTTTGGTTTCTTCGCCGTCCAAAAATGAACAGAAATGTCTGTCAGATGAGTGGTGATGATAAATGGGCAATGTTTGAGTGGCTGGTTGCAGGGCAACAGACACGGCAGCAGACACCCAACTGGTGAACTCTGAGTATATGGTATATTTCATTCTAAGACAAACCTACAGATGAAAAAGTACAAAGGGTACAAGTGGTCTAACATTCATTTATAGGGTAATGCACATATGCAGTTGGATATGATCTGTCTAGTTTCTGTATAAAATAAATGATAAATACATATAAAACAAATAAAAGAATGGGTGTTTCCACTGCAGCCTCTATTGCATGTTCCTCAAGTCTTTCCGTGCACATCTATTATTTCTAGACATATGGCTAATCAAATACTGTTTCTGTGTGACACAAGGCTTGATGGGCGCATGTGCGAGCTCCGATCGGCCCATGAACGCACCATCCGTCAAACCGCTATCTGCTTGGAGCGGTCACTAGGAGAGGTGCTGAATTTCCTATGTGGACCCCGCAAGGCCTCTCGCCAGGGTTACTGTACCAACCGACTCTCACGTCCACACCATGTGCATTATTCTGAAGATAAGCCATTCAAATAAACAAAAGCTGGACGCGTTGAAGAGGCGCAGCGGCGTTGCGACCTTGACACATCAGGGCCAGCTGAATCTCTTCCGTGTTCAGTGCGAAATTGGAAGCAATTCCATCTGATGCCCTTGTCGACACCCCGCACGGAGGATAAACCGGCGTGAATCATTGCCGGTGAAGCGCGATGGGGATCAGAGTCCGCGCTTACAGTTCCACTTGGCCAAGGTCAAACACGGAGATTATACTTTAGATTGCGTCATGTGTCGATGTTTCCCGGTCTGTTGACGGAGTCGTAGGTCAGAATCATCTGCGGGGGTTCGATTCCCTGCAGCCCCGGTTGCAGTGGGTGATTCGTGATCGTCATGCGACGACAATATAAACTGTTGACACGAGCGCTCGTTGAGCGGTGTGCTTCATGTATATTTGTTTTCTGAGTCGACCGTATACTCGAGACGTCAATTCACCGCGAGTGAAACCAGCCAAAGGATGATCGAGGGCAGCGTCAAGGTCGCATTGTTTCACTCGCTGGAATGAAATAAAATTCAGCAGTGAAAGGGTTATTAACCACGGGCTTCCTGCAGGCTGTAGCGCTCGGCCTATTGCAGAAAGGCACGACCGTGTGTCCATATAGGGTGATGGGGTGCAGCGGTGGAGGGGGGCGGTGCCGCGGGTGCGCTGCTGCTCGTGCCCAGGTTGGCTCGAGGGTTGGTATAGTTTCGTGCTCAGGCGTGCGGCGCAGCTTCTATCGGCCACAGAGCTGCTCCGAAAAGGACCTCACACGTTCACACAAAGTTACACTGGGCGAGCGTCATAGGTCACCTGACGCCAGGCGAGATGCATTTCCATACAGCAATATTATCTTGGAACATAATGATGGGTGGAAGGTATGAACGACAGGATTCGCTCGTTTCTTTCAGTGCAGTTCATTAATTGATCAGTCGCAGAAAGCAAACAGATGAACGAGGTTATCAATTGAGTTCCATAAACTATAAAAATATTCCATTAAATCAAGACATTACTTTCTCACTTGTGTATATTTAGCTCCCTTCTGGTGCGATCTACTTCATATATTTTTTCCTTTCATGTTCTTTGGTTTAGGATAGATACTTTTTGTTTTTTAAATCTAGGGACAGTTTGGACTAATGGTTAGACATAAAGCCACGTCACTCTAAAGAGGAGGAGATTAGGATGACATTTCCACATTGGAAGAAGTGATGCTCTGGCTGCGTCACTGCACTGCTGATTAAATAACAGCAGAGGCACAAGTCAAGAGTAGGGAGAGAGCAAGTCATAAAACTGAGCAAATTTGCTCAAACAAACTGTTTACACACTCATGACAATACTTAGTTGAAACTGCACTCGGGATCGTGTAAGTTGTAACTCATCTACATGAAGAATCATTATTCTTTTTTTTGCATCTTAGCATCATAATATAAGGCTTATATGTCAAAGTAAAAACGAATAATAGCTCTAACTGCAGTCACATCTGCTGAGCACTTTAGGCTGCTTTTTTACAACGTATGACAACAGTGAGTCACCACTGTTATGCTGCTTTTACTGCCTCTTTAAACAACCTGAGCTCATGACGCCTTTTTATTTGTGCTTGCACCAGTGACAGACAGTAAAACAAGTGCAGAAAAGGAGGAGTGGATATTTTGAGTCACTAAATACAATGAAAAGCTTTCTGCATTTTGAAATGCTATCAATTGCGGGTTGCAGATATCAGTGATGGCATGTTCATTGAAAGACTAGGACTTCCCCTCTTGTGGGGGCAGATAAATTAAAAGACCAAGTCTCTCTAGTGTAACCTGGTTCTGCCCCTGGCCCCTCATTTTGGACATGGCCAGAGCATCCAAAAAAGGTGCCGCAGCCACCTCAACAGGCTTCTCTTTTTTTGGAGGAGCTGTTGTTCTGCTTTGAGTCACTCATAAGTGACTGATCTCCTCACCTTATCTCTTAGGGAGAATCCAGCCTCAGCTCTTTCTGACACCATCACACTAATTCATTTGTCGACCGTACTCTGCATCTTTCCTTTCCCTCGTGAGCAAGACCCCAAGATGATGGAACTTCTCCACCTGGACAGGGCAGTAGACACTTCTGTTGTTTGTGTTGCCACATTTAGGCCGTTGCTTGGTCCTGGCTGCAAGGTAGTGCAAAAACAACATCTTTGAAATTCATCACAGTGACAGACAAGAAGTCACACACACCTTCACGTGCACGCAGGGCTGGACTGGTCATTGAGCCTACAAGGCAACGGTCGCACATATTAGACGCGGTGCTGTCCAAATTAGCAGTTTCCTCCAGCAGTGCTTAGCCGGCTTTGATTGACAGCGTGGAGGTGCAATGAAATCTATTAGTGCACAGCTTCACATGTACGTATACAGGACTGTCTCAGAAAATTAGAATATTGTGATAAAGTTCTTTATTTTCTGTAATGCAATTAAAAAAAACAAAAATGTCATACATTCTGGGTTCATTACAAATCAACTGAAATATTGCAAGCCTTTTATTATTTTAATATTGCTGGTTATGGCTTACAGCTTAAGAGAACTCAAACATCCTCTCTCAAAATATTAGAATATTTCCTCAGACCAAGCAAAACAAAATCAATCATTTGAAAATGTCCATTAATGCACTCAGTACTTGGTTGGGAATCCTTTTTCAGGGTGGAGACCATGGAGACAACCAGCCTGTGGCATTGCTGAGGTGTTATGGATGCCCAGGATGCTTCAAGGCGGCCTTTAGCTCATTTGCATTGTTGGGTCTGGTGTCTTTTAGCTACTTCTTCACAATATCCCACAAATTCTCAATGGGGTTCAGATCAGGGGAAATGGCAGGCCAATCCAGGACAGTAATGCCATGGTCAGTATACCAGTTACTGGTGGTTTTGGCACTGTGGGCAGGTGCCAGATCATGCTGAAAAATGAAATCATCATCTCCATAGAGCTTTTCAGCAGACGGAAGCATGTAGTGCTCTAAAATCTCTTGGAACACAGCTGCATTTACTCTGGACTTGATGAAACACAGTGGACCAACACCAGCAGCTGACTGTGGGAACTTCACACTGCACAAGCAACTTGGATTTTGCTCCTCTCCAGCCTTTCTCCTGACTCTGGTGCCTTGATTTCCAAATGAAATACAAAACTTACTTTCGTGTGAAAAGACGACTTCGGACCACTCCGCAACTATCCAGTGCTTCTTTTCCATAGCCCAAGTCAGACGCTTCTTCCATTGTGTTGAGTTCAGAAGTGGCTTGACCATGGGAATACGGCTATTGTCGCCCATTTCCCGGACACGTCTGTGAACAGTGGCTTTTGATACCTGCACCCAACTAAGCACTGAGTGCATTAATGGACATTTTCAAATGATTGATTTTATTTTGCTATTATAATTTTTTTTTTAACTTGGTCTGAGGAAATATTCCAATATTTTGAGATGAAGCTGTATGGATTCTCATTAAATTGTGCAGCTTGTTTAAATGGAGGTATTAATTTCTTGACTTTTTATTAGGTGTTCATTTCACACGAACAACCAAGAAAACAATATTAAAATCTGAACCCAGATAATCTGATAAAATTTAACATGGTCCCAAGATTTATCTTCCACTGACTCGTCTGTGAAAGTCCACCGTGGGCAACCACTCATTATACTCTGTGTCCCTTCTGTCTGTGGACCACCCTCCCCATCAGCTTAAGGAACAAAATGGAATTTAAATCTGTTTCATGGTTTCAATGGTTTTCCCTTTTGAAAGTGCTTCAGTAGTACATTTTGATTTTTCTAAAATGTGAAGTTGTTCATAAATAGGATTATTATCTTTCCTCTGCTTGAATGGAATGACAGAGAGGGACAGACATACTCTCCTCCAAGATCACTCATTGTCATTGACTCAACATACTCAATGACATAGGTGCAACCAAAAGGTAGACCTGAACAAAAAACAAAAAACATACCCTGGAGTTGATCCACGAGACCTCAGTACAAAAACTGGCAACACACTCCACCAGTCCGCATGGTATCTTCAGCGGTGACTGCGCTGTCTGATGGCCAAACAGGATCAGTTCAACAACAGTCAAAGAATATCTGAACGATTCAACCCACGTCTCATGTTTGCTCTTTATTGGATCGCTTTCCTTGTGGTTCGCACTGTCAAGTATCAAGATGATATCATGGTAGGGTCCGTCGTTGTGGTGACTCTCGAGCGCAAAGTGTAATTCAAAGTGTGCACTGAAAATGTGTTAAATTTAAAGGTTTACCGGTCCCACTTTGCTTTCCATCAACGGACCCTGAGTGCTCTATTGCTCTCTAGACACGGAAATAAAAGCCCCATGGGTTGGAGGTGACGCACAACACTGTGATCAGGGTTGGGTTTATGCATTTTTCTATGTACTGTTGTGCTTTGTTGCTTTGTCTGAGTTTAGATTAGATTAGATTAGACATGTTTTATCAGTCCTACATTGGGGAAATCAAAGCAACAGTTTACAAAAACACAAAGCTCCTCCACATTGAATGATTATTGTGCGACATGTTTACAAAGCTCCAGCACTCAGTCAGTATTCTATGGTGATTCATGCTTTCATGATATTCAGTCATGATTTTGCGTTTGTCATACACAGAATGATTTATTGCTTGTGTTTAGTGAACGGTGCTGAACACAACTGAAGCTCCCCCCTCAAAAAACAAAAACAAAAAACAAAACAAAAACACTATCAGCCAAAATCATTCAGCCCTACCAAAAGGTGTTCAAAATGACATCTAAGACAGCAAATTTAAGGATTTTATATATATATAGGAAAATCCAAATCTTTGACCAGATTTCCAATATATATAATGGTGCTAAAGATCTCTTACTCATGTTCCATATTTCATTTCATATTGTATTGCACGCATATACTGTATGTACAACAAAGACCAATTAAAGCCATGTTAGAACAGAAGGAGCTCGCTAGCTTTGCTCTGTAGGTTGTTTATTTTGCCTTCATTAGAACAAAGTCTTCTGTGGAAAGTTTAATCCATTCTGCTTAGTGATGGCTTTAATGCTGACACATCAGAGTGAATATCAGCTGCGATATTTTATTTTATTTGTGATTATTATCACAACAGATTGATAATGAATGTCTGAAAGAGTCGGTTTGCAGAGAAGTGGACATGACTGCAGAGTCGCACTAACGTCAAAGTGACGGAAGCAGTTAGTCACCTGTGCAACCAGAGATGCGCGCTGGCATGGTGGTGAGTCATCCTGCTCTCCATGACTTGTAATGGATGATGATGATGATGATGTTTGCTTTGGTGAGTGCGTCAGAGGTTACAGTCATGAGGTTGAGCGCTGTGCTATGATTCACACTAATTCAAAAAGAAATGTCGTGGGACTGGTGATGTGGTGACGTGGTGAGAGGACTAAATGGGAAAGCTGTCCGCCACCTGAGGCGACTAACCGCCAGCGCTGCTGTATATTCTCAGCTCATTATCATAATGACTGACTTTGGTGTTTGCTTAATAACATCAATTACCCGCAGTTTTCCATCACCGGCTCACTTCCCTGCATGGTAGATGAAAACAAGGAGCTCCTTTATGCCACTGAAAGGGCTCTTGGGGGAAATAGTTCTTAAGCATTGCATGTTTCGGTTCACTTCGCTATTGCTGAAGTAGTGCCAGTGACAGCAGCCAAGCCCGGTGTCTGGGAGAGGTTAGGAGCAGACATGTGTGCCGCAAGGCAGGAGGCTGCAGGAGAGAATGGCCAAACAGACTGGAGGAGACGACAGCTGAACGAAGCAGCCAGCAGACAAGCGGCCGGAGCAGTGGACACATGGATTCATCTGGTGTTTGGGTCAATAGGTCAAGAGAGAGGTTCCAATCCTGTCCTACAGACAGACAGATACAGTAGACGCTGTATCTTTGGAGCAGAGTGAAGACTCCTATGAGCAAGTGAACATAGCATAAAACATTGCATGAAGGATGTTAAACTGACACAACAGAAACCAAATGTATCAACCTGAAAGAAAAAAGTGGCCCTGAAAGCAAATAAACGAAAGCATGATACAGAACGACATTGGAAAAAATGAGAAGCGGCAATAAGGTGCCGAAATAATAAGAGCCGTTCTTGAATCTGTTCTTTTTCAATCTCTGTAAATTTAAATGAAAACTTATCACACCTTATCTCAGGCTGAAAAGCGTTTTTGTGCATTGTGCCATAACTTTTCAGGGAAGCTTCAGAAAATGAAATTTTAACCTCCCACTATAGCAGAAAGGGTCTTTCTAGTAGGTGCACATCAAATCTAAGCTGTCTGAAGTGTTTTTCGAAAGTTATCAACACTTTTATGTTTGGCGTTCCGAAACCCACCTTATCTCAGGCTGAAAAGCGTTTTTGTGCATTGTGCCATAACTTTGCAGGGAAGCTTCAGAACATGAAAATTTAACCTCCCACTATAGCAGAAAGGGTCTTTCTAGTAGGTGCAAAACCAGGCTAGGGTATATGCATCCTAAATGGAAATGTATGTCACCAAGACAGGAGGTTGAAATAAAAGCATCTTGATCCATGATGGTTGATCCACATCAGGCCGAGTTGCAAACTTCATGAATGCCAGTCAGCAGAAAACACTGACCAGACTTTGACTTTGGTTCTGTTTTTCTGGCTTAAAGGGGCCATATATTTACAATGACAATGACATACAGTAACCTTCCAGATATGTATAATTTACATCAAAGACAACAGAGAGGTTGAAAAGGAGCATAGTGAAGTGATTTATTATTATATGTTTTTTTATTACATTGCCAGAAAGATATCCATCCTGTCACATTACCTTGTTATCTATTATTCCAGTAGTGCGAGGAACATGTTTGCTCACGTTCTCAAGGTTGTTGAGCCTGTTTCTTCACTCTCAGTCACTGTCTCTCTTCCAGTTGCTGATGCTTGCTTGATTTTGATTAAGTTTGACCACTGCATCTTGAAACTAAACTCTGAGCGGAGCGCAGAGGAGAATGTGAGCGTCTTCCTTTCATTCCAGGAACATCTTTCCTCTTGATATACTTCAGGTGGGCAGTCATGATGAAACGTGATCCTGTTCTGGTTATCCAACCTCATATTTCCAGCCTGTGTAAAATACACACGTGTTGTGATTGTGTTGTTCAATGTGAGGTAAAGTAAGCAGCTTTGCAGTGCTATGTAGAAATGTTGGTGTTGATGATCTAGGGCTGCATTTATAAACAGTGCACAGGTGCGACAGAGTGCACACGCCACCTGGCACGCATCTATAGGTATTAAAAAAGTAAATTATGGTGAATGGTGTTTCAATGTACATTTTACTTTCAAACAAGATCACAAAATGACCTTTTAATAGTGCCTTTGGTGCTTAGAATGTCTCTGTGGTTCCCCCCGCCACGTCACAACACCACTCAGGAGCGACTCCTCACAGCGGTGCCAATTTGAATATTCATTTGGCATTGACCTTACATGAGAATAATTTAGGCAGGGTAAAGCACATTCATGCGTACGCCAACTTTAAGATAGGGTGTGATTTGTCAACTGAAATTAGCATAGGATGAGTGTACGTACGCAGACTTTTATAGATATCATTGAGAGACTTACAGTTTTATAAAAGTTTTATAATTGAGGCCACAACATCTTGTAACTTAGAGTAGTACTTTTGTTTTTATAGTCATTTTCCAACTCACCATAGTGCTGATCTGTACTATGATCACTTGCTGATTTATCGTTTCCTTTGAATGCCCACAGTCGACCAACTATCATGCAATGCTCCCATGATCTGGTGCAACAAGTCTGCTGCACGGGCCTGCCTGCGCTGTCTGAGGCGGCAATTTCCCAAATCCCCATACGGTGATTAGATAGATAATAGAAAACCACTTCGCGGTGCAGGTGATTTTTTTTTCAAGAGCTCTCATCACCTCAAACGTGAGATGACAAGATGCTGCCCGGGGCGTCTGCCCTGTAATCCCAAGACAAAAAAAACACTGCATGCAGGTGAACTAACCTTCAGCTAACGCCATTCCACCCCAGCAGTTGCTAGTTCTTGTAGCTTGGCTTACCATGTACCATATAAAATGACAATATTTTGAGCATGTATGGATACAATAAAAGCAAATGCATGTCTGAAGATTCAAGAGGTTTATTTGTCACACAAACAGTTATACGAGGTACAACACATGGTGAAATTCTATGTGCCCCTGCATCCACTGAAAAAGAAGTGTGCAATACAATATGCACACTACAATAATAATAATAACAAACTATAAAACAACAGTATAAAAACAACAGTGCAAAGTGAAAATAAAATAATAGTGCATAAATCTAATTTAACGTGTGCGTGTGGCTGTGTGAGTCTGTGTGCTGAGGTTTGGAAGACGGGCGTGACCGAAAGTGACAGTATGGTTATCCGACTTGGTTGAGTAGCTGGATGACCTGAGGAAGAAGATTCTTCTCATCCTCTCCTGTTTTGGTCCTCAGGAGGCGGATGGTAACTGGGATCTGTCTAACATTGTTTTTCCATTCATGCATTATGTTTTAATTTGACCAGTCTGACTCATGTCTCATGTGCTTGGCCTTTATTTAGGCACTTTTTGCTCACACACACAGACTCTGGTACGCAGCATGTTCATGAACCACATTAAAACTGTTGGGCTGCCTTGAAGGAGGCCGGTCAGATGAAAGGATGATGATGCCAGTGTCTTCTTGCTTCTGGGGAGTGGTGCTTCACACCGATTTCAGCCGTGCAGACAGTGCTGCGGTGTTGGGCCTTCGGCTGCGTCTGGCTAAGTAAGAGCGGCGTAAACGGAAGCATATTTTCTCACACATTGGCAGGTGATTCCAGAGTGTGATCATGAGGCAGAAATGTTAAGAGCGGCCTGCAGCCACGCTGACAGTGCTCCGCAGGGGGTGATTAAGGCTGTGCCATCTATCTGCTGCAGCGATGAAGGTGGACTGAGCGATGAGGCCTGTGCAGCCGGTGTGATGATGCTGGGGGGGGGGTGGGGGGTGGGGGGGGGGTGGGGGGGGTGGAGCGAAGCGAGGGCTACACGGATTACAAGAAAACTTTGATTAGCTGGCAGCTTAACGACATGCTGTGTTTTCCTCTATTTCATCGTCTGCACATGACCTGAGGCTGATGGAAGGAAATGAAACGGTATTTTGATTTGCTACAGAGAGACAGTGGAGAGAAATGAATATTCTATTTATGCAATTACAAGATGTCCTACATGGACACGCATGAGTGCGCTGACATTGACATTCTTTGACCAAATGATTCAGCCACAAGACGAGTGGGGACAATAGGTGTATTCCCGAAGAGTCATTGCTCGATAGCAAACACCATTGTATTCATTTGGAAACATTTGCAGGAGTGCTCTTTATGGCGTTATTGTTTCACCATGATTCACTTATATCAAGGAGTCAGTGCTTTCAGAGTTTTTTTTCAAGCAGGTGCTTCACGGGGGTTGATGAATGCGGCCGTGGCGTTGTGATGAGTGCCATTCTTGGGAGGATGAATGGGAGTAGCTGCTCCAGGTTTTCTGGCTCATTGCTTCGAAATGACTCTCCCAGTGTCATTGTCAACACGTGCAGGGAACGGGAGTATCTTTAGCTCTGCCTTTCGTCTCTCGTCCTGCTCACCCTGCTCTCTCTCACTGCCAAACCTGCTATCACTATTCACTCTCCATTCTGTGAGCAGGGAGCCCAACGTCACTGCCTTCCCGGAGCTTAGGGAGTGGGGGATGGGAGAGAGGGAGGAGGAGAGAGTCTGCCAGGCTGGTGGGAAGGCGGCAGAATTCTGCAGGTTGCCACAGTGAGCCAGTCGATATCACATTGAGCCACTTAGCTGCCAAACACATGAACTCTTTCTCTGCCTTTCATTTGCAGGCCGAGGAGTGTTTGGATTCGTCTGCAGTGTGGAGCAAGCCCTGCCCCCTTAGTTACTGTTGCTATGCAATTCAAGCGTTCATATTGTGTCCAGCACCTATGCAACATAATAATGACTTATGAAGCTCCACACTCATTTTCACCGTGTGGGTGTTAGAAGAAAATCAACTCCACAGTGTCGTATCTTTCTGTTTGATTTCTAAGACAAAAATACTTACTTAAATCAGAGCACTGGTGGATGAAACACACGCCATGCAGACCAGATGACTCACGCACAGCTTAATACAAAAGGAAATGAAATGACTTTTCCTTCACGCCCAGTTAACTGAAGGATGATCGACTTATCACAATGTTAAATTATATCTCATTATGGTTTATTCACTTGAACCAATTATGGAATCATTTTGAATGTCCTGCAGCTCTAGACTGTCCTGATGTAGACCAAAGTGACTTGCTGCTTTCATTTGGCAGAAATAAGGATCACGATCATGACAATGGTCCCCACATGTGGTGTTGGATCTGTGTGTGGTTTTGTGTTGAGACGTCTGAGGAAAGGCTTCCAACACAGAGAACACCAGGGGCTCGCTTGTCGTCTCCTTCCTCTATCAAGCTAAGAGAGATAATGTAGCATTAAATAATGTTATTGTGCATGATAACTTTTATGACTCCAGCACACGGATCATTGCTGCTTGGGTTTTCTCCTTTTCCCTGTGCCTGTGAGTTTTTCACCACCATGTTACTTTGTGTTGTATTTTACTGTACAGTGTATTTCACCACGATTGAGTGTCTCACATTCATCTGTATTTTATGGCATTGTGGCACTCCTGGCTTTCCACAGTTTGATGAGACTAGACTGAAAAACTATTTAATATAATGGCGTATCCCAAAAAAGGTTGCGAACCACTGGTCTAGTCTTTGACCAAAAGTCATCACTTCACAACAAAAAAGGGGACTACTCATTCGTCTCTGTTCGGCGATCGATTGCAGGGAATATTGACACAAAATGTTGAGCTTTCATTAGAATGAGTGGCAACAATTGTTTTGAGCAACAGTGAGAGTAAACGGCAAAGAAGCCTGTCAAAAACACAAGTCTAAAATTCGGACCGAATTTTCTCAAACCAGTGTCAACCAAGAACTTGACAAGCATTGAACTTCATTCCCGTTACTCAATTGTGGTGGGAAACTTCTCAGATGCTGGTTTCATTCTGCTTGCCATGTGCGCACTGCTGTCTGTCACGGGTGCAGCACACACACTCTTTACAGGTCTTTTTCGCCTTTTGCACAAGCATTACAGTACTGGCATCTGAATTACACAGTGTTAAGTCATTTCAGTGGTTTGGTCTAGATGAAACAGGTCCATCTTGACAGTGCAGAGCAGGGGAAAAAACAAATGGACACCTTAGACTGGACACACAATCTTAACAATTCGTCCCCAAGGTGATTGGTCCCGCCCTCTGAGTAAGTGCAAACTAAAATCTGCTTCTGAGTCGTGCTGGTTGGGTGACTTTTAAAGCGAAACGTGATCTTCACATGGTGTAATTAAAAGTACGGATTTTACAGGTTTTGCAAGGAGGAGTGATTTAGAGGATGAAATGATACACACTGGGTGTGTGTGCACGTCTGAGAGATGGAGGAAGAGAAAGCCCATATGAGAGCTGGGACGATATTCAGAGTTGTCCTTGTCATGTAAATGAAGGCTCCAGGCCTGTGTTCATGGAACAACGCCATTGATTGGAGTACCTTGCATTTTTGCGCTACGCTCAACAATGTCCTGTGGGGGAGCAAATTTGCTTATTGTGAGTGAATTTAAATTTTTCCAGAGGGTGCTTCACAGTGCGGTGAAACAAGCCAGGTTAACAAATGAAACATGTGCCATGGATTCAAAGGTGAATATGAGGACCAAACTGGAGACAAATCTAGTCAAACATTTTCTCCCTTTCTGTGGAAAATGTGTATACAAAAAAATACTTTAAAACTCAAACTTCTTTAAGGGATACTCACCATTCTGGTGTACATCATTTATGTTCTTACAAGTAACACAGTAGCCAGTCAAATACCCTTTTTAGCTGTCAATTGTGGAAGCAGCATATATCCCCTCCTTGAAGATGGATGTCACAAGAGAGCAGAGAAAGTTTCCACAAACATGGCAGGAGCGCGAGAGACGTTGAGACATACAGATGCTCTTGAATCTTGTTGCCTGTCAATTGTTATTTATTTCCCCTTACATGACTCTCCGGATGGTACCAAAAGTCACAGTGACTGAAACACAAGTCATTTGACTTAAATAGCAAAAGACATGTTGCTATCCCATTTTACGCTGAAGGCTGCCTTCGGCATCAGAATAGGACTCATAAGTCCACGTTCCGAATGTAAATATTGGTGTTACGCCATGGGAGTGAGCATGGGTTGCAAAAGACACTGGCTGATGGCGAATAGATGCTAAAAAACAAAGTAGTCCAAATACCAGCAGGAGCGATCAGAGACTTTGGCCTCCGGTCCAATGTCCAGACTGCTTATAGGAGTCAATCTCTGATCACCAGAGTGAGACCTGCAACTAAACCGAAGGAACAAAACAGGAAGTAGATTGACAAAACAAGAGCAGACAGGAAGTGAACTGTGACAACATCATGTCGGTTCTTCTACTATACATCACTTTTGATTCATATATTCGTAAGTCCGGCTGCAACATGCTATTGTGGTTGATTATAAAAATGCATTGGCCGTGTCACATTTGAGTGCAGAGGCACCAAAAGCATGAGTCTTACAGACAATATCAGAATGAGTCAGTTTACTGAGTATAAGATGGAAATCAGTCAAGAAAGAAGAGATACCAATCTGAGAGTCTGTTCCTATCACACAAGAGGCTCACGGACATGTGGGAAGCAGTGCTGGCAGAAGGCAGAACCAGGTTCAAGATCTTTGTTCAGGGATTCAGGCAATCTAGGAAATTAACACTGAAAAACTGGGCTGTGTGGCAACAATGATCTGGTGGGGATTGTGCGAACAAGACCTGCTCCATATATTCAGAGAGATGAACAGAGGGGTATGTAGGCAGCCAGGTAGAGGAGTGTAGAAGTACAGTACAGTAATGATAACGTGTTCGTAGCTTGGAAAAGCTGACAGACTGTCGACACTGACACATCCTGCACATTTTTAGTCTGGCACATGAAGTCTCGCAGCAATGTGTTCTCAGTTCTCAGAAGTTGGCTGCTCTGGTTTACTGTGGAAATGAGAAGTGAAGTGCGTCAACTGCAGATGTGTCACTCTGCCCACTCATACTGTTTTGGCTGAAGTCTTGATAACAAGTGGGACGGCATGTCTATGCAACATCAGCTGGGCTCTGTTTACATGACAAAACTACAAATTCGCATCAATTCATTGAAATACTCATCCTTTTTTGAGTTCTTCTGAGTTCAATGACATAGCCATCGCCTCCCATTGTCTGAGTGAAAAATGTAAGCATTAGTAGAGTTGCAAATAAATTTCAATGGGATGGTAACTATCTTTAAGCATTGAAAAAAACAAAACATGTCAACCAAATTTATTTTGAGGTGAACAGTTTCTTTCTCACTTTCACCTCTCTGTATCTTATAGACATTTCTAAAGGCTTTTCTGCTGCTCCCTCTGCCGTCAGGCATTTTATTTCATATTGCGTGTTTGTGTGCCCCAGTACCCTCAGATTTGGTTATTTATCTGGCTCAATGTGGTTAATGCTCTCCAGCAGGGCTCTCAAGGTCTGATTGGTGGCGTGAGATTTGATGCTTTGGGAGCGGTTGCACAGAGGTGGTGACCACTGTTGCAGTGTGCCAGCCTTTGGTTGCAACAGCTTATAAAGGTTTTAAATACTGGTGGGAATTTAGCAATTTGCATGACTGACAATGATAGAATTAATGAACATAGTGAAATGATGATTTACTTATTCAGCCCTGTGTGTTTCTCTGCTTATAAGAAAATAATTTTGCTGCTGTTTTCCTGAAGTCAAACCCTTTTGAGTTGATTCCTTTTTATACCTCAGAGCAGACCTCAGCAAAGTGCAGCCCGGGGGCCAAATCCTGCCCTTTGACTGTATTTATGTGGTCCTCCAGGTGTCAGATTATAACAATAAAACTGACATTGTTCTTGTCTCTGACATTTTTGTCTTGTCCATTGTTTTTTGTTCATTATGCTCATTATGCTCATTATGCTCATCAACTGAAACATAACTTTCTCATTTGATTATCTTTGTTACTTCAGTATGTTTGCTGTAAAAAGGGGAGGGATGGAACGAGGCAATGACTTAGATGACCTTCATTAGCTCTACAGTGGGGAAATTTATTCTTTTTGTTTGGGGTGTTCCAGCACTGCTTGTAAGTTATACAACACTCCAATTTGACCCTAGATTGCCATCAAGTTTTTTGAAATAAATGCCCATCTTTAGAATAATTTCTAATATGTTTAGGGTGGTCACTTGCTATAAATAACTTAACATACTTCACAGCACCGCTCCTCTGCTCCCTTTGACATTTTTCTGACAGGGATTGGGCTGGTCTGTGGGTCAATCGGTACCAGGCCACAGCTTACATATTGATGCAAATGAAACTCAGTTACAGTGAGTGGAAATAAACTTCAACAGTTCCCATAATGCTCTGCAGCCCATCAACCTATCACATTTGTTTTTATGTATTTGTTTTCATGCAAAAATCAATCATGTGACAACTTTTGATGATGGAGAGCACAGAAGACGATGACATCGAAAGGATCTGGTACCTAGAGTTTGTGTATGCAGCCATTGTTTTGCAGATGGGTCTGTTGCCTAAGGTCACGTAGCCGTCTCAGGCCTGAGCGAACAAAGCATATATTCAATTTCATTTAACCTAATTTCCAGCACTTCCTCAACGTCCATCTCATTTTGTAAAGAGAGAATATGATACAACCATCGATGATGTGACGGTTCTCAAGCTCGAACCAACTTCGAGCTGTGAACCAACATTTCAGGTTCCGAACCAGGTCTCTTCCTGTCTGAACACACTGGTTCGGAATTGCGTGTTGGAACCAGAATTTGCCGGTGTGACACTGCTCTGTGATGATGAGGCAGCAGAGCATCATGGGAACTCCTCAGCTTCATTTCAAGTCACCGTAACTGTGTTTATTGTGGAGAGTGATGCCACCTCGCAAGCCATTGTTATTTTAGTAATTCTCGACTGTGACTCAAACGGTAATGTGCCAGCATATGTCTTTATCAAAAAAGCAGAGCCAAAAAGTTTATAACTCTATGTTCAGTTGCTGGCGTGAAGCATTGCATTATTATATTTACAATAAATTATTCATTTTGCCAGTCATATCGCTGTAATTTGTAGTATTTAGTAGCGAGTACCTGAAAATATTGCTGGCATTAAACTGGTCCTTGAAACTGAAAAGGTTGGGAGCCACTGCAGCATTTGCCATAGTGCCATGCCATGTGGTTGAAACACATAACATTTTGGTTTCATGAAGTCAGACTTTTGGCTGTCATTTACATTTCTGACATCAGAAAATTTTGAGATCACTAGGTCTGTTGTATAATGAGAAAACAAACATGGACGTCTGCTATGTATTAATGTCTATTTTCTGAGCAATGAAGAAGGCACCAGTTAGATTCTTCTTTACATTGACAAATGGATGAGGCATTTACAGTCCATGATAGAGTAGCAATTTACATTTTGTGATTAATCCACAAGTTCATGACCTCTTTAGATGGTTTCAGCTTGAAAATGGACCAGACCAAAAATGACAGCAACTACAACAGTGCACACAATAGAGAAGTAGCATGAATGGATAGTTCAAGGAGGATAGAAAGGACAAAGCTGTGCTGCATTAGTTCCCACTCTCTGTGTCCTTTCAGCATTGCAGCCGCTCTCTTCTGCTGGTATTAATCACCATCGTCCAAAGCTCTGCCCTCATCCCTCTCTCCTCACCCACTGTATTCAACTTGACCTTTTACTTCTCTTGGCCACTTCCACTCGGAACCCCAGAGCCTTTTGATATGTGGGAACATTTTCTCTGACCAGGCATTGCGCACCCTTGGTTACACACTCAAGGAAAGGATGTGTAGAGAGACGGATGGGTGGGGGACACAGGGGCAGATGACAGGAGAAAGACAGATGGGCGATAGAAGTGGAGCAGAAAGTGGTAGATAAATGTTTTGAAGAAGAGACGTGCTTTCCAACACTGTAGAGTTGCACCTTGAGGGGCGTTTTGCTTCTTTTGCATCTGGCGATGAGTCAGACGTCAACTATGATGTCATCACCCTAAAGATTTCATCGATTAAAGCTTGAAAACAGTTCCTAAACTGAGAGAGGCAAGCGAAAGACTGCCTGTCAGTCTTGATTCCTCCCAGCGGTACACTTGGCTGGAGAGCTCTCGAGACCCAAGATGATCCCAAAAGAGGTTCAGAAGAGTCGGAATGTTTTACTCTTTATTTGCCCCAAATATATACACTATATTACCAAAAATATTTGCTCACCCATCCAAATGATCAGAATCGGGGGTTGGAAATGAATGAGCCAAAGACAGAGACAGAATGTTCAGATGAAAGTAGAGGAATGGTGGAATGGTGGTTCGGCAGGCGGTTCAGGAGACGTTCATGCAAATGACCAGCGGCAGAACTAAATTTGACTCCAGAGCTCTCCTGCAAACTGCAGGGCAGCTTGTTATCAGGTGTCTGTCACACTCACTCTTCTTTATTGGCTGGAATTAAATTATAGTGGGGGTGTGGAGGGGTCGACAAAATTCATGCCGCCTTGCGTAAACACTGAAGCCACCAGTTAACAAGCTTTTCCACATAATGAAAACGGTCATTGATGTTTTACCAACAGTAAATCTGTCAAAATATTTAGAAAATTAACTAGCACTGTTCTTTGCAGAAGCAACATGAGTAACAAAAGACCAGTGCTAAGATGCAAGAGAGATCATGGAGCTCAAAGATCTTTCCTTAATGCACATGAGTGTGAGCTGTTGAGATGAATCTGAATTGATTTAGTCGGAGGCTGAAAAATCATGCTTGAATTTCATTCCGAGTTACTGAGCTGAGCGGCACTGAGAGAGGCGCACTGGAGGAAGGGGCAGAGTACTAATGTGGAATTAGTCTGAGTAGCCCTGAAGATGAATCGGATTCTATTCAGAGAGCGTGATTAGTTTCACTGCAAGGATCTGTGGAAAGTGTCAGCTTTAGAAAAATAAATTGAAGGTTCTGAATAGATGGAGAGGAACGCACTTCCATCGTGGTTCTGTCAATCTGCTCACCTATCGCGCCTTCGTCCTTTGCCCTTAGAATGTTAAGGAGTGTGTAAATAACCCAGAGCCCCATCCAAACACAAAGGACAACAGCATGCTCCGCTGCTGCAGTTTCGTTTTAATGCTCCCTTCTCTTCACCAGCCTTTGAGTCAGAGCAAAACAGAATTAAAAACCAATAGCTTCCTTTTGACGCGCACTCCACCCTCCGCCCTCTTGTATTGTTGTGTTTCAGTCGTGTTAAACAGCACACTGTTTGGCTGCAGCACGTTCCCCATGGACCCAGAACAGGTGGCCATTAATGGGGGTCAATCTCATTTGGAGATAAAACGCTTGTTAAGTGAGGCTTTAGTGTGAGTGTCACCGTCGAGCGTCAGAGGGTACAGGAAATCAGAGTAAAAAAGACTAGGGTGCAGGACTCGAAAATATATAGACACACATAAGCGTTTGAGCACGCACACATGAAGGCATCGCTGAATGCACTACTTGTACCAAAGCCAAGAGGCAGAGTGGAGAGTTGGTGTGGAGCCAAGTTCACTTCCATGACTCACACCACGATCTCTCAATCTGTCCTGTGTAAAGCTCCGGCTATTAATGCATGGGGTGGATGGATTTATTTTGGCTTATTCAAACATTAAATGAACTTCGCTAAATAGTTATTGTCGCTGGAACTTTGGAGTGTTCCGTTCGAGTTTCTACATATTCATTTTCATATCCAACCACTGCTAGGGCTGCAAGTTAAAGCACTGATCTACTCTCATTGTAGTGTCATGATTTTAATGAAATTCTACATATTAATGTATCATTAGTCTTCATCCCCATATTGTTATTTACTTTCATTTACCTCCACAGTACATCATTACATTACATCATTGAGAACATCTTGCCAATTATATGAGCATACATTATATGCACTGATTTAAAAAAAATAAATAAAAGGAAAGACTTCCAACTATCAAGACAACTTGCAATGGATTGCATCTTTAAGAGGGTGATGTGTGTGGGCCTCAGCTCTTCTGCGGCAATAAATCTGAAACTTGGGCTATTATTACACAGTACAGTGTTGTTTTTTGGATGAAGAAAATGTAAATTATTATGTTCACCTCATGTGAATTGCGTAATTTTTAGCGTCTGCTAAACAAAAAAACAAAACATCCATGTTCAACATGCTTATAGTGCTCACAACTTGCGTGTTTCTCACAGAGTTGAGATATCATTAATAAATGTATTTATTCTTATCACCCTTGGATACTACCAAAGTTGACACAATGACCTTCAGTTCTTTGTGCTGGTGGAGTGCTGAACTGTCCATCTCTGACCTGCATAGAAAAGCATTAGAGAGAGTGGAGTAAAAGACAAAAATACCTCCTTATTTATAGCTGTTTTTCAATTTATTTTTGTTATCTTCAAGAACCAAGGAGTGTTAGTTTAGACCAAGACAGTTCTGTTCTCAGCGCCGTGTTAAGCCTGCTTGCTGGAGACACGCTGGTTTGAAAAAGTCAACACTTTGCCCCTGTTTGTGGTTGTATTGGCAGTCATTCTGGAATGGACACAAACCATCACTGTGGCCTCTCTGCAAAGCTCCACAAGCCAGATCGTAGTAAGGACACTCATTGTCATAATGCTTTCCCTTGCCTTAATGTTTATCCCTAAACCTTACCATTCAAACACTGCATAAACGTAACCATTACTCTACCTTGTTTTTTTGAGGTTATAATCTTTAAATTGAGGTTCAGCCTTGTCCCTACAACTAGGTTAGTTTTCAAGAATTGGTCCTCTAAAGTAAAGGCACACACACACACAGACATGCACAGATTCATAAATCCGCCCGAGAAGGCTGCAACCCAAGGACTACTCACACACGTGGAGCAGTCTGAGCCAAGACCTCCTGCGGCCTGTGTGCTCCTGTAGGCCTGCGAGTGTGTATCTAAGAGATTATAGTGCATAATATAATTCATTTACAGCGTCTTTGTATACCGACAGCCAGTAAAAGTGTTGAGCTTTAACTTGTAGGATCATTCATCTTTATCTCAACGCCACATTCCCGTGTATGAGGGAGGAACTACTCAAGGCCAGAGGAAACTTTATTAACAGACGATTTTGCAACACATTTGAAGGTTCACTAGTAAAACAGGATGTGCAGGTGGTTTCATTTGTATTTACCAGAACTAACTTTTCAAAATCCCCATAGAGGATGAAGTTTGAAACAAACACACACAGCAACTTCCTCAGAGATGGACCAGCTTCAGACTGACTTTTCCTTTTGGTGAAAAGAAAAAGGCTGAAAACTGCTCAAAATAATTAATATTTAGCGCTGTAAAACTTTCAAGGCCATCTTGAATGAATAGACGCAGTCAAACCCATTTCTCACTGTGCTTGTGGTCTTAATAACATGCACCTGACAAGAAGACAAAACACTTGTTCTGTTCCTCATCCAACAAAAGAAATTCAGCGCAAAGTAGAAAACTTGCAAGTTCAGTTTTTAAAGGTTACCCATTTAACAAAAAAGTATTATTATTATTATTATTATTTAGATGAATTAACTAATTTAGTATATTTTTGAGAGGGGTACTAAGGGTGCGGGGATTTGTATTTTGCAAATATTGTTTTAGTTACAGTTACAAATGTATTTTTTTTAAAGAATAATATCGACAGCAACAACAATATAATATATATATATATATATATATAATATATAATATAATACAATACTAACAGTATATTACATCACATAACATAATAATATTGTATTCAAATAATATTTAAAATTATTAGTATTATATTCCATATGGTGTGTTCAAATTAAGTTACATAGATAAAACTAAGAAAACTGACATACAACATACTATTGACCGTGGCACCACCCTCTGCTGAATGTGAGTGAGGAATAAATTAGCTTTTGTCTTTACCCTCCAGGTCCTAGTCTTCAGATGAGATTCAGGTTAAATTTATTCATCAAACATCAAATTTAAAATGCTTTCTGATGACAGTTGTCTGCTGCTATTGTTAGATTAACAAATCACTTTAACCTCAAAGTCATGTGCCACCAAATACTGGTGATGCAGATTTCTTTGCTATTGTATTTCCTTTCTATTGCTTTGCTTTTGTTGCTGTGAATGTGGAATTTCTGGGACTAATAAAGGAAACTTATCTCGCGTTTAAAATTGTTGATGAGACTAATGAAGTATTTTTCTAAATTCTATGAGCACCCAAAGCATGAGGACACGTGTAGGACAGAACCTTTAATTTATGTGCTTTTATTGCCTGCAACTGTTTGTTCAGCAAGTGTGTTTTCAGTCGTTCATTTTAATGGCTTAATCCTGTCACCGGGCACCGGGTCGGCTGCAGCCCATCCCAGCCACATGGTGTGTGGGACACCGTGGAAAGGTCTGCCACAGACAGTGAGCGACTCACACACTGTCACACCTATACTAGGGTGCTCAGGGCTCACTAACAGAACATTTCACATTTTAAATGATAAATAATGTGGCATTATAATAGTATTTACAAAGCTGCTTACATAAAATATAGATGCATTATTTCAAGGAACACTCATAAATGCTTTTCCTTCAGAGACACTATGTCCCAGCTTCACTTTACAAACGTGTTCATTTGGGAGATGTGTGTTTTTGTTTGATATAAGTGGCGGGTTCTCATGTACAGCAAGTGGCTACAGAAGTCTTAATTTGCATATAGTGCCATTAAATATTGCTCCTGCTTTGCATAAGGAGTCAGTAAAATGAAGGGTTATTTGCATAAGGGCGTAATGTGTGTGTGAGTGTGTGGAAGAGTGTGAGGTCCTGAACTCAAGATTATGTTTATTTGGGTTTTTTCCGCAAGGAATCTGCATCTGTATTCAAGTCTCTCTCTCGCCTCCCCGCAGATACACACACACACACGCACACACAGGTCTGCAGAGGGAGAAAGAGTGGAAGGCAAGGGAGGGAGAGGAGCAGTGTAGCGTGAATTATGGATTTTGAAGGATTTCCCAATTGCTGCAGGAGACCATGTGCACCCACACACACACCCATGTGGACACCGATAGACAAACAGACGGACAGACAGATTAAGAAAAAAAGTTTAAAAAATGTAGGTGAAAATGGAAACAGTGAGGAAGCAAGTGTCTGAAAAAGAAAAGCAAGAGGCTGTCTGTTTACAATATAGTTTTTATAGTTTACAATACTGTTGTTACAATACAATATTATCTCTGATAAGAGCCAGTGGAGAGGGGTGTCCACACATGCCTGACCAGTGCAAGACATCCTGTGGCACTGCCCCTCTGCTGTGTGCGGCCGGCACGGTCAAGTGTTGAATGCTTAAGCATGTATGGCAGCAGATCAAAACATTTTTTTTTCCAGTGGAAGGGCTTTCACACAGGGCAGTCAAACATGATAGCCGATACCCCACACATACAGTACACACACACACACAGAATGGATTCACAGACTCACATCATGAGCACATACACACATTTAGTTTCTGCAACAAGTTTTCTACCCATTTGCCTTCTTAAGTTTTACTCTAATTTGAAAACACCCTTGCTCTGTATCACACACACACACTTTTTTGTTTTGCTCTTATTGTGGGGACCTCTCATTGACAATGCTTTCCCCTGCCTCTCACAATACACTTCACCATCCAAAACAAATGGCCAACCTTAACCTTAGGACTCTGAACCAAATCTAAACTATAAGAATATAATGAACTACTTTCACTAATGTTTTAGCTCTCTAAACCTTGCGAAGACTGGACGAAATGTCCTCACAAAGCATGATGTCCTCACATCATGGTGTGTTAGAGTTAAGACTTGGTGCTCACAAGTATGGCAAAACATGCCCACGCGGTGAGGACCGGCCAAAATGTCCTCACTCTGTTGATTAAAAACTTATAGAGGTTCTCACAGAGATGGAAGTACAAGAACACACACACACATACAGGCAAGGCGAGTACTGTTAAGGTCAGGCTCCAGGCCTGGCAGTACATCAGCTTATGAGTGCAGCTCAATCCCAGCAGGTGATCCCTTTGATTCCACATTCACACACTACACACATCCATGTGCGACGCACGCACACATGTACCTACACGTGCACACTTTCTCCCAGGACTTAGTGTCTCTGACAAACACTAACTTTTGGATTTGGTATGTTAGTTTGGCACTAGTCGATTGACCCATTGTGTGGTTAAAAATAAAAACAAATAGATATAACATAATAACAATGGAAATTGTTTAACGTTTAAAGCATCAGTGTGAAACGCAGACACAGAATATTTTAGTAGTAAGTATTATATGCCGCTGCTGAGTGAAGTCCTTTTTTCTAGTGGTGTCAATCCAAGTGACCGGCCAAACAAGTGTTTTTTCATCGTCTATAAGTTGAACTCCTTTAACAGAAGGCAAGAATTGAAACTAAAGTGTGGTATCAGTCTCCACTGTCAAGATGCCGACATTTCCTCCATCACCACAGACCTCCCTTCATTCCACAGGAAACACTCTTGAAGCACAAACCACTTCCCATCTTTCATCAAATTCCCATCCATTTACATGCAAGTTTCCAGATTAGATGTCATGACAGCTACGTGGTGATCTAGTTTTGCATGCACTCACTGAACTCAGCTCTTGTTGGTCATGAAATGAATCGGTGGGCTGGATTTGGCCCAGAGGCCTTGAGTTTCACATCCCTGTTCTCATCATTGAAGCTGAATCTAATCTAGAAAGAAACCCTCAGCATTACTAATGACAGTGAAAGAATGGTCATCATACAACATAAATCCGCAGACTGAATAAATAGCACGATGATAATTACATTTTCAACCATCCAGGGCTATTGAAGGACACAATGCTGCCTTTAGGCCCAAGGGATTTGAAGATGTCATCCTGTGGGCCACATGACTAGAACAGTTGACTTAGATTCTCGTGTTGATTCAGGAAAAAGAAATATTTGTCTCAGTGTATTGGTCCAAATGCCTTCAGCTCTTAGTCAGAATAATGCTGTAAAATATAAGCCTCTTGTTGTGTACGGAAGAGTTGGTTAAAAGTAACCACTGTGCAATTCCCGATGGCTATTTGATTGCAAAACAAAAAAAAAAAAGAAAAAGAAAGATGACAACTTTTCTGTGACTAGCACTTTTTTGCTGCACTGGACCAGGCAGCTGGGTCGGTCTTTCTCATTTTGAAAAATATGTGTGAGAAAGACAGAAAACGAGACGGGAGCCCAAAAAGACACATTTACGACAGCCACTCATCCACCATCTTTTTGAAACTTAATATGGCCAGTATGGGTTTTATATGCCGTTAGGTTGGTTTCAATCAGAAAATGCCACTTTTCAAAATGGCCACCTCCCTCGAAACGCACAGTTTACATTGAATGATCTGTAGACTATAAAGAACTACCCAATGGACAAAGTGGAGTTCCTTTTGGCTTTACTTGACAACAGATTTCTATTCATCCAAAATAATATTGTTGTTCTTTAGTACTTGGCTGAATCCTGTCTTCAGAGACAGCAACATTAGTGCAGACGGAGTCACAGATTCTGTCATCCAAGTCTTTGAAAAAGCTCAGAGCAGAGTGGTTCTCCACAAAACCTGCAACAGATGGTCATGTCATTGAAACGGTTGATGCAACAATTGATGCAGGGGGAGACTGTTGCAGCTCAATCCTGCAGTGTCCGGTCCTCAAAAACAAACTTAGCCTTTGTAGCGTGGCAAAAGTCAGATGGTGAAAAGTTTTCAACTCCTTGCTGGTTACATGCACAAGCTCTGAGACGTCAAACCTCTTGACATCTCGAATGGATTTTGTCAGTGTAACAACATGCAGGCGCATTTTCAAAACTAAATGGACCACCTTTGTTTTTTCACCTCTCAGTACATGTTGGTAGGTGATGCGTAAGCTAGCTACCACTGTACACAACCCTTACAACACCAGACCACAAGACCACTATAGGTCCCTTTTAAAACATATTTCTTTAATACATCTTTAGTCTCCAAACTTAAAATACTAAGATGGAGCGAAGCATTTTGAGTTATAAGTGCTTGAAGTTGATTAAAGTTCAGTATTTATTTAATAAGCTTGAAAGTAGTGTGCTATCTCCAAAAGGACATTCATGTTTGTGCACTTGCATGTTGCCATACAGGCTCCTCCATTGAAAAGCTCAAGACTCAACTGTGAGCGTGTTGCTTTGTTTATCCTACTTTGTGGGGACGAATTCTTGTCAAATCACTATCCTTGTGAGAACCGTATGACACTGGGGGGTTCAGAGTCATGGTTAAGGTTAGCCGTTTGTTTTGGATCCTTAGGTTTAGGGTGAGAGGCTGCATTATCATGAGAAACCTCATTGTCCTCACAAGGATGGAAAAACAAACATGTATGTGTGTATAGGCTTCTATCCCTCAACTGAAAGACAGCGGGGAGAGAAAGTTAGTCACACGTGACCTCTCTACATCTGCACACATGCACATATTGCAGACTGTGTGAGAGTGCATGTGTGCGGTGTCATGTCGAGCAGCAGTCTGTAGGCGTGTCGGTCTGTAATAACTGCTGGTGGAAACAGTGGGCAGGTGTGTTTGTGTGCGTCTGGTCTCATGTGTGCCTCACGTGCCTTCTTCTTATCACTCTTATCTGTTTACCTCTGCGGCACTACTGTTATTATCATCATTGTCGGCCCATGACTCAGCAGGTTTGCTGTTGTATAAATCCCCCATCTCAGTTTGGATGTCCATGTGAGGATGAGCTATGTTGCTGGATGACTGAGTCGACCTCTAAGTCTGGTGACATGGCAGCCAAAACGTGACATTCAAAGTATGAATCGAGATTATTATCAAATGATTAACGTACAGCAAATTTGATTAGATCTGAAGTATACATATAGTGTCATGGTGGTTCAAGAGAACAGACCCAAACGTAGAAAATCGCTGTTGGTGTAGGACTCGATGTAAACTAGGTTTTATTAAAAAATATACAGAAAACAGGGCACAAACAGGAAACAAGGAAACCGAGGAGGTCACCACCAAAACGAGGGAGCGAGGGAAACACACAGGGATGGGGAAAAACCGGTAACAAAATGGGCGTATAAAAGTCAAGCATAAATGACGGGGACAACAAAAACACACTTGGACAAAGTCACGAGGCCTAAACAACGGAAAGCACCCGGTGGTTGAATGAACACACACAGGGATAAAGCTAGCAAGAGGAAAGAAAAGGTGAGCTACAGAAACACTCACACAAAGCAGGAAGCTAACAGTAAAGGGCAGAAAACAAACAAGGAAGAAACCAAGAAGGTGGCAGAAAACACGCGCATGCACAATGTAAAAGTTATCAAACACGCTAGAGAACAATGTCACAAAGGGAAGATCTTAACCGGTGGACAAGTAGTAACAAAATAAAAGCAGACGGAGACCGAACATAACATATAGAATTCTAGGCACTTTTGAAGAAATGAGCACAACCACAATGTTAGATTTTTTTTCAGGTATCTGCATTTGCATAACTTTATCAAATTTCCATTGTTTTCCACAGATTCCACCTCTTAGCCTGATACGGTTCAAGGTTTCGCACGGGGTCCATTATAGTAAGAAGCCCGGCCAGCTAGGATTTACCCTGACTGACTGGATGAGTGATGCAGTGGATCTTCTCAGACTCCTTGTGACTTGACCCATATGTTTTGGTCATGCCCTAAATTGGCCAGCTTGTGGGAGCATCATCATACATGGCTATATTTGGTAGACCCCTAGCCATGACCCACACGACATGGTTACAGACGAATGTTATTGCATTCAGTGGAAATCTCCTTTACCACCCTCATTTAAAACTTGGTTAAGTGACACTTTGTATTTTTTAAGACTAGAAAAAAATCAAGTTTTTTTTAAGAGGATCCTGCCAAAAATTCCACTCTTATTGTGGGGCGGCTGATTGAAAAGCTTGTCCGAGTCAAGCGAGTCAAAGTCATGTCTGAAAGAGATTTATAGTTAGCTATGCTTTTGTCTCCTGGATATCTGTTTTTGGTGACCTGCTGCCTGACCTCCCGCACCAGCCCCAGTGATTACATGCCATGTCCTGGAAGATGAGAGCTTCATATAACTATACCTGAGGATGGGTCTGGACCTGCAATGTTTCAAAGAACTATTTTGTAAATTATCGTGCTTTTGTACGTACTAGTCCTCCTTGTTACCACTGCTTATTTTCTGTCTGTCTTTTACGCATTAAAACAGGTTCATTTATTGTTTTTTTTTAATTCTGTTAGTTTAAATTTAATTGTAATTCTAGTGTCACTTTTTTTTTATCATACTGTAGGACTCTGGGAGGACAGGTTAAGGTGTGGGATGAAGGGATATGGGCTAAGACTTTGGGTGATATATATATATATAAATTGTGTGAATGAAAAATAAATTCATAAGTAAACGCATGAGCAATAGTCTTTATCTTAATGTCGCTAATTGACCATCTGCTTCTGCGGACATATGTCGCGTGATTCATTTGCGAATTTACTTTAATTTAAGACGTTGTTTAAAAATGACAGCATAGTTAACATAGTTTATACAAATATTTTTGGAGTAAATAAAGATGAATGGGGCCGGACGTAGTTCCAGAAGAAGAAGCAGCGCTCTATTGGACGCCACGCCCGTTCAGTCCACACACGGCTGCTTTTATGTGTGTGGAAGCACAGGCACAACAGCGACGGAGGTTCCATGAATGCAAATAAATAAATAAAATAAAAATATACGATGCGCAAAGGTTTATGTCCTTGTTCAGGAACAGATTCCAAGAGTCCCAGAAATAGGAAACAAGGAAATGAATGACAAATAAAATGGAAACATTGACATAGTTATTTCCATTTAAACATATTTTCATTCATATTTAACAATTTATAGCACTCGCATTCTACAGAACAGAGCAGCATGGTGTGGAAATAAAATTACCAGTGTACAGAATTGCAAGACAGTAGTAGTGTTCGTCAATGCAAAAAAAAAAACCTCAAAGGCATCTATGAGCTAAAACAACTCATAGAATTCCAATTGTCAAGACCTGCTTTTATTTTGTCCCTTGATTCCCGTTTTGTTTGTCCCTCCTTCCTTCCAATCATCCTCTACTCACCTGTGTATAAGAACACCTGGATTCCAGCAACGTGTGCCAGATCGACGCCTCTTTTTCTTGTGGTAAACTGTCTCTCCTCGTTCGTTCTCTTTCTGCGCGCTTGTTTGTGTATTGTGGTAACTCTGTCTGAAACCCTGCTGCCTGAGTTAGTGTTTTGTTCCCTCCACTGTTTCTGCGTGTTTCCTGGTTTGGTCTGTGATTGACTATTTCTGTTCATTGAGTTTTTGTCTCTCTGTTTAGAGATTGAAGTACGTTTGATTCTCCCAGTTCTGTGATGCTTTCTGTTCTGTTTCATTGTTAAGAATTATTAAATATTGTTCCTTACTTCGCACCTTGCCTCCTTTAAGTTACTAATCACTGCACTTGGGTCCCGTCTTGAACCATAACACCAATGTCTCAGCGTATACATTATGTCATAACTCGTCCTACATGTTTGCCTGTTTAATAGATTACATATTCACTCCATTGTATGCCACCTTATATAGGACATTAATAATATCACAGTGTCCATTTCCACGGTCAATGTCTGTGGCTTTAGACCACGTTGCCCGCCTTAACTCTCCAGAAGCAACCTGCTAATAGTTGTGTAGCACCAGTTGTGGTTTATAACTGGGACAAAACAGGCAGCACAGTCACGCTTCACATCCCGTGGGTTAAATACCGACATATGTGTGAAGGGAAAAGGGCCACTGACCTCATTTATAGCACATAGGACATGCATATACACAAATACATCCAGATTTATAAACATGTGCATGCGCATACCCAACACTGGCTTACCAAAAGAAGTGGTTTACTCTGCCCATATTATGCCCATCAAAGGTCCTGGAACACCCCGAATGAATATTAAAAGTAGCACTCCCACGACAATGCATCACTTCTGGGATGCGCTCTGCATATTTTGAGCGACAGTGAGTGTCTGCTTTATTGATGATATAAGGGAACTTCATAATATTTTCACAATCATGGACAATAGGTCTAATGTAATGTACTGTAGTGTATTGTAAAATAATCTAATTAATCTGTCTGCGCGCGTGCGTCATGCTAAACATTCTATGTTTTGGCAAATAAAAATGTCCTCATTGTGGGAAGAACAAAGGCAACATAATCCAAAAATCATTGCTTATATTGCATGTTGTGACATGTGTAATATAATATAATTATTTCTCTGACATGAATCACGTTCACACATTATCTTTGAATCCATATTTCTGGGGTGAAAGCTGCCGTAGAGGTGCACAAATCCTCATGTCAAGTTTGGTTTTCTTCAATACCAAAACATACATACTAGGTGGTTACGCTTTCTTTTGTGCGATCACCATTCCGGCGTTTGCTGCCATGGCAAAAGTGACATGTCCGACCAAAGTAAATAAACTATGGACAGAGAGTAATTGATGCATGCTAAGAATTAGATCTAATTGGCACATGAGCCACGCTGTCTGCTCAGTGTGTTAGAGGATCATTACAGAGCCTACGACAGGCCTGATATATGCACATCATTTTCTGTGGATTTGTGTGAATTTGGCTGTTACATGGCGGGTTGAAAATGACTCCTGGATCACAAATAAAACGATGATATTGAGTAACACAGACTTCATGTTCCATCAAATATTTCTCTTCTAAGTAAAATCCAAATGATCACAGTTAATTGAGACATTGCAGTTTTTATTTATTTTATTTGTGAACAAGTAGCGCTACGGGGCCTTTGTGTTCTCGACTACGTGGGTGGTTTTGTTTGTTGCTGGATGATGATGAGGTAACTCTCTTGCTTCCTCTGAAGCCTTAATATCATGCCAGGGAACAATGACTACTGCGAAGGCCATTCACCTAGAGTGGTGTTACAGTCAATAGTGGAGGAAGAAACTCATGCCACGTCTTTAATGTTGATCACAGAGAGTCATCTGATAAAAACAATCAACTAAACAAGAATAGACTTTTGGACCAGATGCAAACACACAACAGGTCAGAGGTCTGTCACTACCAGGACCCGTGACGTTAAACACAGAAATTCATCACAGTCTTGTGAACCACACACACACACACACACTCCTACTTAAGCACATTTCTTCTTTCGGTCATTTGCCCCCTGCCTCCACCCATTAATGGTATCATGACTCAGGGGAGTGAGCCACAGCATCCTCCAGTGCACACACACACACACACGGTTGAAACTGTGTGTTTCCTCTTTTCAGTAATACATGCTGTTGTTTTCTCTGAAAGCCTTCACGGTCCTGGACCGGCTGTCTCCATAAATGTGTGTCAAAGCACACGTGTCTTGCTTCAGCTGTATGTTTGAAGCTAATTACAGCTGGGAGGAGAAAAGGAGGGAGGGCTTGTTCACACAGCAAAAGTAGAAGGCTGCGATAGCTCACACCGCTGCCCTTGTTGTGATTTGTATCGCCAGAACAGCTCACAACCGTCCCAAGTTATTTCAGCACTGAAGCTTAGCAGGTGTGTGAAAACGCCTGGTCGAAACTTCTCTTTTGCAATCAGCGCTCGCCTGCAAAATGAACAGAGAATAGAGTTCATAGTTGAAGTTAGACAAACAAAGTAGCAGTCATCCATATCAATTCCATTCTTGACACCTTTCTGTGGTTGAGATGCTTTGCATACTCCTGGAAGAAATGTAGATCAGTGACTTGTTGGAAGACATACTGTGCAGGTTTTACAAGTGAATTTTCTTTCTTTTTTAAAAAAAAATCTTCCTTTAATAGTTGTCGATCAGCATTTCTTTTCTGATAGCAAGCAAAGGTGTGTTTTCTACCACAAATAATATGCTCGACATTTGCTCTATTTAAAGGCAAACACAGAGGTACCTGTGTGGATGTGGGTGTGTGTGGTTGCTAAGTAACAGATGGGGACCAGAAGACAGTGTGGCACCGGTTTGGTGGGATGATGATGTGTGTTTTACGACTGATGAACAGAGAGTGATGCCTGACAGCTGAGGTCAAGAAGAGCAGGAGAGTCGGATGAGCCATCTGTGGATGTTTGCTGCGGCCCATTAGTGTCAGGTCTTTTTAAATATTTTAGATAACCAATAACTAGCACAACACTCATGTTAGTGAATATCAGACTCCAGATTACAGTCGTGCACATATGAATAACACATTAAAAAAATGTTAATTTAAATATATCTTGTGGTTGTAAAATATGTTTTAAATGGTGAGGTGGTGTATGTATTTCACCTTGCAGAGTCAACGTCTATTTTGTGTCATTCAAAAAAAATGGAAATATGATTAGTGAAGCCCTTCAACAGCATCACTCCGAAGTCACACAGCTTTGACTTTCCTCCAGGATGACGACAAAGAATACAGATACCTTGCGACGTCGCAACAGGAAAATGTATATGAGAAGCGAGAGGTCAAATCAAGTGAAGGATGTCTGTGCTTGGTTTCTTACAAAATAGAATCCTGGTAATTTTAACTACCTACTATTGGGAAACTGGTGGCAAAAAACATTTTGTGGTATTTAAAGAACAAAATAAACGTTCAAAAAGCCGGACAACAAACTCTAATTTCCTTTGGTTTCTTTTGGTTCCTGAGAGTGTAAATGAATATATTATACCGCTAAGAGCAATGAGGGCAGTGTGGTACGAGATGTGAGGAGGGAGGACAGTTCAGCAGTCCAAGTAGTTAAAGGAAAAATTAATGGTCAGGCTATTGCTTGTGTTGTAAGCTCAAGAATAAAACCTCCTTTGTACTGTGTACTCTTCCACATGGTGCAAACAATTGCACTCCCTATGTGCACACTTGTCTTTCAATACAGTTGTTCTCTGTTTTCTAGGTTTCAGTTATTTATGGTTTTGTCCAACACAACAGCTCTCCCTTCTTGTACTCTCTTGTTAACCGCCCTCTTTTCTGCCCATTATTGAATGTCTGATTTACTCCCTGCAACCTCTTCTACTGCCTGGTTCTACCATTTGGCTTCTCTCCTCTCTCTCCTCTCACTGCAGATCATGATATCATCAGCAAACGTCATAATCCATGGGGAGACCTCCACTCATCTGTCAGTCTCACTGTCCTTACACGTGTTCTTCACAACCGTCTTCCCTGACTTCCTTGTGCAATACCACGCTTCCTCACTCGGAATTCTGTCATAGGCGAGTGCAATCCCTTCTGAACTCATCTGCAGTTTCCTCAAATGACTCATTGCAACTACAAAGAAAAGTTCTACCTGTCCTACCTAATCTCACTATTTAACCCTCAAAATTGTGTCACTTCAACCACTAACACACTCAGAAAACACGTGATCACTGCAACTCGGCTCACCTCCTGGGTCAGAAGCAATTTTTGCCTCAAAACACAAAAACATTCTGTGCAAATTACAGCACTACATAAAGTACATAACACACACTGCTGTACACTGCAGCACACACATTTAGAGCGTTAAGATTCAGGTTTTCAATAGTAAGACTAGCAGGACTTTGAGCCATTAGTTAATTCGTCGTCAAGGTGAAGAGGAACATACAGTCATGATTTGACAGTCTCCCTCTTATCGGTCTCCTTCTCACTCATGTATTTCAACCTTGGCTCTTTGCCATTCAGCGATTTGTTGCCGACTGGTGCTTCACGTGCTTGGACTGCTGGTCTGCTTGTCCCTCAAATATAAGTATTCTAGTAGGAGCCTGTGTGGGGACCCACTCTCTTCTCAAAGTGGAGAGAGGAGGAGCAATCCCTCCTCCAGCTTTATCTTGGTCCTCTTGTGTCGTCCATGGCAACATGGATATGGAAGATAATGCAGGGACATGCAGGTTAACAGCTCTGGGCCGCTTCACTGGGTGCAGCTCACGCGTCCTCTGTGTGGCACAAGCGCAGAGCCAGGCAAAACACTACTGTCTTATCAGTTATCTAATAGCTGTATGTTAGCGTTATGTTGTCCACACTGAACATCCATATACAGCCTTGCTGTACACACAAGTGCCCGCACACATGCTTTCACACACATATTAGTGTGTTGAACATATTCCACGGTGGACTATAAAAATGGCATAAAAGTGTGAAACTTCTGTAATATTTTCTTACTAAGCAGATGGTTTCTGTCTTTTGATCCAGATACTGACCGTGCTTCACTTCTGTGGTGAAGAAGGACGATAACAAAACATCGGCTGCTGCCCTCAGTTTTGTAGCACCTGAGTGAGAAGACATCTCTGCCATGTCAGACCTTGACATGAGCTCACTCTCACACAGGCAGTGGGATGCAAGCTCTCCACCACCTAGCTGGCAATAATGAGGGCACAGAGCGGCGCCTGGGGCCGTCCCTCAAGCTTTGGTTGGGGGGGGGGCAGGTCTGGTTGCGTGGGGATGCATCACTGGAATCATTTAATTCATACCACAAACGTGACAGGGTTAATGAGTGACAAAGAGAGCCAGGGGAGCACATGTGACATGTGTGTATCGATGGGCTGGAAATGTATCTTTATGTGTGTGTGTGTGTGTTTATATATGTGTGTGACTGCCTGAGAAGGAGGAGTGAGATAGAGAGTGAGAAAGAAAAAGGCAGAGGGGTTCAGCAGCATCGGGTTTAGAGACAGATGGCAAGGCTGCACTGCAGTTTTGGTGTCTCACCTCTGCATGTGATCTACTGCACTGAATCCACTAGTTGCGAACATCACACAGGCACATAAACACAGTGAACAGTTTAGATTGTGCAGAGTAAAATAAATAAATAGGACTCCACATTTCTAAGGGGCCTTCCTGCTTGTGTCGCCGAACACTCGCTCTTCACATGTCTCGGCCACCTGTGGGTGTGGCAATGGCACGTCACTCAAAAATAACAAAGCCGATAACTTTCATTTTGCTTCAGCAAGCTGTAAATATTTGCGTCCACTCTGGGGTTAATAGCATGTGCAGATGTGGTTTTGAGCAGCTGAATGTTTGGTGGAAGGTCTCATTAATTCGGATGGCATCTCAAATTCTCATCTCAACATTCTGACCACCTGCTCACTAGTGATCTCTGCTCTGGTGCTGCGGTACAGTATCTGAAGACAGCGCACCCTTCCTGTGAATGAGCTGAAAACTAAAAGTTATTCACACAAATATTGCCTACCGGATTCTCAAACCAGCTGCTATATTGTGTCAACATATATTGCTCTGGTCCTCATAAATCAAATTAGGTGATGCTGTCTTCCTCCTCTTCTTACCTCGTGCATCACACTTATATGATGGAGACATGAGAAACTGGGGATGCCGTTTGCTCCACCCATCATCAGTCATAGCTGATGTTGTTCGCTGCTGTGTCTCTTCTAGTTAGTATTAAAGGGCTGCAAAATTAAGTGATCAGTCTAATGCAGCATATTTTATAAGGCCTGAATTAAGTGAGGATGAACAGTGGGTGGAGCTACACAAAAGACATGATTTAGGCTGATGCACCAGTCACTCAACTCCCTCTGCTGACACGTGTCAACTTGGCTGTGGATGCAGCGAAAAAGAAAAGCGCACATGGTGTCGCTTTATGAAGGAGAGAGACTACGGCTAAATTGGATGGGTGGTGTGATAGAAGACCGGAGAGCAGCGCAGGAGGTGATGGTGATGGATGAGAAAATGGTGGCAGAGTGGCGGGGAGAGGAGCAGAGGGGGAGCAGGAGACATGATTCGCGGCCTCTCCATTAACACATCAGGCCGCCTGGTAACGCCAGCACTTCTTGTGCGTGGGGCGTGCAGTTTACACTCGCCTGTGCCCCGCACAATTAAATCTGCCATAAACACACAGTTTCAGTGAGACGGTAAACGCAGCCATGCACATCTGGAGCTTCCTGGCAGAGAAGCCAGCGTGTGTTCACAGTTCCTGCATGATGTCCACCATGTGATTTGACAAAGAGACATAAAACATTAACGGGATGCAGCTCATTAAGATGAATCTTGCGCTTTCCTCTCTGGGGTCAGAGAAACAGCTTGTTTGCTTCATCAAAGCTCAGCGATGCTGTTATTAAGGCCTCCAGTTGAGAGAGAGAGAGAGAGAAAAAAACAAAGGCTTCCTACTTCACCTCCCCCTGCTGCAGACTATCCCCCCAATCGCTCTCCCTCCCACTCTCTCTTTCTCTCTTGCTCCCAGGGGACCCTATCAGGACATGGAAAGGTCAGGGGTCTGGTGGGGCGGCGGCAACCGAGCACGCACACACAGACACACACATCCACACACACACAAAGAATGTACCTGTCCCCAAAAAGCACCTGCACAAAGAGCCGATGACTTATATGGTTAAGAAATTTCAGAATCCTGGTTTCAGACCTGGCCTCACAACAGCACCAACTAGCATCCTGGGAAGATACTTGGAAGCATTTCAATCCTCAATGTACTGTAACATCTAATGTTAAAATGAACGTGTCTCCTGAATATCTATCCAGTCTTGAAAATCAGTTTGCCATCGTATAAAGATGGATTCTTGCACAGAAGAAGCTATGACGAGAGAAGATGGTCAAGACAGGTTAAGGTGGAGGAGTCTGACTTGGTGTGGCGTCGTCTGGCAGGAAATACAGAAATACAAAGAAGAATCAAGTATGTAATTACATGTGTGACATACATCATTGGATCACTGCAGACCAAAACGTTATCAAAACAATTAATAGAGGCGTTTGACAACATGCTTTTTGGGGCTTCCCCTAGAGTCCTGCACGTCATTTCAGCACAATGGACCTCATTGTCACAAATGATTTCAAAATAAGCAGCTCAACAGACAATTCCGGACACAACACTAGAATCTGAGGGCGGCACACACACGGTACGGCTCCTCCATTTGAAGACACCATTCTCAAAGTGACTCACTTGCCGTCTGCGTGAAAGCTCTTAAGGGTATCTTCCACTGGCTATAAAAGCTTTTCTCTCTGATTGCTGGCATGTCAAAGATGAAGTGAAATGTTTTATATTATGGAGAAGGAAATATAAACACTTTTCCCCTCCCAAATATTACTCTTAAATCTGCTTCAGTCTGTACTAGAGAGCACTTCTTTTTGCCCACCGCAAATGTCTTGGGCTGGCCACAGTCAAAAGACATTCATAAATGCACAGCTGTGGTTAGTCGGCTGTGACAGCTGTTTGTCTCACGCTATGCAACGCATCTCCTTCACTGTCAGATTGTTTACTGTTGACTTGTATTCAATAGTGGAAAACTGTTTCATATTCACAGGAACTGCAAGGATATTGCAGTTATGATGCAGAGACATGAGTCAATGGTGAAGGACGATTGGCACAACATCAGGCCTCAGGATCCCCTAATGTTACTTCTGAATGGTTCCTGACCTCGTAATGTGCAGCCTGCATTTGTTAGGCCAGTTGGATGCCAATGACTGCTCAGCAGACGGCTCATGTTGGAGAAATATACATGATCCTCACAGGCAATAATCCTGGTGGACATCTCAAGATGCGTCCAGAAATGCTCAGTGTTATTGTGCTGTTAAGTGCACGGTTAAGAGTGGCATTTATCCTGCGTAAAGACGTGGGGTTGATGCCCAGATAGCAGGTCGTCATATCCGCATAGGCAGGAATCATACGCTCTAATTACCTCTGCACCAGAGCTGCGCAGTCGGCTGTATCTGTCATATTTGTGGGCCGGATGTGGAGCGGATCTGTACCAGATCTGGGACACGTATTCACTTGATTTTGGGAGTCCTTTTTGGATTCGTACCGGGTGTGGCCCAATGTTCAAATGGCAAGTGGCCCGGATCCCTGACGGAGTACAGTACAGTACAGTCAGCCCACATCCGGCCCAGATACATTTTGCTGTTTGCGGGGATTTGTCCCAGGAAGGAGACAAAAACTCTAGCAGACATGTGAACAATATTTGAGAACAACAGGCCTTTTGTGTGCATCGAAAAAGACTTGTGAGGTGCTTATATTCTTGTACGTCAACAATACATGCCAGTTCGGTTTAATCCTTTGTAGCAGGAAGCCAAATATTCAGATCAGAATGAACTCTCAGCCTTCGACTTCCGTGTATTGTTTCCTTATTGTCGTTGCATCAGCAGACTTTTTAGCTTCACCATTGTAGCCTGCATTGACTCACATTTCAGGTTGATGAGGACAAGTGTCATTTGGACTCACTTAGTTTGTGTCCAGTTGTGTGAGGGATGTGGTCAGACAGCTTCTGCTACACGAGCACGTCTCATTAAGCCTCCTGACTAGTGAGCATATTCGCCACTAGCTAGCGTTCGCCTTGCATGGCGTCAGCAGCCTCCTCTGAAGACTTAAGTGAGCTGTTTCTGATGGCGAAGCCAGGTTGGGGCGTCTAATTGCCTGCTAATACGTGAAGGACAAATGACTTTAATTAGCCTCTGTTAATGTGGTGGAGCACAAAAAATGTTCAAGTGTCAGCAGGAGCACACCACGGGCAGCAGAGGCTTCGCTCGGCAGAGCGAGTGTTGGCGACTGCATGGGAAGGGCAGGGGGCTCAGCCGCAGTGAAGTGTGCCACGGCTATTTATAGGCTGGTTGATTGCAGATTTATTCCCCTGGGAGGGAGTCACTCAGAGTAGTGAGGCAGTGTGTGTGCGCAGGGAGGCGCAGGTTATGAAAAAAGCCCCACAGTGGGAGGAACAGCTGTCTGTCAGTCAGAATCTGCCAGTTAATTTCCTTTGGGGAAGCAGGAGAATTGAAGGATCAGCCTTGTTCATCGTCTTCTTTTGGTCGATTACAGACCCACCTATCACCCTATGCTGCTCTGCTCCTGCTTCTTCAAACACGGCCTGTTATTTCACATATTTTGAAAAGGCAGAGGTTTTTGCCTTTGGACTTTTATTCAGATAGCATGCATGTAGTTTTTTTGTGTTTTGTTTTTGTCTGCATTCTAGTGTCAGATATGGTTGGGATGCAAACGCATTCGACACCCCTGGGATTTTCAATGTGAAATACTGTACAAAAACATGGGATAAAAAAAGTATATATACAGTTTTACTAATTTCAGTTACCTCGACTTAAGTTATTGTGGAGTACTTTGTTGTCTGAAAAAGCCTTTAGATGTGTGTTCAGGAGGTGATTTAATGTCTTGATTTATTGTTTGAATTAATGTTTATTTCAATCCCCTCTAATACATTGTACATGTGTTTCATGACAAGTTATATATTTGTACAACGTATTATATCGCTGGGGTTGCATACAATTCAGTCAATATTTCTTACATGATAGAGAGATTGAAAAGGTGCAGTTTCTGTTCCTTTCCCTATTTTTCAACCTGTGTAAACTTGTGTCAGTGTGAGGTTCTAAATGTCTCTTCTTCAGAATAGTCTAGCAGTTTTTGTGCCAGATCCATTTCCTTGAAAACCATCATGTTGTTGCGTTTTGTCATTTCCCTGGTCAATGAGTTTCACATTTTACCTCTTACTATTGCTGTGTACATTTGTCTCAGTGCGGTTCTAGATTATGGTTTGTAGCAGTTCCCTCTTCTTCTCTGCTCCTCCTCATCATTAGTTTAGACAGACTTTGTAGATGATCCGGTTGCAGTCCATTTCTGGCTCTAAACATGCCCAGAAGTGTTTGTCTGACTACTGGCTCAGGTAACTTCAGTGCTCTTGCTTCAGCAGACAGTTCTTAGGTGTCTGTAATGTACCTGATGCATTATTCTAATAGCCTTATGCTGTAGTGAAATTGTTCATCATTTTTTGTGTTTGCTTGTACTGAAAGGAAACTTGAAGAACATGATTCTTTGTTGTCAGTCATTGCCAGCGGACTGTGCAATAATGCAATAGTCAACAAACAAACCAAAAGTTCAAGACAGAACTCTCCCACGACCATGTTGTGACTCACAATGTGCCGGTGAAAACGAATGAACAAACAAGCAAAGAAACAACACTGCGGCCTGGTCTACTCAGAGTGAGAGCAGTGGAAGCACATTGATCGTTTTCATTTGTCAGAATCTGTACATCCGCCTCTTGGAGCTACTGGATGCATTATTTGGCCATGTACAGAAACACCAAACTCCTTTTCGATGAATAAAGTTGTGAAGTTTATTGTGTTCACGACAAGAGTGAGGACAAAGATATGACCTGAAGAAGGAAGGCAATATCTCAATTGCTCCTCAAATCGGCGTCTCTTGGTTTTGCCACGATACTAGCTAGCGTGATGAAAGGCTCCTCGAGATGCACAGTTGATAATGATGTTTTAAATTATATTTTGCTCCATACTAAAGCCACTGTTGTATTAGTAACCTTTGTGCATTTGTGCTCTTCGTGTATCGAACAATCTTCAATTCAATTTACACACTGGACTCTGGAAATCAACATGGAAGTCATTATGAAACGCCTAAGGTGCAGAAATTATAAGAATGTGTCATCTTGCTTTGATTCCTCTGATCACGTCGAAAGAGTTGAATTTTTGATGTGGGATTGAAATAAACGTCTTTTGATTTCTGAAGGAGACCAAATGCAGAAGAGGACCCTGTTACAACAGTGAGCGGGGTAAATCCAAGTGATGATGTTGGTGTCAGAGAAGGACATGTGGCCATGAAGAACAGAAATGCATAGATTAACGGAACAGGTTTTCAAGTCATATACACAGCGGCCGCATATGACATGCAGAGAAGAACATGCTTTTGAAAAGACAGCAATGCAGAGTGAGTATAAACTACAATACCATTTTTGGGTGGACACAAAAGTGGTGTTTACAGTGACAATGAGATGACTAACAAGCGGGCGCAGTGTGACACACACAAACTTGGAGCCAGAGAGCGGGACTGTGGTGTTGAGGACTGTCTGGCATCGAACCGAGTGATGGATAGTGAGATCCCAGCGAGCCTGGCGCTCATGCTGGTGTGATACGCCAACAAAGGCACCGTTACAAATACCTCTTATTATGGGAATTATGTCTTTACGGGCAATGCAAAAAAGGCAACACAATGGTGTGTGAAAAATCATTGTTTCCGTTGCAATTAACTGTGCACTAATCTGCTTTTGCTCATCTGCTATTCTCTTGTTGGTATCTCTGTTCCTCATGGGCATGGAAGCACAACAAGAACAGTGTTCCCCAGAATAATGGTTAAAGAAAAAAACTGCAAAACAAAATGAGGCTGTGAAAACATTATTGTGCGTTACTGCGTGGCTGGAGGGGCTGGAGGGGCTGGATTTGCAGATGGTGAACTGTTTATCGGTGACACCCTCTTGGTATGAGAATTGTCTGGAGATGTAATCTTTGCAAACTGGAACGTAATAACACACACAGACAGACAGGATATTCCCAAACAAACAAGTGCAGAGGTGAAGGTCTCGCTCAATGCTCCGGTGTAAAAGACCCAGCTGCCCTTTAAAATGCAATTTCCTGAAACAAGACACATGGATCAAATTGGGCCTTGTTTTTTCTCCTTCTCAGCCTGCC
This sequence comes from Synchiropus splendidus, assembly GCF_027744825.2. Classification (NCBI taxonomy): domain Eukaryota; kingdom Metazoa; phylum Chordata; class Actinopteri; order Syngnathiformes; family Callionymidae; genus Synchiropus; species Synchiropus splendidus. The sequence continues at coordinate 9,071,233 of NC_071335.1, read as the reverse complement.
TATTACTGCTCAGCAGCTTTGCAAAATCCGTGGCCGGGCTTTCCACAGGCACTTTGGCAAGCAAGAGCATCCCGTTTTTTTTACCTCCGATAAGGAGGGTGGGGGGTGTTTTTGTCTGCCCACGTGGGGGAGAACAGAAGCAGGAGGTGGAGAGCGATGGTGAGAGGGAAAGATGATGCAGACATGCGCGAGAGCTTGGATTGGTGCAGGACATGTAAACAGCTCATCCGCCGGTGCAGGGAAGAGATGGATTCATGTGAGCAGAGGAAGAGAGTGAGACTGCTCTTTCCCTCTCTTCACAGCTTGCTATGGCCGGGAGGACAAAGACCGATCTCCTTCTTCGCTGTCATGTCTACTCCCCGCCTCATTCTTTGGTCCGGCTAGGCCTCATGGAGGCAGCTGGCAAAAAAACAGAACAGATTGAAACAGAATATTTTCTCCTTTATGTAGAAATATTACAGCCTCATGATCCAAAATATCACATCCGCATGTTAACAAAAGAAGTTTGTATCTTAAGACTGCTGATGCTGGAATGCTGACTGTATTTGCATCGCTTGAAACTTGAAGAGAATTGGGATAATGATGAGTTTCTGGGTGTATTTTACTTCAAATATAAAATCTAGACTTCATCATGAAGAAGATTGAGGTATTCTTATGCTGTTCGTGACAAGAAATGTGTCATTGAACTGCAACACCCTGCGTCAACAGACACTTTGTAAACTAAATCTCCTTGCAAAAGAGTCAATATATGAATACAGGTTTTTCTTCTCCTGATGTGTGTGTGTGTGTGTGTGTGTTTGTTAATTTGACTGTTTATTGAAACTTATGTTTTGGGCCTTAAGAGGTGTGGCTTTTTCCCCCTCTGTGATCAAATCGCACATATCAAGAGAGCAGCTTCACATCAAAATAAAATAAATAAATGGCCGCCTCACTCAAAACCCTCTGTTAAACAACAAAGACAAAGAATGACAAACATGTGGCTGAAGTGTCTGATGTCAATCACTGGAATCATTTAAGATGATACATCAGCTAAAACGAAACGGTGTGTTAATGAAAATAAATAAATAAAACTCACCTGTCACCTTGGTGAGAAAGTATTGTACTGACGCAGCACTGATCTGTGAGAGAGCATTTGTAAGTGTACCATATGCAGTCGATATGAAGGGATACATGTTGCAGAATAATATCTGGGACCTCAGCCAAAGAGCTTAGTCCAGTAGAAAATCCTTTTTCTTAATTTGTGAAAATGCGAAAAATGTCAGTGTTCAAAAATGTGTGTTTCAATTTCAACAGGGTCTCACATGTATTTTGTGGGAAGAGGAGCTCTGCTGCGACTGATGACCGAATCAACTCATCAGCATAGATCTAAAGTGCAATGAAAGAGTGTGACCGAATCAATGTCATCTCCTCACATTCTAATGCTTCATGATTTAACGTCATCCTATCAGCCACCTCTATCGCCGCACAAAGTTGGTGAAACTGTAACATTTCCCACCGCACACCTGACAGTCTCTCACAGCACAATGGCGTGAAAAACGCTGAGTTAAGGTGACGTTTCATCTCCTTAATACTGTCGAAAACTGTTGCATTCGTGGTCCACTTTCAGTGTTTACCAAACCAGTAAGCCTGATGCAGCTCCGAGCTTTAGCAGGGGCCTTAAGATCTCCTCAGTCAGAAGAGAGATTTTTGTGACATTTTGCATTATATAAGGCATTAGATCAGATTTTTCGCCATTATCATGTTGAAAACATTATTGTGTTTATTGTATCTCATCTCATACCCAGAAAATAGGACGTGACTGCACTGAGCAGCAGCTCACGTCATTCACGCGGGGATCAAAGACAAAGGCCTTTCACAATGTGTCCCGTCGTTCTTCACTCTGCCATGACGGCATTTACATGTCAGCAAAATAAGTCGGGCTGTTTATACGCAGGCTCTGCACAATGTCATGTGACATCTCCTTTTCGACAGAGTATGAAAGCAGTGTTATTTATTGACTGCCTGCATCAGGCGGTGCGTCCAAATCTACACGTCATGTGCTTTGGTCCTTCTCATCACGACAGGGTATATTTTCTGCTTGCTTTGTCTCTGGCAACTTTAATTATTACAGATCAAATTATTACAAACAGTGGACAATCACTCTCACTACTTCACTTCTTTCTTTTACATAGAAAATGCTTATCTTAGAAGTGATGCTAAACCTGAATACCCTACTTATTTGGAGCACATTGTAACCATGTTTAGATTATTCAGGTTTAACGTCAGTTACTCTTCAATTCAATATTTACAGTATTTTTGCTTCATACTGTGCAATATCATTGGAGTGATGGTACTTGTCTGATGATACTTAAGATACTTGTCAGCAAGTTTCTTTGAGTAATTAAATTCAGTAGTTATCGTGACTTTTTATCTACTATGTTTCTATCATGCCGTTCTCTCTGAATTGCAGAGGACTCACAGTGAACATTGGCAATCTTTCTTGTACCTTAAATACTTTTCACTTGCAGAAATGTGCACATTGAAGCATGTATCCTTCCGAGCCATCCATCCATCTGTCTCTGTCACCATTTCAACGTTGGATATTCTGGATGTTCAGGTGGAAGGCAGAATGCAGCAGTTACCAAAATGCAGATCCATTTGGAGCTTCAATTGAGACCTTCTCATGTAGCGCTTGTTCATTTTCATGGACTATCTACCTTGCAGATTCTCACTGAAAGCATCAGCGCTATGGACATGGAATTACTCAATATATCAAGCTTCTTGAGTGAGTCAAGCACAATTGACCGTCATGTGACACAGAACCTTTGTACCAGTGTTCTTTGTTAATGTCAGTTCACACCTTCAATTAATAGTAAATAACAGAAGTAACTGCTGCTAGTCTCTCACTCCAACTGGAGTCAGCAATAATAGCTGACCAGAATAAACCAAGTGAGTCAGAGATGCAGATATTTCACCAGCTCTTATCAAGACAATGGGAATGAAAACAGCCAGAGAAGATAAACTTTCCGGAAAAATTGTTTTGTGAAATAAGTAGCGGACAGTCAAATAAATTGACTGGCCTTCAAAGATGACCCCTACCAACACTGCACCCCCTCATAAATACAGACATCACTAGTGAAACCCTGGTGGTCCGGTTTTAGAGCATGTTTGTGTGTTATGATAATAGTGATGGTCTTTGCATGTCTGACGCGTAGGAAGAAGAGTGAGGGAGAAAACAGAGAAGAGAGAATACAACAAGATGACAAGGAGATCAAGGCAGGACAGAGAGAGTGAAGAGTGGGAGGATTGGTGGCGTTTCTTTTGTCTTCAGCGCCAGTCTGTTTCATTAGCACACCAGCCAGCTTCCCTCCTCCTCTTCGCTGTCTCCAGAGCTGGAGACCGAGAGCCTGGTTACAGTCTTAATGGCAGCTCTGTATTCATTATCACCTCCACATACGCCTCCACCCCCCCACTCTGCTGGGGATGATGGGGGGCTGCTGTAATTGATAATTAAAGAGCAATAACACAGCGGTCAGTGCGATCTCTCCGCAGGAGTGTGCCTGAGACCCCCACCTCACGCACACACACATGCACTTACAAAAGAAAACCATCATTGCAGTTAACCCACAGACAACCTGGGTCAGCACAAATAAAGAAACACAGCGGTTTGTTATTTCTTGGCCCAAACCTGGACACACACGCGCACACACACACACACAGACACAGACTTACTCACTGCATTGTTGTTGTTGTTGTTGCTGCTGGTTGTTGTGAGAGAGCGGCAAAGCTGAACAAAAGAATACACCCTCATTTAGCACACAGGTGAAAGAAATATGAACTGCAAGTCCACATTGGCCTGGATGACCAGCCTGAGCCTTTTATTGGTGCTTGGGATGTAATAACAGAGGCAGAGGGAGATGGAGCCAGAGTTTCCACAGGTCTGCCAGGAAGAGAGAGGAGTGGAGGATTATCTTTGTTTCGAGATGGAAACACTCACTTCCACCATGGTGGACGCTTAAAATCTGCCATGGGTATGAGTGAATGAAACTACTCTAATACTCTGATACAATAAAAATAGCTTTAGCGGTGCAAAAATGTCTTTAAACAAGTTAATTCCCAATTTTCTCCATTGTGTTTTCCTCCTTGTCATGAAGCCGCACCACGTACCCAATGTTCTTCTTTTGTATTATATATTTGTTTAGCTCACATGTGGAAAAAACTGCATTGAAAATGTGAATTCCAAATGAATGAAAAATAATTATTTAAAAAATAAAAATGAAAAAATTTAACTGATAACCCACAGGCGATCTGTTCCAGCTAAAGAAATTAAACAGCGCAGTTTGTAAATAAGTACCGCATGACATGAGAGCTGTGTGATACACACAGACCCTCAACCTGGTCGATACCAAAAACCATAATCTCTCATCCACTGCACCCTTCACCCCAACCTAATCTTAGGTCCATTTGGGTTTTAAACAAGTTAAGCAAGGAGGCCAGTCGTAGTATTTGTGTTAGGGCAAGTTCCGTAGAGGACAACAGTGGAGTTCATACTAGCTGGAGGAGTCTTTTGGTTGTAGACACCTTCCTCCACCACTCACCCGGTGTTGGACGCATCAGACGTATCACTCACACACAGTCTCACAGCGACACTTTCAGTCAGCAACCAACACTGTTCCCGCTTTTCCCTGCAGGTTTCCGATTCCATCGTTACATGGAGGAAAATAATCTTTTGACTCCCTTCTTTTCTGCATTTATCTGCTCTTTTCACATCCACAGTTTCCTCTCTTTTTAAGTGACATTACTGAGACAAAAACAGAAAAGTATTCACATTGTGGGATGTGTGTTCTCTCCAGAAAGGAACCTGAGTAAACAGATTTATATCCCTCAAACAACACCGACACAGGCTCCCACCTTCCTCACAAAGAGGACCGACACACTGCTGTGGTGTCTGTAGTTCATTCCCAGGAGGAGCCCAGATTGGAGACGGGGAATAAACAAAGCCAGGTACAGCAGTCCATCATTACCTCACATTGTGGCGTCTACTACACCCTTGGTTGACAAAGGAAATACAAAACTGGATTAATTTTTGCCTAGATTAATTTGGCCTGTCCTGAAAAAAACACTTGACCACATGTGTTTAACACACAAGAGAAGCCAACAGATAAAAAACAAGAACACACACACACACACACACACACACACACTTATAGACTGAACTCAGCTGTGTGGAATGAGGCCACTTTGAAGTGCCTAAAAACGTGCTCCTACCATCTTTACGGCCTGTGCTCCCTGCGGGGTGTCTGCAGTGGCAGCACACAAACATACTCTAGCGATCTCCTCCAATCTCAGTGTATTATTCATCATGTTGAACATGTGTTCTGGAGGTTTTGGTGTGAAAATATGGCAGGTGAAATATATGAAGGTCTTGTGCTGGTTGTGTTGTGTTTCTAAAATATTTACTGTAAAAGTAAAGCATCTGTAGTTTCCTTGTCTAAATGTACTACATTTTCAAAATTTACATAATAATAATAATTACTACACACAATTAAATTGATGTTCTTATCTGCATGAATACAAATTATGAAATTATAATTATTGCTGTGAGTGCATCACTTGTAACCCAAGGCTTTAACTTTAATGTGAATGAACAATATTTGTTTGATGTAAATGAAGTTTTAATAGCAAAAAAAAAACATTCAAAAAAGTCTGACATTAAAAGCAAAGTAAATCCCCTGGGGACCAAAACTGACTCCCATTATCAACGCAGTCATGAATAATTACCTTCTGTTCCCAGCCACTGTTGACAGGAACAAGACCTGGGCTGTGTTGTGTGTGCATGTTGCATTTCTGATCCTCTCTCTGTGTGTGTGTGTGTGTGTGTGTGTGTGTGTGTGTGTGTGCGTGTGTGTGTGTGTGTGTGTGTGTGTGTGCATGTGTGTGTGTGTGTGTGTGCGTGTGTGTGTGTGTGTGCGTGTGTGTGTGCGTGCGTGTGTGCGTGTGTGTGTGTGTGTGTGTGCACGTTTTTATTTCTATCCATGTGGGGACATTGTGAGGTTTCTCATCGTCATAACCCTTTCCCCAGTCTTTCACCCTAAACCTAACCATCCATAACACATGGCTCACCTTAACCAGGACTCCAAACCCAACTGAAACTCAATTATAATGACCCCATCATTTTGTTTTTTTGTTTTAGTCCCCAAATTGAGGCTTAACCTTGTGGGGAATGGCGAATGGTCCCCACAATAAGGTGTGTTTCCAAGAACTGGTTGCCACAAGTATAGCTATGGAAGGCCGTGTGTGCTTGTGTGTGTGTTTGAGTGGGACTGGTCTATTCTTGTGAGAACCAATTCTTGGAAAAACGCCTCTTTGTCTGGCTGGTTCAGCTTAAATTTGAGGGCAAAAACATCAAAATAACAAGGGCATCATGCTTATATGTGAGTTTGGTTCCAGTTTTTCTTTAACACGATTGCAGTGTGCACTAAGGGGAGATGAATTGGCTCAGCAGTAGGTTTTCAGTTCTGCCTTTCCTAAAACTGCAGTGTGGTCCTACTAGTTTGGCTGCATGGATCTGCCTCTCACTCTATAGCACCGGGCTGAACTACTTGTGCGCTCAGGAAGCCGCTCACAAATGGCTCTCCTTTCACACCAAATATCAGTCCTGAATCTGACATGACTTCCTCTGTTTAAATCTTAAATCTTCTTTTGGTACTGTAGATTCAATGTAAATAAGGACAGCAATCCTACTCGTTGCTAGCTTCGCTCTGTAGATCCCTGCATACGACATTTTGTTGGAACAATCTGACATCTCACTGACTTATAGAACCTGACAAATAGTATGAGGGGCACATGTTTAAACTGTCTGGCAAAATATGGAAAAGTGCGAATAAGAAGCAGAAATGATAAGAACAGAGGGAGGAATATTAGTCACGCAAATAAGAAATGTAAATATAATTTTTCAGGTTTCTATGTACCAAACGTCTAAATTACTTTTTTTCTTTTTTTTTCTACTCTTCACATTTGCCCTTACACATTTGCCCTAACTAGCCGCACACTTCCACACACAGTCGGCCATCAACAAAAAAAACTGTACTTTAGATAGGCCACACAAAGTAAGAAGCCAGGACCACAGTAATTCGACCCCTTGATTTCCGAACACACAACTCTAGCATCAACTAGGAACGCCCCTTTCTTCGTCCCTAAGCTGCGTTGTCGCCTCCTCCCCAAAGCCAGTGGCGCAGCACTCAAGCTTCCCCTGGAGACCACAGCTTTACTGGATCATCTTTATACGTTCATATGTGAGTGTGTGAGTGAGTGCAAGTAAAGTGGTTTGTGTATTGCCCAGGGGCTGCAGCCTGATTTGGGTTTAGCCAGAGAGGATTTGCATCCCGGGAAATCTCCACCTCTTTGAAAGTCCCGTATTCTCTATCACTTTCGCCTCCTTTTCAAAGGGAGACAGAAAGTAATTAACAGCTACTTAAATGCCCTTGATGGATGGTGGCTGCGCCAGGAGCGTGTAAAAGGATCCTCACTACATCCTCTTTATGATTTCAAAATCATTCAAGCCCTTTTGACGAGGCAGCGTGTTTAGACAGTTATAATTTAAGACACAAAGAATAAATGATGAAAGACTGATGTGTGGATGCATGAACTCTGCATCATCAAATGTGAGCCAATGGACGCATCTATGGATGAAAAAAGAAATCTGTAGTAAACAATCAACAAACTGTGGGATAAGATAAGACATGGTAATGATTTATTACATTTATAAATCCATTTATAAAATGTATTATTTATATAATGTATTGTACGCTATTTATGAATTATCTTTTTGCTCAAACTTTACTTTTGTCATGATATTTGTTTATATATTATGAGTATTTATTTAGCTTGTGACTTATCTTTTTGTTTATTGTGTTTTTATGTACGCTGATGCTTTGTGGACGTCTTTGATGTGTGTGGTATATCTTTCATGTCTTGGGTATTTTGGGTCTTTGTTGTCATTGGCTGCTGTGACACGTTGAATTTCCTCACTGTGGGGAACCATAGCTTTCTGTGGATAGGTAACCTCCACACACGTGTGTCAAGTGAGGTAAGAATGTCAGAGGTCATATACTCATCTTCACCAGCTGGACCACACTCGTGAACGTGTACTGCAAAACTGATATTTACCCCTTTGGTCTTGAACTTGCATTAAGCTCAACCTTGACCCATCCTCACTCCCATGAAGTAGCATGTTGCCGTTGGGAAAGTGGACTTTTGCGTCCTATACTGACGGAAAAGGTAGCCTTAAGTGTGAAATGTTACATATGTTAGGTGTTTCAATGGACTGGAAGACTGCAGAATGAATGGAGCGCCATCGCATATATTACCTGAATCCCATCCTCCGTCTCTAAATGTAGTATGAATGAAAACCCCAAAGTACATCTTTTTTCATGTGTCGCACAGACAATGTGCCAGTATGCTGCGGTGAAGGATTAAAGCAACTTTCCCAACATTAACATATGATGCTAAGGGAGGGATGATGTGCTGGTTTCTATGTATTCACTCGATACGTCACCACTTTTTAGAGGTATGCTTCATTGACTTAAAAAAAAAAAGGCCCATGCTTTAACTTTTTGGCTTGAGATGTTTCTTCAATAAGACTTCACGATGCTTAAAAACCTCATCAAAGGCTGTTGTGCTTTCTTGAAAATGTAACCACTTTTTGCATGACCAAAGACTAGAACACAGACCTCACACTTTCCTTTAAAATTTAATGTTGGTCATTAAACTGTTTTAATATGAGAACTGATAAAATAAAATAAAATAAAAGTAAAAACCAACCCATCTCCTTTAATGCCAGACAGGGAAAGAAACGCACATACAGACACATCTTTCTATCTTCCAATTGCAGCCCAAGAAACGTCATGAATGGAAACACCAGCACTTCCTGTCAACAAGGTTTGGGTTCGTCTCCAGTCCTTCTGTGCTAACAGCTGTGTCATGTGTGTCAGGGCTGCCAGATCAAATGTCCCGTGTCCTGTACGGTTATCAGACCAGACAATAGACCTCCTGCTGCAGGCAGAGAGAACGCAGTCTACGCCGAAAGCATTCATTTCCCTTCTCGGACTAATCCTCCTTCCCAGGAGAGGAAAGCGGGAGGCTAATGAATACATAGGAGGAAATGTGAGTCTGCAAGACATTGCACAGTGCCGCTGTTAAAAATACATGGTCTTTCTAGACACGCAGATAAGTTACGTTTATGGACACATTAACACCTCCAATTTGTGGTAAACAACACACAGACAAGGACCTTCAAATACAAAATTTAATACATTTAGGAGACCAAGTCAGAGTGGCTAGATTGAGATTGTTTGGACATGTACAGAGGAGAGAGAGCCAGTACATTGGTAGGAAGATGTTGAGGTTGGAACTGCCAGGCAGAAGGTGGAGAGGAAGGCCAAAGAGGATATTTGTGGAGGTGGTAAAGGAGGACATGAGGTCTGTAGGTTTGAGAGAAGAAGAAGAAGCAGAGGACAGGGGGAGATGGAGGAGGGTGATCCTCCCCGAAAGAAAAAGAAGAAGAACACACAGAAGGCCCTTCAAATGGTTGTCAAAAGTTGTGGAAACCATGTGAAAAAACATGATATAATGCACACAAGTGGCTAGACAAACAGAACATGTTTGCTGTATTAACAAAACAAAAACAAAATGAAAAACTAGAATTTCTGCGGCCCACTCGCGATTGCCCTGAAAAAAATGGTCCATTTATTGCAGAAAGAGTTTACTCAACTATCCAGTTAATACAGAGAGTTCACCTCTCCGTGTGACACTGCAACACCGATGTCTGAGCTTCTGTGAGGTCAAGAACCAGGAAAACCAAAGAAAAACTTCAGATCAAATTGAGGCTCCCACTGAAAAAGAAGCAGTCCACCTAAAAGCTTGTGATTTGCCTCCATCAAGTGTGCGATGGATAAAAATACCCATCATTACAGCGTGTCTGGCAGAAAGCCGATCAAATTCAAACGGTGACCTCATCCTCAGCTCACATGGACCCGAACACCTCTTCGCTGAGCTTAAAAGCATAAACAAGGACTTCTGCGCCTCAATGGATCAATATATTGACTGCAAGAAGCGGCCATCGCGGCTATTTTCAGAACATTTTCTTGGCATTATCATCACTAATGACAACTGTTTCTTTCTTCTATGTTTCATATGAAAAAAAAGGAATAAATAGAAACAGTTGGTTCGCCGTTTCTGAATATAAATAACTGATTTCTCAACCTATTTAGCTCAGTCATTAAGTTAAGAAATCGCTGAAACCTGTATCACTTGTTTTCAGATATGTGGAATTTGATTGAGTGTGAAATCCAGTCATATCCATGACAGTGTACATTATATTTCATGTCTATGAGATTCTTTATTGCTTTTATGTTTCAGAATAAAAGTAAGTAATTCAGAGAAGAAGCCCCCACTCTTTGTGTGTACTTTCGTGAATGTGACTATGACTGTCTTTTGATGCATTTTAAAAAGCTATGATTGTAAAAATCAGCCAGAGATAAAGAAGCAGGGAAACCACAACAGTGATTTTGTTCGTGACAGTCCTGTTGATTGTCAACTCTGATTCTGAATAATATATGCAAAAATTTCCGTCACTTGGTGCTTGTCTTTTCGCTCAAAGGTGGATGCCTAAGATGCCATGGCTGCAATTATCTTGAGAGATCAATGCTGGTGTTCTAAAGTGTCCAAAAAACAGCACTGTGAATGCAACGTCTGCTGCCATTTTCTGCTGTTGGAGGCCACACTAAATATAGCCATGTCATGACATAGGGATGTTTGCTGGCTTATCCATCGAGAACTGCAAAATAAACTCTGCAAACGTGAATCCTGGTCGTGGGTGAGCAGCGTGACTGGTTTCTCTGTTCTCTCGTCACATGCTGTAAATACCAGGAGAGATTAAAATTAAGAGGCAGGGCAGCGAGAGACAGGCCAAGTATTGAGCTGCCAAAACACACTGTTTGGTAAATATGCCTCTCAGTGTGTCAGGGGTCACTGTGGTGATTTGTGTGTTGATACTGACATGTTTGCTTTGTGCCCCTGTCTGAGTGTGTTACCAAGTCATAGCCCCTCGTTTGTGAGCGTACCATACAGACACACTGTGTGTGACTTATATGCGCGCGTGTGTGTGAGAAAGAGAGAGGGAGAGAGAGAGATTCATGTTTACCATGAACTCAAATCGAGTGGTCAGGTCTAAGTTTGGCTGAGAACATTAGGCTGCTAATACGAACGTTAACAAGCAAAAACTGGTCTGACACAAATCTAAAGAACCAAAACAACAGGACCAAAACCCAGTTCCCAGTCAGCATCACACTTGCTCTGTCCGAGACATTCACCACGAACCGCATCGGGACACGTAATTCTCAGGTTTGATCCGAGGTCACAGATGATGAGAGGCTGTAGGGTTCGTGCTATAGAGCAGCTGTTTAGTCTCCCTGCTACACACATCTCCCACTGAAACCAACTTTGCTTACGTGCTTCTGCTAAGATAAACAGGAAGTTAATTTGGGTACCTACAAACATTTTCATTTGCTCCTGTTTCATTTGAGATGACTGATGAAATCCTGATGCGCCCCACTTCGACAGTGGACACGGACTTGTTCAACATATTTAAACACGAGCACAAATTGCAGGGCAACTGGTAATTCATCAAACAGACTTCAATTTCACATGCACCAAAGAGGACAAACACATCCATTTTTATCACTAGAAATGAGCGTAATTTTATACAGTGTTTTTCACTTTCTATTATTTGTTGAAGCTGCGCATACCGAACGAATACAGAAGACTGGTGCATTGAACCAAGCAGCAATGTATTTATCCTCCAAGCGGTTTAAAAACCTTGCCCAATGAAGAAGTTTCATTTTTTAAAAACTTATGAAACACTTATGAACAAGCAAAACAATGATCAACAGCAGAATCACAATCTCTGTGCCAGGTTTTTTAAATTGTAGTGCAGTTATCAGGAAGCGCTGTTTACAGCTCAGATTTACGTGATGTTTTCTAAGTATGAGACACATGAGTGGAGGTACAATATGTTTGCTGATAATATACTTTGGTGCTGTTCAATTCAGTTCCACTTTTGCGTATACTCAACGGGGCACAGAGACATTTGCTCAGGGGTCGGGATCCATGGTTGCATGATTTACTGAGATTATGTGGACTATCTAAAACTGTGTTGAAGACACACCTCCTGTCATCACAGGCTGTGTCTTTACTGGTTTACTGCCTAGCTTGATGCAAGGTAAAACAGGCAGGAGGACAGCACTCAGACTGATGGGTGTAGTTAGCATGAAAAGGATAGGTGTGAATGGGGAGGGTGATCAGTGTCAAGCCCCGATGAGAGATAGAAGTCATAGAAGAAGTCATTCAGACTCAACACCAGTGACCAGGGTCGCGATGATTCCCAGGCAACTCCCATGGTTAGTGTGCTTTAACTCTCAATGTAAGACCTCACATACCAACAGAAATACTTTATTCAGTCTTTAACTAAAACATTTTGATCCGGTACTGAATCATCTGTCAGAGCATTGTTAGCTGAACATTAACAGCATGTGATGTGTGTGTGCCGTGCTTCTGATTCCCTTCCCTTCAAAGTTTCTGAGGCAAAACAGAATAATATTCTTCCATTTTTCTTGCAGACTCACAACCTCTAGAAACTATCTCGCCACAATGTTTAGATGCTCTCCTATTCTGGGAATTTCTGGGACATCTGCATTTTTGAATGGGCTTTTGAATAGGAAAAGGCAACTATTACTTTTGAAATAAGTAAAAATAAAAGTTCATTAGACTTGCTGGCTTTTAATTATTATGATGACTTATAATAACATGGAAGAGTGGACACCACAGAGAGTGAACAGCCTCATCTGCTTGTCTCCTTGATCAAAATTCTCTACCATCACAAGGTCACCAGGAGTTGGTCTATTGAGCCTGAACTGGCGGGTGTGGTATGAGAGAGAGCACTTATTAAGGCCTTGTTTCATCATGAAGTGCCCCTTTCATCTAGGTGGAGCATAAATACGACAATTAATAGATGTATTTCTCCTCCGCTGAAGTGTTTATTTTGCACATAACCATTTCAATAATACTGTCTACTGCTGAAGACAAGCCATGATGAATTATGCATGGTGTCGTTGTTGCTCCTTCTCGTGTGTATCACTGACATTAATATCTCACATGTTTTTGAAGAACCCGAACAATGATGAGGTAGAGATGCTGGTCGCCTTATAATGTAAACAGTATTGTGGTGAAGGCACATTAAAATAAGAGCAGGAACTGTAGCGCACCTTAGATGGGGAAGCAGCCTGGTTATTAATTCAGCAGGTTTATTGTATTGTGATTGTCTTCAGTGCTGGTCCCACACACTTTCCACCTGCTGCTCCAAATGAGATCACTGCTGCAGATCCGCTTCTAAAATTCTTGGCTGCTTTTATGAGGTGGGATCGCTCCTAAGAACTCCAGGGAATTCAATTTTTCCAAGGGTAGAATTCACACCAGTGTGAAGCAATAAATGGAAGATGGAAAAAGGAGGAACAACAAAAGTGTCCAATTTCACCGGAGCGGAGTGAAAAATACGAGGCTGCTCAGAGTTACGTGTGTGCGGGATTGGTTTACCTATTCTTGTGAGGAATTTCTGGGAAAGCACTTTGTTGGAAGGACATTTGGCTGAGTTAGGTCCTAACAAGATTAAGCCTCAATTTGAAGGTTAGAACTTTGAAATAACTGGATCATTATACTTGGGTTTAAGTTTGGTTCAGAGTCCTGGTTAAGGTGAGTCATTGGTCTTGAATGGTTAGGTGTAGGGGGAGAGGCTGAGGAACATGCGTGTGTGTGTACGTGTGCATGTCTGACGTCAATGTGGTGAGACCAGGCCAAAGCCAATATCAGCCTGCGCACAAGCGCGCATGGGAGCACAACAGGCATCAGCCTCGCTTTAATAAAGAGGCCATGGTGAGAAGTATAATTTACTGATGCCCATCTTCTGCACAGAGATGCAGAGGAATAGATCATGACAGATCAGAGCACTGTGCGCTCAGTAAACCTTGTGAGGTCTGTGTCTTAATCTCAATCATCTTGCGCAGCTTTGATTTGATCTCCTTCATCTCATGAGGAAAACACAGGCCTGAACACAACAGCAGAGAGATCACATGCTCGCACAGTCAAACACACAACTGTGACCTAGATAGACCAACCTGATCACAGTTCTCCCTCGCAGTGTTTCATCCAGCAGATGATTGTTTTTGAAAAAATGAACTGCAATGCGACATCAAGCGGTTGTACATCATTATTATGGCTGTGACTGCCACTAACAATTAGTGTCATTATCATTATTCATGGGGCTAATTACCATGTCACTTCTCTCTCGTGTGCATGAAGCAAACACACATTATTAAGTGCTTCACGTCTCCTGCCTGCAGGTGAGTCAGTATGTTTGCGCTGTCATCATCATGAGACGGGGCTATTTTAGAACCAAGCATCGTCTTCTTGTCTGAGTGATGACATGATAAGAGAGGTGGTAATAAATAGGCCGGTCCTGTCCAAGGCAGCCACACACACCATTTCTGCCTTTCCATTCCTGTGGCCAAAAAGGCATCTGCCGCTCACGCTGATGTCATCTGGAGATAATAACCCAGCCCAGCGTGGCACTGGGCCACAGCCAGCGCCACTGACCCACTCGGCACTGCATCTACTCCCTGCAGTCTGGCAAGGCTGAACCAGCACTTGGCAGGCCTCACAGGAGGAGCTGGTGCGGTGGTGAGGTATTGTAGGCATTCACTGACTAGCCGCACGTCTGAGTCCAGCTCCAGCAGAGGACGTCTCGGCAGCACCTTGACACAGCATCAGCGGTGAACTGAAATGACTGACAAGGTCATGTAAATCTAATGACAGACTCCAGGGCCAGGAAACCGTCAAACAATTGTGGATGATGAATACACCATAATACACACATCCCGTAACATACTGCACAGTCAAACTAGATGAGGTAACTGTACAGTGTAGTTCATAAACTCAACAGCAAAAGCACTTGCTGAATGAACGCTCTACCTGACGTTTTCCCTGACTCCTCACCAATGTCTGGTACCCAGCCTCCAGTGCGCCGATCATTTAGGAGATCAAACATCCTTAAAAACTTTGCAAAAATGATACAAAGCACCAAGAACAAATTCATATGTCCACGTACTTTCATTCGATGACCCTTGTTTGTAAGTATGAGTATTGTGAGTATGAGTATTTTTCTAACACGCACACACGTTTTCAGTCCTGAAGATGCCGTGTGGACATGTAAGTCCAACAAATGATTACAGAATCCAATATTTCAGAAAAGCGTCAATGTGATGGAATTTCTCAAGTCATATTATTAAGTTTCCAGGAATGTCTTAACCAAATTACAGAGCACCAAAACAAGCATAGGAGCACAGTGCAGTGTGCTGAAAATGCTGAAAATGCACATGAAGTGCAATAGGCGCAAGTCAAAATGACTTCATACTCTCACAAGGTCAAGCGCTGGAGATAATTCACCTGATCAAAGGCTGAGTCGTGGGCTGGGAAATGTGAGTCCATATGCAGTGAGAGTGACTGTGGACAAGCTGGCTGCTCTCCGGCCGCCCACCTTGGCGGCAACCCATTACAGGAGCTATTAAGGGAACAAACATGCGTCAATCAGCCCATTTGGACAGCCGAGGGTGGGAGGACTACTAAGTGGCTGCCTTTTTGGCCTCTCCTATTGTCTTCTCTTTCTCTCACACACCGAGTCTTAGCTTTCGCTCTTTTCATTCATTCATTTTTTAAATTGTAAACCAGATCTTTTCTGAGAAACCTCATATTCCTCACAAGGCCCCATATCTGTCTGCTGCAGTCTGATATCTGAAACGCTGATCTTCCATGATGCTGATGCAGGGTCGGCCTGAAGAAATCAAATTGTCCACTGTCGAGCTATGGATGTAATTCTCCCCGACATCCACTTCAGAGTGCCTCTCTCCCCCCACAGTGAGGGAGTGAGTGTGAGCAGGTCGAAGACAAAGAAGCAGGGGTAAATGTGGCTAGGAGCGAGCGTGTGTGGGAGCGGCTCGCTGGAGGCAGAATCTGACTCCCCTGTGCACCTTGCCATGGATCAACCTGGAGCTCAGACCCCACCTGTTCCATGCTTTACTACACACCCACTCACTGAGGCCCACTTCTCTCACTAGACAGGTTTGACAGATCACTGAACCAGTTTTCACGTCATGAACAAGTATAGAAAATGCCACTGTAACAAATGATAAGAAAATGATTTATTTTACACATTCAGAATGGTTTTTTTCATCATTACATCACAACATCTATCCATCCAGCAATGTGGCACTCCGCCTCTAGCTCACCTAAAAAGGGCACATAAATGTCAGATTTAAAGCATAGACATCATGTCAGCTCTACTTTCAAAACACCTCCAACTGTCAGATTTTTGCACCTCATACGTCCACTTCTTCTCCCGCTCATTACAAATTACTATATAGTGTCGAGATCCACTCCAAGTCGTTGTTTATCCACTCCGGGCAATATTTTCCCAAAATTGTCAGTTGAGCTCAACTTACATTTTTAAGTGTTGCAAGTTTGAGGCTTATGATGGCTTTGATCAGGGGTCACCAAACTGTTCCAGAAAGGGCTGCAGTGGGCGCAGGTTTTTGTTCGAACCAATAACACAGCACACACATCTTCACCAACCAGGCAATCTGTAATCTGTAGTTGACACCTGTTTGGTTAAACTGTGTGTTCTTGACTGGTTGGAACAAAAAAATCGCACCCACAGTGGCCCTTTTAGGAAGAGTTTGGTGACCCCTGGCTAACAAAAATCCAGAAAACCATTGTAACTCCAGGTATTTTCAGTGGTATAGAAAATTCCGACGCTCCTGAACGTGCCATCCGCACACGACCAAGGTACAACGATAGCGCTTCACCCGAGAGAGAGAGAAATGGAGAACAGCAGTGAAAGCAAACCGGCACTGTGATGTGAGCTCTCCCACGGACTGTCTCGTGGAAAAGCAACCTCCTCGTTCATTTCAGTTGGATCGGGTGATCTACAGTGCCCTGAAATGGACAAAAAGTGAGTCTCACTAAAGACGGACGAAAGGATAAATATTTACAGAAGTGAACAAAAGATTATAGTTACAAAAAACATTTAATAAGCCTGTGTCGCAGTCTAAACTAATACCTAAAGTAAGACCCATTATAATCTTTGTCTCTACCACAATGGTTTTTGTCCCCTCCACTACTCATAACAAAGCGACGCGTACATAATCCTACAAAATCAAATACATATGAGGGTAAAACACGTTTGTGTTGAAGAAGATCAGTTCTTCAACAGCCAAAACCAAGTGTGCTGATGGCAGCAGTGAACGTGAGGAGACACAGAGTAAATCACCTCATACACAGAGATACCAATAAAATGAAGTAATAACCGGCGACCTCCAGTCTGGTGTCTCTGCTGCTTCTCTGTGAGTCAATGACATCATTATCAGACAGTATTGACTAGGGGTGACAGCAGGTCGGCTAATAGATGGTGGTTATTCCAGCCCAGGCCTCTTTTATGGACTAGTGGGAGCATTCAGAGCGACACATTAGCAGAGGCAAGTGTTGACTACAATATGCGATTATCGACCCCTGGAATTAAGGCGCCTTTTAAAGGACTTCATGGAGAAATGAGAACATTCAGCTGCATTAATGCTCTACATGTCACCATTCACGCGTCCATTCGCACCATTCAAGTATACATCTGCATGTGTCCTGGTAAAGATCAACGTGATGGAATTAAGAGTGTGCTGGCTGCTGATGGAGGGGCAATGGGTTGGCCAGCTAAATAGCTGCTTCTGCACTTGTATTTATTTTCTGTCATTTAACCCAGGCTGTTTATAAAAATAACAGTTATTGAGTTTGAACTTCTTACATTCCAAAACTATAATAATTGACTGCATAAAAGTCAGAAGGTCAAATCATGTATTCCAGACTTGTTTGTGTTTACAGAACCGCCTGGAACGCGGTTTCTGAGGGAAACTGTGTGGGCTTCATTATCATTTCTGAAGCAGAAATCAAAGTGTGGGGGGGAAATACAATGTCGATTGGTGAAGGAAAAAAAAATCCATATCAGGTCAACGACAAGAGCCAAAATGTGTTATTGCTGCCGAGCTAGAACCCAAATATTTCATCTCTCTCTGTGAAAGGAATGGTGCTTCCAAGTGTTTGCACTGACTGACTCTGGTATTGTGGATCTCTGACTTGCTGACCTCGGGGCACAAAGCTTCCTCTCATATACACTCAGTGGTCTAGCAGTCGCTCCGAGAATGAAAGAGAAAAGAGGAGCGGGTGGGAGAGGGGGAGGGAACAGCGGTATAGAGAGACAGTTTTTCTTTATTCAAGCCCATTGAAATGCTTTGATGCGCCAAATAAAACATCGATTCAATGAAGAGTGGATCCAAAATGGAGCCTGATAAATCGTGGAAGTGCCATGATTCAGGCCAAAACTGCAACATAGTATGTGAGGACAGCAAGCGTTCTCAGTGAGTCTCCTTTAACTGCCAGATCTATTTGACATTGATCGAGCTTCAAGTCAAACCACGTTAGTGAGGCTGGATTAGAACATGTAGCTGAAATGCTCGACCATTTCTTTGTTGTGTCATGAGGTTTAATGAGACCTCAGAATCCCAGTTTGATGAAGAGGTTCCTCTGTACTGACTGGAGTGGATGTTTTGAGGTATATTTTGCGATATTTTATATTATACAACGAAAGAATAATTTCAATGACTTAGAGACTTAGACTTAGACTAGACTTTATTGATCCATTTGGGATGACTCCCTCCAGGAAATTTACATTTCCAGCAGCAATAGAGGCAAGAAAGGGCATGCAGTCAGGAAGAGCATCACACAGGGAATAATAATAAAAAATAACAATACTAGCAAAATAAAAATAAATAAAATTAAACTAGATTAAAATAGGTCACCTTACATTTATACCTTATGCATAAATATTAGAAGGGATGAACAGCTTCATCTCCTGTTGTGCAGCCACCCCATGTTAGTCTGACACCAAGCTCCAGTTCCTGTTGTTAATAGATCTGTCTGACTCAGGGATCGCAGCTGATCTGCCTCAAAGGAATAGTACTGCACTTTCTTCTCTGACTATGGGAATCGTGAATGGTTGGCAATGTTGTCCTCGCTTCAGGAAAGGTGCTACTGGCTAGAGGGCGCCAAAGTCCCTTCACTGGTGTACGTAGACCACAAGAACCTCTGTCCAGGACGCTCGACCAACCTGGGGTTAATGACCCTCTGGGACATGGGAGGAAGTCCCTAGTTCTGGTTGTTCTTGTTGATTGGCAATTCACCATCATAGCTATATTCTCAGCCATAGTCAAATAAAAAATGAAACCATTTTTCTGTTACAAAGAGTGCATATATATATATATATATATATATATATATATATATATGCACTCTTTATATATATATACCTTTTGTATATATATATATATATATATATATATATATATATATATATATATATATATATATATATATATATATATATATATATATATATATAACAGCAGATTCAGAGTTTTGTATAATGAAAGTACCTTTTGGATCATGTCATTAATCACAGCACGACGGTCTGATGGCACATGGAGATGATTTGAGCTGCTATTCAGATCAAATAGTATCTCATTTCTTCCTGCTCTCAGCAGGATGCGCTGTTACTCCAACCACTCCCTCTTGGCAGGGCTCGCTGCTGCCCCCCTGTGGATAATCATGGTTGGAATGAAGTATGAAAACATCCGCTCTTCATTTTGATCTCCAGGGACCAGCCGTAAAAATACATCCCACTTTCCACCGTGAGTACACGGGAGACATCTCAGTTGACTTCATCATCATGTTTTCTTGTTTTGTTCTGTCTTAACATTGGAAGTCTAAGTTGCAGAACTGCTGGATGGATATGGCCAGTTCTGTTGAGACCATAGTCGATGACAGTAGTTATGAATTGTTGTTTAAGCAGGGAAAAACTGAGCAGAGACTCTCTTCAGAGTTCACACTTGTGCGGTCACCACAGGTTCCTGCTGTCAGGTTTGAGTGATGGACAGAATGGTGGAGAGGCTGCTGCAAATAGACAGGTTGTTGTGATGGAGACACCTTGCTGGTACTGTACCTCAAGAGAAATGAAAAACTGTCAGTCTCTTCCACTGCACTTATTTTGCGACCAGATTTTTATTTTGTGATTTTGTTTGTGTTTGCTTGATGTGATAGCAGCATAAATCCTGACTAATCGTAAAATGACTTGCCTTGTCAGGAAGCGCTTCAGTGTGGACCCTTTTATTTTCACCTTTTGGAATGGTGACTATGGCGTAAGTAGAGTAAGTACCATGAGCCTTGGTGGGGGACCATGTGTGCATGCACTTTGACAAGAAACACAGGTGACAACATACAATCCTGGGCTGTGTCTGAAAATGTGATCATGCCCGGTTGCATCTATTTAGCTTTTATTTGATGAGGTTTGGTTGCAATAGTCATTCAAAGCCAAATGCAGTGGCCAGTAAATGTGGACACTGCATCAGTCACCAAAGCACTGCTGGCAGTTGAAGGAATGGCTTGATCTGTGCTTCAGCTATAACCACAGAGCTCGCTAGAGACTTGTCATGTGAAGCAGGCCCTGTGCTCACAGTTGATGGTAGTGGTGCAGCTGCATCCTGACACCCCAGTTCGGGGGCCTTGGACAGCGCCTGGTGCTGACACCAGGCCTGACAGGAGCTCTTCATAAGACAAGTTCAGAAGACACCTCGGAGTGGACAGCCCCATGAAGACCCATGCGTGCCTTGTCTGCAGCTTCCTACGAACTATTGACCCACTGGCACTGACACTGACGGCGCCAACGCAAGGTAGCTCAGCGGCTTTTAGCGTATCCTCAGCTGAGGCCACATGTCACCTGGCACACACATACTCAGAACAGACTGCACAGCAGGGGCGTCAATTGGGCATGGCGAGTTATGCCAACTGCCATACCTTGGCTCCTGGCGAAAATGTAAATGTTTGGTTTTGAAATTGAATTTACAGACTGTCTCTTTTCAAATACATCTAGATGAACTACAAATGGTAATCAGAACAACAGAATCAATTTCTTTAAGGACCATCTTTCCCCACACGTGTAACGCAGCAGCACCTTGAAATCAGTATATCCCAGCCCCCACAAAGAGTCAGGCCCTCCTCTGCTAGTCGTCCCATGCTAGTCCTATGCACATCGGATTTGGAGTAAATAGAATCAGGATCATTAAAACTGATGGTAGACTGTGGTGAGGATTTCGGGGCTAATACAGGAGGTTTTTACTGCCCCCCGGCGAGTGTCCTGTTCACGTTCCTCAGAACGCCTACAGTAGAATAACCAACAGTGAAACCCACAAGAGGGCGGAGCACGCACACAGGTGGAACCATTGTCGGGTATTTTGCTTGAGGCCCACAGAAATATCACCTACAGTGATTATCCGAACAAAGCAGAACACAAATGCGTGTGGTGCCCCAGAGCACAGAGAGACTAGGACAGGAAATTAAACCTAAACAAACACAAGTAATCTAACAACAGACAAGAAGTAGAACTGAGGGCATCACCAACCTGGGAGTAGAACGCACAAAGCAAGTCAAAAAACACAAGCTGAAAACAGAGACAAACTGGAGGCTCAGGAAACAAGATCAGATACACACCATGGTCAGCACTCACTTGAGAAGAGGGTTATAAAACACATAAACATTCAAACACACGATGCAATCTAAAAATAAAACATGGAGGTCAAACATGGCCCAGGACTGAAAATAAAGAACCAGAGCAAACAAACGATCGGACAAGGTGGTCCAACTCACACACGGCTGAAGACATTGTAGAAAAGATGTAGAAAGCACATAGCAGTAAGAAAACTAGCGCACGGATATCATCGACAAAAAGCACAAGCACCAAGAAACAAGACCACACAATATACGCTTAATACATACGCTTTATCAAAGGTTTCTTTTATCTTGTTCCACCTGAAATTCCAACTTCAATTCAATCCAGGGTGACAATAGATGACAAGTGTTGGGCAAAACAACAACAATAAATGCCAACCATGGATCTTGAAACTCCCAAAAGGTGGGTACAAATGGATTCCATGAAAGGTGAGGGGGTACATGTATGTAAGAGCAGCAGAAGAGCACCAGAATGTCTGTTGTTTTGGTCATTGGTGCACCACACAGCCGCTTGCCTCCAACAAATGGAGTCTGACAAGGCCTTAAGTTTCAACCTTTTCTTGTTACAGACACTTACGTAAATAAACATTGAGTTTTACACCCTAAAATAGCAGTTATTAATCATTCAGAATAAATATGTGTCACTTAAGAAAAATAATCAAAGCGTTTTGAAAGTGTTGGGTTCATCGTTAAATATTTGCAATAAATAAATTAAATATATTTTATATGAAGTGAACTTTGTCTTTCCCTGCAAGTTTGATGGCACAAATGCCATTGTGGATATGGAGCAAGGATATTTTGCAAACCTTCACAATAAATGCACTTCCACTGAATAACTGATCATATGCATGAGAGATGAACAAATAAATCCCATGAACTGAGTGAATCAACACATTCCAGGTCACTTCAAAGTATCATTGATACATACTGACATTTACAAATCATGTTTTGTAAAACATATTCCGCTACACAGAGAACCGAGTTGCACATTATTCTTCACTAGTTTGCAACCAATCACCAGAGGTCAGGCTCCACCCATACAATCTTCTTCTGCTCTTCCCAGATGATGGTCCGCAGACTGGTCAGCAGTGACCTCTGATCACACCAGGAGTCCGGCACCAACCTGTGGTACAGACAGGGCAGCTTGTCCAGCAGGGGCTCCTCACTCTTAGAACACACCAGCAGCTGCTTCTCCGACTTGGTGTGGCGCTGAAGCTTCGCCCTGTGAAGAGAGCAGGAATATAGACAGTAAGTTTTGTTTCCAGCTGGACATCACTGGGACGACTCAAGTCATGCTGAGTAACACAATGTCTACACAATAGATACACCAAAAATGAGAACGGTTTCTGTCCATTCAGAAATCAATGAGCATTTATATGTTGGAGCTCGTAATGTAAGTAGAGCTGCTGAGAACGTGTAAAAGAAGTGTCCTTATTTTATTACAAACTACAATTTGTTCCGTGTTCGAGTTGACTCCTGACTACACCACAGTGATGTCAGATCAGTGACATTAATATCTGCAAAAAACAATGTTTGTCATTGGGTTGTTTGCGAAGTGTATGTCTCTTCTTCTCCACAGTCTGCAGGACATGTTGGCTGACATGTATGTGGTAGGACTGATTCTGTAAGGATGAAAAATCCCTCATGGAAGCACATCTTTCCCTGGCAAATGAATAAAAATTGTGTATAATTGTCTGCTGATGGGTTGCTTGTGATTTTAATGCAATGTCCAATGAAAGTAATGACTCTCGGATCTGCCAGGTGTGATGTCATCATTCTGTGGCAGGTAGAACACATTTGGTTAGTGGACAGATTTGGTAGATAGTAACCCGACCATGAGCTGCCCCATGGACCCTATTTAGGTTTTTTTCTGTGGTTAACACCAGGTCAGAAAAAAATTCAAGGGAAACTCTGAATGTCCATTTCTCATTGATCTTCACACTTAGGTCTTCACGATCTTAAATAGTTAGAGCAGATAGTGAGCTGTGTATGCCTATGACATTTGTTGTGGAAAGAAATATTTACTTGAGATATGAATGAATTGTATAGTGTAGAGTCACAGCTCGCCGACAGACATGACCCACAAATATAAGTCCAGGTGGGCTGAAAAGAGCTACCTCAGTTTACGAGCACTGCGTTGAGACTGCGCGACAAACACAATGATGGGGAAGATCTTGGCTCTGTGCAGACGACGGACACAATCCAGTCCCAGAGGTAGAACAGCGTGGATTCCCTGTTGGGAGGGAGAGTGCATCAGCTCCAAAACCACCATTCAACCAGTCAGTTTCCTCAGCACATGAGACTCTCTCCAGCGAAACACAAGACAGTCTGAATGCTGTTGTGATAACAGGCCCTGACCTTCTGCATCACTCTCTCCACACTGTGCAGGGTGTAGCAGCAACTGCTTCCCTGCTCACTCTCCTCCAGGATCTCAGACTTCTGCAGCAGAGCAGCATGAGCACTTGGGCTCAACGTCTCTGTGGCACACAGCAACCAGATTTTCATCAAAACTTGACTCCGCCACCACTGGGTTGTGAAACACTCGGACCGTGACACAAACCTGGCTCAATAAGCTGGAAGCCCTGCCAGCTGCCCAGCTTTTTGTCGAGGAGGCGCCCCAGCACACTGGGCAGCAACAGAACCGGTCTGCAAGTGGGTGGGTAGTGTGGGGTGACAGGTGAGTATGGCATGAGGGTTACACAACTGCTGGGTGTTGACAAATCTCCTGTACAACAAGAAATGTCCACATTTCACCAGCCAATTCTCTTTACTGAGTTCACACTTTTCCTGGTACCTGAAACTGTGTTCTTTGCTACATCGTCTTCCACACTGACCCACAGCGGGTTCCTCCCATGCCGACCAGTGCTGACAATCCTCACTTCCATCTGTGTGTTCTGGGTCTCTGCAGACTTAGGAGGAGCAGATTGTACTGCACTATTGTCAATGGGATAACCAGGACGCAGAGTCTCCTCACTCTTACCTTGTGCGGCTTCTTGGTCTGAAAGCTCATCTCTTCAATGGCTCTGATGAGAAGACGCTGAGCCCTGAGGGAATCAAAATGCAAGCTCTAGTTGACCCACAGGTGAGCGTGATCCTAAGATCTTTTCGGAATCTACCTGTAGTAGTTTGGAACGGTGCCACTTTGGAGGTCCAGGAGCTGGCAGGGATGAACTAGACTAACGTGCCATGAGTCCTCGGCGCCCGCTGGCTGCGTGTTGGTCACGTGTAAAATGTCGTTGCAGGAGATGCTCAGAGTTCCATTACAGCTGGCAGGAAGCGACATGTTCACACGCACGTAGAAGGAATCTCCAGATGACATCTCATTGACCTGCATCTGCTGCAGCAGCTCCTCATACTCTAGAGGTCACGTGTGAGGAAAAAAAGGCATCAACTGAACAGGTTCATGGGCTAAAAGCACTGATGCAGCAATTTTATATATATATATATATATATATATATATATATATATATATATATATATATATATATATATATATATATATATATAATGCTGGTCCTTTGTGTATTTTACTGTTTCATTGTAACATGAAAGTTTTTCTATTTTCTATCACAAGAAACAAAAAGGGCAACGTTCAAGCAGTTCACTCAATGTTTTCTCTGACTGCCAATCAACAAGCAGCCGTTTGTGAAGGACAAGCACATCCCACCTTTCCATCCTGCTTCAGGTCCTTTACTGTCTGGCGGTGTTGGCGAACACGCGGCTGACTCTCAAGAGTTCAACTAAGCACAGCACCTACCATCCTGTCGAGGCCGGAGCGAGAGCTGGCAGAGGCCTGAGATCTGGCCCAGTGCCCACATGGCTTCCTCCAACGTTGATTCCTCCAGAACCATCCTCAGAGCTTTCTGATTCTGTTGGCATTGCACCTAGAGGGCAGCAGCGGATTAAGACCAGCACATAGGCTGTAGTTCAGATTCCCACCAACCTCCACTATCTGAGCGCCGGGGCTAATGCCAACCGTGTGCGCAGGACTCCCTTCGGTCACCTGGTGCACGAACACTCCTGTCTTGTTACCACCGACCACAGCCAGCTGGCTCAGCAGCGCCTCCCCCTGGAGGGAAATACTGAGAACCCGGCCACTGATGCGGATGGCTTTAGGACGGGAGCGCATTAGGAAAGGAGGGGCTGCGGTTCTCGATGGGCTGATGAAAAAGGTCACTTGTTTAGTGTCCCATTATCTCCATTTTGTTTTTCCCGTTCAACACGCTAATCCTCTTTTCAAACTCTCCCATTTGTCTTTATGTTGCATGTGCGCACGAGGCGCATGAAAACCTTAATGTGTATGAAAGAATTTGAAAGAGGATTGATCTTAGCCTCATCATGACACTGTTAATGGTGGGCTTCTTACCTTTCAATGTGGCTGCCACGACAAGTGGTGAGCTTTGGGATCTGTCGGTCCTCACTGCAAACTGAGAAGAGAAGCTTTTTCAACAATCAGTATCACTTAATCCCCAAAAGTGCCTGAGCTGGATCAGATTCAACACGGAACAATAGCAGCATCAGCCAAACCATGATCAGCAGTTTGCCTACCGTTGGGTAAGAGGACAAAGTCATCTGAAAGAGAATCCGTCTCTAGTGTCTCCAGACTGCAGGAGAAGATGACACCATTGTGAATCCAAAAACAAAATCAAGGCTGAGCGCAAGTAGTGAAAGGAAAGACCAGATTGAAGCTAACTCAAGAAGAGAAATGTACGTTATACTGAGAGGGAGTTATGGGAACAGGAAGACCTGAGCCACGTTCATGAACACATCGGATAGAGCTCAGACACTTTACAAGGTTAAACTGCTACATAAAAGTCCACTTGCGCACGCAAACACATCCACCCAGAGACACACATGCTCCGACACAGACACACATGTACACATACACGCATGACGTGAGTGCGACAAATATTTGTGTATCTGTGAAGCACAAACCTGCTCTCTGCATACATGCACTCCCTCCTTCTGCGAAGAGACTCAGGGGAGGGTGGCTCTGCATTCCTCGACCGAAGACTGCTGGCTGATACTTCCTCACACTTCACACGCCATCACAAACAGACACACACACAAAACATGGAGGCCACTGAGAGAAGCTTTCTATGTGTGTGTCAATGTGTGTTGGCTTGATGTCTGCTGTTTGTTGACCTCTGCGCTGGCAAAGTTGTGGTCACACACCTCTGTATGAAAGGTAGTCAGTGATGAAGGGTTGATTGCATCCATGCGTCGCAGCCTGCGTCGATTTCCACTAGGAGGCTCTTCAAAGCTGGATCCTGGACTCTCCCAACAATAATCTCTCTCCTGCAACATGAAGACGTTCCTGAGGTGCCCCACTTGACTGAGCTGCATTCACTGGCATACATCTGAGCTCTGCCGTTCTTCTCTGAGGTGGAGTTTGGACTGCAGGCTCAGCACCTTGTCCTGGGCTTCCACCAGCTGACACCTGATGGTATCTTTTTCTGCAAGGACGCGGGCAATCATTGCCTGGGCCTCGTCTCTGGAGACGTATGCCTGAAGCACAAGACCCAGACCAAGTCACTTCGACGCACATACATGTCAGGGCAACCATGGTATATTGAACTTGACCGCTGGACTCAATAGAAGTAACCAGGGTTCTCTTGCCTGGTCTCGCTCTTTTTGCAGCTCCCTCATCTGGCTCTGGACCAAACTGCTCCTCTGCTGGTGCATGTCAGAGTCCAAAGTCAGCTGCTGGACCTTGAGGCTCAGGGATTCCGACTTGTCCAGAAGCTAGTGACATTTGAGTAATGAACCCTTGAGAAACAAGTGGACAGCACGGTTGTCAGACAGTAGAAAGTCAAACAAAACCTCATGCTTCTCTTGCAGCAGCTTTTCATTCTCCTCTCTGTAACTCCTCAGCTGCTCTGCTAGCTCCACTTGGCTGTCGATAGCCTCGGCCAGATCCTGTGCAAGAATATCCTCACGGGCCTTGGGACAAGGAGAGTTGGGTGAGGTCAACAAGTGGTGCTTGAAAAGACATGAAGTGTGACCTTTTTACCGGATTGAGTTTTTCTGCCTTTTCCAGTTGGTAGCACAGATTCCTGACCTTCTCCCGCAGTTGCGGCGTTTCCGCAGAGAGCCGACATCTGAGGGAATGTCGTTTCTGAAACTCATTCTCCTTCTGGGCCTTTAGCAGGTCTGTCTGCAGCTGATACACCTGGAACAAGAGCGATGCTTAATACCTACTTCAAAATGAAGGACTATTTGATTTAGTGATGAGCTTCACCGCAGATGCACTGCTGAGGTTTGCTGTTTCACTGCAAGACAGCTAAATCTACTGCAGGAAACGATTCAATGCTTTAGCGGAAAAAACATGTCATCCACATTTTGATACCTGCGACTCCTCAGACTGGCTTCTTATGCGCATGACAGGAAGGGAGTGTCTACATGTATTAATACACACTCAGGTTTTGAGGGTTGAAATGTCATAATAACTAGGTCATTACTTGTTGGACTCAACAAGTCCAGTCAAATATTGGATTTCAGAAACTAGTTTCGGGCTCACTGGGACACTGTTATTGCTTCCCCCATGAAAATACTGTTTCCGCTTCCTAGTTTGGAAAGCAAAATATGAATTGGAATTTGTGTGTTTATTTATTTCTTAATATAATTTTGGGACTTTCACCACGAAAAGAATGATAAGAAGGAATGTTATTGCTTTATCCAATGATAGCTATGTATTTTACGTCAAATGAGCTAATTTTTTTTTTTTTTTCAAAAATGAAGATAATTACATTTTAAATACTCATAGCTCAAGCGAGGGGTTTCGAGACAGGTATAATCACGTGAAAATAATGTAACTTGATGAACCAACCTCAAACAAAAGTATGTATGGAGCTGTGGCAGCAGGACGAGTTGGATGAGTAGCTTTGGTGTCGACACTCACCTGCAAGTTCAGTTCATGAAGGCGCATGTTGACTGCTGATTTCTCTTCGATGGTTGACGTGTAGCGCATGTACAGGTCACATTTCTCATCCTTTAGCTTGGTCACTTCCTTCTGCACAGAACAGAAGTGTCGGCGCAGACGGTCGTTCTCAGACTTCAGGCTTCTGAACATCTCCTCCTGCTCCAATGTCTGGCGAATCTCAGCCTCCAGGGAAATGCAGCGGTCACTTAACCTGCTGGCCTCGGAGCGCGCCTCCTGAAGCTCTCGCTGCATGCCAGTCACGGCTCTGACCAGGTATTCAGTCAACTCTGAGTACTTCACCAGGCCTTCAATCACAAATCCGTCAAAGGTTCAGATGTGGAAACCTGGAGTAGGAGTGTTCAAAGTCAGACTAACCGCTGAATCGTGACAGATCAGTAGTCGACGGGCGTCCAGTAACTTGGGTGTATAGAGTTGGGTAGTGGATCATCAGGCTCTCGAGCAAGGCCACAGCACCATTCCTTCCTTGAGTCCTGAGAAGATCCAACATGTGACCTAAAACAGAAAGTCAGGTTTAATGGCAGAATCATTTGGCAAAATGGAAAAATCACTCCCTAAAACTGTCTTCTGCTTTAGTCTTTTTATTAGACAAGGCTTCTGTTATGCTCTTACATACTTTGTAAGAGTTCATTCATGAATAAACTCTGCGATGCACTCAGCAATGGCTCAGTGTTCAATCATTCCAGCAGATTTAGGGA
The DNA here is from genome assembly GCF_027744825.2 of Synchiropus splendidus. Taxonomy (NCBI): domain Eukaryota; kingdom Metazoa; phylum Chordata; class Actinopteri; order Syngnathiformes; family Callionymidae; genus Synchiropus; species Synchiropus splendidus. The sequence continues at coordinate 9,041,847 of NC_071335.1, read as the reverse complement.
AAACCAAGGAGGTGATCAGCGCCTCCATGTGTGGATGAACTCTACCAGAGTCCTCTGAAGCGCCTCTTACAGACTTCCACCGCAAAAGAAAGATCTGGCATTATGACTGATCCTTACATCAAGATGAGGTGCGCGGTGACATGCGAGTCACACAGGTACAAATCTACCTATGCATGTTCTATCTATACATATGCTTGATTCCTCCTGATAGTGCGGTGAGCGGGAGAGAAGCTGTGCCGCTGGTCAGAAGTGTTCAGAGCTGTGATTTAAAAAAGGAATAACAGCAGTTTGGCAAAATAAATAATACACTATTTCTCTTCTCACTCCGAAGTAAATGTTTTTCCAATCACAGAGTAAGACCACGGTTATTGAAAATACTTGATTTCTTATATGAAATAAGAAATAGTATATGACTTGACTGAGCTATATTGAGCATCAGAGAATGCCAAATGATACCATACACCTTTTTCCACGAGATGGCGCTAGATAAATTTGTAATGAGCGAATGTTAAGTTGATCAGTGAAAGTCACAAGTGGCGTTTTCTTTTTTCTCCATCACATCTTATTTGCCATGTTTGCTCTGCATGGCACGTTCACTATGGGTCCACTGAATGAAACATTCCCGTTGCTGGGAATTTGCCACGCAGCCACCAAGATCAGGCAGTCGACCTCCTCTGTACGTGTGCGAGGGAAACCTGCTGAATGTGGAGGGCAGGGTTTTGGACTTGTTATCTACACAATAGAGGACCTCTGTATCACAACTGCCTTTGTGGATTCATTTGCTTTCCGAGGCAGCATAAATGTCCTAGCACAAGGAATTCCTGACTCAGCACTTGCATGAGTTGAGACATCATGACAGTCTTTGCCGCTATAAGAACATGTCTGGTCCAGTTGTCAGATTTCCACCCAGGCCAGTGTATAGCCAGCCAACTGGCTAAACCTCTGTTCACTTCCAGGGTTCAAAACAGCGGAGGAAACCTTTGGAAAGACTCACTCGTTCTCATGCAGCGGTTGGTGAGGCTGTGGCAGGTGTTGATCTCGTCCTCGTCCATCTCCGTCAGGACCCGAGCCTGCCTCAGGTATGGGATCAACCTGCAGTGCTTCACGCCCAGAGAGATGCGGTGCCGATTGTCATTGATCAACTCCCACAGTTCCTCTTCCACCATCTCCTTCAGGTCAGGACCCTCAGGAACAGACTCCCCGGACATCTTGAGTCCCAGCTGATACTCTCAGGGCTGTGAGGCTGCACCCTTCCACAAAACAGTGACTGCTCACAGGTCCGCAGCTGAAGAGAGAGGACGTCTGAGTGAGAGAAGGAGGGAAGGGAAGTTACTAAAGAGCAATGTTGCTGTCCACGCCTTCTGGGTGTTTGTGTGTTTGTGTTGAGGTGGGAGAACCAGAAAGACAAGAGTACGAGCATGGTAGATAATGGCAAAGCAACAGGGGCTGAGAAAAGAAGGCCTTTTCACACTGAGCCACATCCAGCAGTGATTTTGCACGACTGTCCACTTCACCTCTTCATTAATAATAAAGATAAAAAAACATTCTATGAAGCGTTTCTAAAAATTACCGAACGCGAGGCAGTAGAGCGGAGCAAATATGAGAGAGTAAAGAAGGAAACTGGCTGTTGAGGGAAGTGCTCTTATCACAGTTCTGGAAATCATTTATGCAAACAAGGAAAACAGATGCCACCTTCATCAGAGACGCAAATGAAGATGTGGGGATAGCGAGAGACGAGCTTCACGTCACGAGATGAACAGTCTGTGACTGTCAGGAAGCAGATTGTGTTTGGCTTCGCCACATGATGATACATTCTGACACAACGCAGGTCTTTCTGCTAAGAAAGGCACAAAGGTAAATGTTCGAAGACAAAATTGCACAATAAGTGTTGTATAACGCTGTAGACGACCACAAATCATTCAGGCTCACACTTGTGACACGAGGAAGTCACTGATCATAGCGTATCATTGACTCACTCTCACACTATTAATGTTTGTTTAAACATCAGCATAAAACATGAGCTCACCACCATTATCGTCTTCCTCCAGCGCATTCATCATCATATTCAGACGCAACAGTTTCTCTGGTCATTGAGTGAGTAATAACACCTGGCTGAGAACCAGCGGGAAAAGGAAATGATGCTTCTTGATGTCCTGCTGAGGTGTTGGTATCACTAGAAATGGTGACATACATGATAACAAGCCATCATCTGTCAGTTTTGTCAAGAGCAAGGTTGATCTATCACTGATAGGGTTGAACCCATCATTGTCATTGTCATTTAAATACTTAAAATTACAACTCGCAGCAATATACTCATATACTCTGGGTGTAGCCGTACAAGGGCATAAACCGTCCCGCTTTGGTCCAGACAGATCGAAGACAGGCACGACAAAATTGCCCTAATGTGTGTTCCCACATGGTCCCCCAGGTGGACGCTCACTACAGACTGGAAACGGCAGGGCATGCTCCGATGGCGTAGCTATTAACATCTGAAGCTATATGGCCGGCTGTACCATGTGACTAGCCCAGGAACAGGATCGTGCAGTTCACTTCCAGATTTTTGTGGCAGCATGTGATCCCCCATTTGAACCGCTCTTACAAAGTAGGAATCTTTTCAGTTGGTACAGAGGCATCCTCCCCACAGAATGTGTTTCCTCTTGGACAGAAGAGCGACGTCACCAATGCACAACCATGCTGGGACAACAGAAGTGCTGAGACACACTCAACTATCTAGGAGCGAGCACCGCTGGAATCTGTCTCCCACATCGGATTTGGTGCTCATATATTGTTTAAATAAAATGTTATGCTTTTTTTAAGCATGTTTTAGTGTACAGTGGCACCTGTGTCATTTATTATAGACTGATTTCGATCGCTGCGTACTTCCCTTTCCCCAGCCACGTCACCAGGTCATAGTTTCCAGCCAGATGCCTAAAAATAAAAGATCAAAGGAACGGTACCCTTCCTGATCGCTGTCCCAACAGCTGACAATGATCTGGGCCAGTGGAGAAGCCTCAGGATATAACTCTTGAGGTAAGGGTTGATACTGTCATCAAAGCACCTCAGTTTTTTTTTTTGAGTCATCTGTGATCTACTGGTAGTATGTTTTTTAAGGGCAATGCATATTAATAGTATTGTTTTTTTTATTGATTTATTTTTAATGTCTTTATTTGTGTTGTGTAAATTATAATGTTGCTGTCAATTGTGTGCTTAAATGTTAGCTTTTTCTGCTGTGACTCAAGTGTCCCCATTGTGGGACAAATAAATTGACAATTATTTAATCTTATATTAAGGCTATCATGGAGGAAACATCATTTTTAAGTCCTGTCTGCAACTCTCTGACATTTAAAAAAATGTTTAACGGTCACAGTTTCATCGCTCTCTGGGAATAGCAGCAGTTTGCCTCCTCAGCACGACCCCCATTGACATTTGATGCTACCCTGTACAACGAGCGCCAGCCCTGCATATCTTCAGTGCTCTGCTCAAATGCTCATCTTACCAACACAACAATATTGTCACTATGTGCCGTGATTGTGAAAGACTTGTTCCTTCTCTGACTGCGTATGTATAGACTGTGACAGGATCTCAGGTTTTCTCACATACTGCTGGTGTGACGTAAACAGTTGTGTGTGTTTACGTTTCAAACTCTGACTCAGAGTTTCCCAACTCTACTGGCAAGAAAAACAAAAGCAGAACCACAGTATGTGCAGATAAGTCCTAGGTGCGCTCACACTAGCATAAACCTTCGGGGGCTAAAACACCCCTCAGGCTGCTGTTGGTCAAGCACTCCCCTGCACTCATGAAGGACATGATCACTTTGTGGAACCAACCATAAGCACATGGCACATTATTACCTTTTCTAAGTGAAGTCGTCTTCGTGAATCATCACCAGAAGAGTCTGAGCAAAGTGTGGGGTTACTCAGTGGATTTAATGAGTGATGAAGGACAGTGAGGTCGTTTGAACAGTAGCCCTTCGTGATAAACAGCAGAAGTCACATCTCCACGCCAGCGAGGGAACAACAGAGGCCAAAATGGAACAAGGGTGGGTGTGTCCCTAACATTCAGGCTGCAGTGGAGTATGCAGTTGTTCAGAGTACTGAAATCACTGAAACATGTTTGGGCTAGAAACTAAACATAGCATTTGCATTACATTTTTTTACTGCCTGTTTAGAGGGTCATCAGACCATGTTCTCACTGAAGGATGACCTTGACTTTGCATCTGATCTGTGACTAACTGATGACACTTGAATTTCTCCTGCCTGCTGGTCACTGGTGAAACATTTCTCATTTGAACAAACAAATTATTGTATGCGAGAAAACAGTTAGACAACAAATTAATTCCTCAATGCTGAAATGAAATTAACTAATGATCTGCTGCTTGACGTTATCAAGTAAACCTCTGGCCTATTGTGGCCCTCACAAGGTTCAATAACAGCTGAATCAGCACATACTCTGGTTACAGAGCACTGAGTCAAAAATCTAATATGAATTGTCATCTTTGCGTCGCTCTGTCTGTTGGAAAATATGAATTTCTGTGAACAAAAGTCATCCCTGTCTCACTTAGAAAAAGACTGAGACCCTCTGCGGCACTGTGTTGAGCTTATCAGCCCAAATATTGGCCAGGTAATCATGGCTGGGATAATGAGAGAAACCAGACTCGAGTTTAAACAGGACAGGAAGCGCAAACACACGTACAATAAAGTGTTAATCATTACACTTGCAGGTGAGTGAAACCGGCAATCTAAAAATAACCACAGGGTCCAATAATGTTGCTTCAACGATAATGGTTTATTTATAGCACATGGCTAGCAGACGGCTGTCAGAAAGATCAAAAAGTCCCAGGAGTCTAAAGTACTAAAGTTATAGGACAGAAATCCATGAAGCGGGTTGGACAACATTACACAGCAGAAAACTTGGCAAGCACACCTGCAGGTGTTGGGAAATTGACGTCAACATTCGTGTGAAGAAAGCAGCTCCTGACTCGTCCGGCGGGTTTATATTATAAATAGTGTCAATATGTGTTGCAGAGAGTAGATTCCTGCAGATTCATCAAAAGAACATATGAACACATTCATAATGATTCATTACTCTTTGAGTATTCTTTCAGTCGCCATGTCATTTAAAGTGGAAGCCAGTTGAGGAAGCTGGATGATGCAGTCAAAATGTCTCCTGGCCACACTTTGGTCAGGTGTTCTAGGGGACAGTAAGGCGTGTCGCCCGGAGGAAAACAGTGGGCACACTCAAGAGGTCATGTCACTCAGTTGGCCATGGGATGCAGCAACCTTGCCCTAGAAGAGGAGGAGGTCACTTGGTAGAGCAAAGTCTGGGACTGGAACCCCAAGTCTTGATCAATATCAACATGAATGGAGAAATTCTTACTTCATTTATTTGCCACAAAATAAAAGATCTTTTGGATCTCCTATCAGCCCTCACTCTGTGAAACACCACTGCAATAACATAGACACTCAAAACCTGTTGGTACTGTTATGATAACATCAACAGCAATTCACTCTATGATGCATTTTGCTCTCGTGCTTCACGTACTCACAGACCTCCAGACAGTGGAACTCTCATGTATTGTGGTTGTATTAATGGACTATCGTGTACTAAACAGCTAACCTGTTGGATTGGGTTATTTGGCATGTCTGCCTTCCACCCAAGCTATTTTGCTATGTAAAACCGTTAAATATCCAGCAGTTGGGGGGCGTGTGATTTGCCGGTGTGGATGATATTGTTGTTCAACCGTTCTATTGACTTTAACAAAAAGCTTTTCAAACAGCACAGTTTTGGGAAGTACTGAATGAGACAGCAAAATCTCAAGGATGAAAGGATGCCGAACTATGGAACATGAGCCGTGTGACCTATGAGATAAGAAAGCTCTGGTTAACCTTTCCAGTAAGTGTGGAGGAGTGAAACCAAGATCCTGCTGTCTCTGGTCCATGAGGGAATTCCTCTCCAGAGCACAGCCATGGCGCATGGATATGCAGTTTGAAAGTCTGTACATGACCATTGCTCCGTGTAAAATTGAAATAATAACGAAGGTACAGCAGGTAAAGAATGTGTGCAACTGTATGCTTTGTGTTGAGAACACACACACATGACTAAGGCAGACAGTTATCAGCAATTTCACTTCTGAGGTACACAGACAGCTTGAAAGAGAGACATCCAGACAGCATTACATTACATTAAACACATTATATTTCAATTGTCATAGGCCTGTAGACTTGTCATAGGCCTCTCTGAACCACAACGGTCAGCTTGATAGATGATACCATATGACATGATCCCGACATGATCTGAAGCCATGATTTCTGACTCTGTTGTTCAGGTCAGAATATGGAGCTCCCTGCTGCTCTGAATTTCTCTGGGACTGACATTTCCCTCTAAACTCTTCAAGCTCTCTGAACTTGCAGCCAGCGTCAGTGATGGCCGGCGGAGAGCCTCCTGGTACTGGGGCCAGGTCTCGCAGACATGGTGCAAAACACGGCCGGTGGCTTGCACTCGCTGCATCAAGCTCTGCAGAGCGCCTCCCACTTTCTCTGGGGAGCATGATGTTTGGTACACGCCCTGTCGAACTGTGAGTAGCTTCTTCGTCCAGCTCTGCAGGGACACAAGGTGAGCCAGGTTCTGGCAGAGAGGAAAGAGACATGAGGAGGGACGTTGTAGTAGCCTCAAAAACGTTGAGTGGCGGAAAAAGATTTTGGGTTGTCCCAAAAATGATGTGACTTTTTTTTCAGTTTTGAACACATTCTCTCATTTGTTAACTCCGATATCAACAATGTTGAGAACTGACCTGTTGGAGCTGTTACTAGTTTTTCTGGTAAACGACAAACAAACAAAAACTGCCAAGATTTTTCATGATAATGTCTGAAAACTGTACATTAGGGCTAAGTGTATTCTGTGATGGCTAAAGTGCAGGACTTGTGTCCCAATGGAAAACACTAAAGATAAGGACTAATGCAGTATGTAATTATCAAAAAGAAAAAAGTGCACTCAAATTGCATTTCATTGCATTTCAGCACAGCATTAGGTGCTCATTACGATGAGTAATACAATGCAACACTCACAATTGCATGACGTGTGGCGACGTATGGGGGATATTTATAGAGTAGGACCATCTCAGCATCACATGACAGTGCGCAGTGTGTGATTTGTCTGTACCATCCGTTTTGATACAGTTGTTGAGAGCAGCTGCAAGGAGAGGATGATGTCCTCAGGCAGAACGGAGGATGAGAACCAAATTCAAATTTAGATTTCTTGCTGTTGCTTTCTTCATTTGTTCTGCTGGACATGGGATCACTTCCTCTTTCTTAAAAAGTGGAATATATGTGTCACAGTTCAGTCAGCAAAAAAGGATGATGCCAGACTAAAAACTTTCTAATCTTGTTTCCTAACCGCAGTACATTTGATTTTAAAAAATGAGGGATTGAAATGAATGAAAAGTAAGGCTTAACAAACAAGCTTTTACAGTGTCTTTGATGAGTGACGTGAACTTCCACTCAAGTGAGATTTCACTCAAGTCAGAGGGATTGCTGTCCAGAGGCGGCCTGCTTCTTGTTGCTCGGTGTTGGATGCGTTTTTTTGTTGATTCCTTTTTTAAAATATTGTACATTTGAATTCCAATACCACTCCAGAAATAAAGTTCTGCAGTTTGTTTTCAGACAATTTATTCTGAGGAGTGCCAGCTTTATATAGCGGCACTTCCTTTCTTAAAACTGACCTGTGCTCCAAACTTGAATGACAAGAAACGGATTTCCTTTGATAAGACATAGTTTACGATCATTGTAGTTTCCCTTCTGCTGCTTATGTTTCACTGGTTGAAAGAAAGACCAGCTTATACAAAGAAAGACGCAGAGTGAATAAAAAATGTTTAGACTGCTAAATTAAACTCTATTTAAATGGACTTGTCTCTGTTTTCAAAATTAAAGTTCAGTATTCATTATCGCTACATGATTCAGAATCCATTATTAAAAAAAACCAAAACACTAGTTGAGACGTCAACCTTGTAACTAGTAAATAAACCAATGACAGAAGAGCACAAAATCTATAGACTTTAAAAGAGTCTTGTCTGCAAGACTCACCTTGTCCTTGATGTCTCGCAGGCTGATGAAGTCAGAGTCCAGACCATATCTGACGCTGCACAGTTCAGTGATTTGCTGCCTCTGCTGAACAAGCCTTTCACTCAAACCTGCCCGGCTCTCCTGTACCTCCCTGATCTCCTGCTCACCCTCTGCCACATCCTGAAGAAAAGGCTTCAATGTAAGGGAACTCTCTGTAAGAGCTAAGACAAGTACATTGCGGCTCACTCACCTTCAGTGTTTCTTGAATCTTTCGCTTCAGGCCGTTGATGGTGAGACTGAGCTGACCACTGCTCATCTGCTTGTGAGAGTTTTGATTGAGGATCTCACTACGCAGTTGGATGCTCTCCCTCCTGGCTACAGTTGCCTCACTCTCCCTCAGAAGTTTCTCCTGCTGCTTCTTCAACTGGTTCACTCGCACCTAAGCGGGAAAATACACCAGACACTCCTGAGATCGGTCTGGTGGAAAAGAATACTTGTGGGGCAGAACCGCATAGAAGTGTGACAGAGCCTGGTGGTAGATAGTAGTAGCTTGGTAGAATCAGAACCAGAGATGGTGGAGACCAAGACTAGATCTGTCTCATAGAAGACAAAGACACCAACAACAACCGATTGGGGAACAAGTTGGATGGCTCTCACAGAACGCAGAAGTGAGTTGGCTCGGCCACACGTGTATAAGATCAATCCCAGAACTGCAGACTGTTCCAACAAACATTTGTGAAAGAATGTGCCGTCTTCAGGAGCTCTGTGAATTCCAATGTGGAACTGTCATAGGATGCTACCTGTGCAACAAATCCAGTAGTGAAATTTCCTTGCTCCTAAATATTCCACAGTCAACTCTCAGCTTTATCATAAGAAAATGGAGGACTTTGGGAACAATAGCAACATAGCCGCGAAGTTGTCTGCCATGTAAACTGATGGAGAGGGGTCAACGGATGTTGACGCATAGTGCAAAGAGGTCGCAGACTTTCTGCACAGTTAATTGCTACAGAGCTCAGGGTTTCCATGGCTGAGCAACTGCATCCAAGCCATACAGCACGTCACCAAGTACAATGCAAAGCACCGAATGCAGTGGTGTAAAGCACCTGCCACTGGACTATAGAGCAGTGGAGACGCCTTCTCTGGAGTAATGTATCATGCTTTTCCATCTGGCAATCTGGACGAGTCTGGGTTTGGAGGTTGCCAGGAGAACGCTACATTTCAGACTGCATTGTGCCAAGTGTGAAATTTGGTGGAGGAGGAATTATGGGGTGGGATTTTTTTTCAGGAGTTGGCCCCTTAGTTCCAGTGAAAGGAACTTTGAATGCTTCAGGATACCAACACATTTTGGACAATTCCATGCTCCCAACATTGTGGAAACAGTTTGGAGCGTCCCCTTCCTCTTCCAACATGACTGTGCACCAGTGTACAAAACAAGGTCCATAAAGACATGGTTGACAGAGTCTGGTGTGGATGAACTTGACTGGGCTGCACAGAGTCTGGACCTGAACCCGATAGAAGACCTTTGGGATGAATTAGAGCGGAGACTGAGAGCCAGGCCTTCTACACCAACATCAGAGTGTGACCTCACCAATGCGCTTTTGGTAGAATGGTCAGAAACTCCTATAAACACACTCCCCAACCTTGTGGACAGCCTTCCCAGAAGAGTTGAAGCTGTAGTAGTTGCAAAAGTGGACAGACATCATATAGAACCCTGTGGGTTAGGAATGGGCTGGCACTTGGGTTCATATGTGAGTTAAGGCAGGTGAGCAAATATTTTAGGTCATATAGTGCAGTTTTGATGCCTTAAGTGAGCATGTACAATGTAAAGAGTTGTGAGAGGTCTGTCCACACTTTTGTCCTGTACTGTATGTTCAGTGCAACAGATTTTAGTGGGCCGGTCAGGACCCAGACGTCCAGTGCCAAATTTTTGACCCAGGTCCACCCCTGCACCAAGGTGGCAGAAAACTGTTATTATCATCCTGTTGATATCCAGTTTGAATGTAGTGTTGTTTTTGTATTTTGACTTAATACATTTGTTTTACTGTGTATATGAAAAATGTATGAATGCTGCTGGAGATTAACTGAATACATATTCAAGTTAATTTGACGTAACATTTCTGAAGTGTATTTTAAAGCAGTGGTGTTAGGTGCTTGACAGCCATACTGTACACGTAAATGCATTGATCAAATCTGACCTCACCTCCATTCGGTGGATCTCTGCCTTCATCACCTGGATCTCTCCCTGACCAACTCCAGAGTCCACAGTTGAATAAATCTCTTTGGCAAGTTGTGCCTTTCTCTCCCACAACATGATTTGTCGTCTGCGCACAAGAAGTGACTCCAGTCACAAATGCTTCTGAAGAAGACACAGAACGAGCTGATTCCAAAACCTACTCAGCTTCAAGCAAACTGTTGATGAGTTGCTCCTTGTCCTCCTGGGTCTTCTCTTGTTTCATCAGGAGCTCGAAAGACTCTTGCTCTTCCTCCTGAACACACAAGTCAATAATTATGTCGCAGCAACGCTAGCCGTCGCCACATACTGAACATGAAAGCTGTGCCTTGAGTCTGTGAATGATGTTGTTCTCCATCAGCATGTTCTCCTGCTCCAAGGCTTCAGTCAGATGTCCACTCTTGTTCACAAGGACGTTGAGCTTCTCCAGCTCTTTTAGTGTCTCTGAATTCCTCTCCAGCTCGGCCTCTTCCCTTTGCTCTACTTCTACCTCATCTGTTCAGGCAGTCAAAAAGAACATGACTCATATCTGACCTTGCCATCACAAAGCAGAATAAAATGTGTCATACCCTCCAGACGAAGGGTCTTCTGCTTCCTGGCTGTGAGCTCAATCTGAAGGTTCTGTAAGGTGTCGCTGTTGGCCTGCAACTCCTCACTAAGTCCCACTAGCGTTCCCTGTCTGTCCATCCACAGCTGCTGGTTCCTTCTGATGTTTGCACCCAGGTCTTGAATCTCGCTGCTCTTTGCATCCAACTCAATTTGCATTGGACTAAGATCCTCATTCTGAAATGATAGAGAAGCATATTTGTGGAGTCTATTGAAAGCTTGACAAAGTACAATACAAGTCAGAAGGAACCCTCACCCCAGTGGAGGCTGCTATCTGACTGATCTTTCTGTTGTACGTAGAGATGGCCGTCTGTTTCTGCCCAATAAGTGTCACTGAAGACGCAACCTTGGCCTCACTGCCGGTGACCATCTTGTTTAAGGTGCCGATCTCTTCCTCGAGGGCAGTCTGGATCAGCTCCAGGCTGTCTAGACGCTGTCCTAACACACTGCTCTCTAATCCAGCACCTGCCAACTCATTTTCCAACTGCCACGTCAGGGAGACCTGAGGGGCAAAACACAAGATGGTTAAAAACAACAATAGGCTGCTGAATAGAAGCAGTATCTGAGAACAACATGACAATGTTAGAGAGAGCAGAACCAAAACATTCATTGCTTCCCGTGTATAAATAAGGCACAGAAAAATACCATGAGTGACACTCATCAGGTTTCCTCTCGTAGCAAGAGCTCAGACAGAAAATCTGTGATATTCACTCCTCATCACTGCCATATTCCTCATCCAACTGTACAAGTTGATTCAACAAGTACCCTGTGGTCATTTCATTATTTTTTGTTTAACGACAGAACAGCTGAAGTCTGTTTCAACAAATTGTAGTCCAGCCACTGTCGAACAGGTTTCCCCAACAAGAATAAATGTATATATGACATGACATTTACTGTACAAGCATGGACCACAAGTTGCTTGGAAATAAATAACCTTTTTCCCACACACTTGCATGTGTTTAGTTATCTTTATGTGAATGTAATTTGCACATGTGGCGCTGTGCACTAAGGTTCGTGTCAGTGGTCACTTTTGAATGCAGGCAAATGCTGTGACCTAATCCTTGTAAAGAACATTATTCCAGTGTCCAGTTTCACAGTCTTCTGTAAAAAGAAACCCAAACTCATATGACAATCCCTACATTGCCCACTGCTGCTGCTGCTGATGTGCAGCACATGCTATCTTCACCTTCTCCTTCTTGAGCGACGCTGTCCTCTCAGCCAGGCGCTTGGAATACTTGGCAGCCTTATTATGGGTCAGCTTCTGCTCCATGGTGGCCATGATCTGGTCCTCCAGGTCCAGCCGCACAGCGTTTTGCCTCTCAAGCTGTCTCCTTTGATCATTCATTTCAGTCTGGTAGGTGCTGAGCTCCTACCGAAGGTGAAAAAGAGGAAAAACAGGAAACCATGATCCCCAATCCAAGGCAACCAGGAATGACAGAGGTCCTCCAAGAGATGAGGAGCCTAATAGACCAATACTAGAGCACTCAGAGTTATTATGAATTTGTTTTTTGGGTTTTTTTTACATTTGATATGCTTTTATCTTACTAAACTCACCCCATCTAATATGCCCCTGCATTACTGCCCTTCCAGGAATCATGAACTGGTGCTCACCAGGATTCTGCATCATGTCATGCTGTCACAGGATCTAACCACATAGTCACTAGCGAAAATGTGGCAGAGCTGACAAATAACGCAACAGTCACAAAGAAAGGAGAAGTGTGAAAGTAGGCCTGGCAAATGTACAGTGAATGAATACATTTAATGAAGAGAATAGACACAGTCATATTTTTATCTTCATTCAATTATCTAAACTAATCTATTTCGTAGACTTTTTATTCTTACAGATTTTTCTACATTACATGTTTTTTAAAGACATTATTATGCATTAAATTTTCAGTTTACCACAGTCATGTTGTTTCCTTTATAATATAGCTATTTTCCTCAATATATTGCTGTAGTTGTGGCATAGTTGAATCAGGGAATGCTTTTGGAGCACAGCAAACTCTGAACTGGCGTGTGCTTTTACAGGGAAGGCCACTTTGGTTAACACACACTATTGGCCCCTGGATGGCTCTTGGCCTCAGTCAGGTCTCCCGTGTCTCACATGTTGGGTTCAGTATAAACATGACACTTGTTTTGTGTGGTGTGGCAGTGCTTGTTTATTTTGGATAGATGATCTTAGATGAAGATCAGAGTATCAGGTTGACAAGCTTGGTGAGGCAGTTACCTTGCTGAGCCTGGTGAGGGCCAACTCGGTCTCTCGAAGAGTTCGGACGCAGGTGCTGTAGCGTGCTCGTAGAACTTCCTGCTGTAGTTGCTTCTGACTGATCTGATGATTGGAAGTGGCACAGTCCATCTGTGCCCAGTTAAGACGCATCATCAGTGTCTCGCTCTCCTCCTGTTCCTGTATGGTGGACTTCTTGTAACCTTCAAGCTGTCTGTCCAGCAAGATCACCTGGTGCTCCACCTCACTGAAAGAAACAGTGAGGAGAATTTCTCCGACTGATTCTGATATGACTATCAACAGTATTCAATAGTTTTTAGTTGTTTTTTTATACATTCAGTAAATGGGGGGAGAGTTGTTCATTTTAAAAGTACTTCTTGAACAAACATCCAAGCAACATGACCTTGAAGAGCAAGAAGAGCCCCTCTGAGAGATCTTGATTTATGTCAACAGACAGTCATCAAAACCAAATTTAAAACATGAACATGTGGTCCTCACCTTATGGCGGCCTGCATGGCAGTAAATGCCTCGTCTCGTCTCTTCAAAACCAGCAGACTGTTGTTCCACTGCTGTAGGAGCTGCTTCCTCACCATGGCTAAAGACTGTGTCTCCATCTTAACCTGCTCACACACGCCACCACAACCAGTCAATGTTTTGAGTATGGTGACAGACGTAAGTGAGTAAAAGTGTCTTCAGTCGAAGGTCAAAACGATTTCATCTATGTATTCATAGTTTTCTAGAAAAGAACTGCAGTTTATCGTGCTGAACAATTGGCACTAATGATCAGAGGCTAGAACAAATGAATGCGATTTTTGGAGACATTTAAATAAATGACATTCAGTCCTGAATTCAGTGGCAGGAAGTGAAGAAGTGAGCTGCCATATCAAGACAATGAACGCACTCTTTGTTAAAAGCCATTGCGTGTCCAGTCTTTACCTCCGAAAGTGACTCTCTAGCTGCCTGTGTCTCCTCTGCCAGCGCCTCGGTCTGGACCTGGTACATGTTGATCTGCTGGGTCACTTTCTCCAGATCATTTGTCAGTCGATCCACATACAGGTCCTAGTGGCGACACATTATTGCACATTGATTTGTTAACCACATGTGACAGAAAAAGAATTTTCATCTGGTCACCTGTTTGAGCTTTTGGTCTTCAGCCTGCACCTTCTCTGCCGCAGCTTTGTGTTTGACGTTCTTCAAGGTTTTGACTTTGGATCTGAGCTCCATGCTGACTTGTTTGGCAAAGAGCAGTTGCAGTGTCAAGCGTTTCATCTCCAGCTGCAGCTGGGACTCTAGTAAGCAACAGAGAATCAAACATAAATATAGTTTTCTCATCTCACCCAAGTAGCTCTTCATCAGCAAGCATCAACATGAAGCTGTCTAATATTTACATGGCATGAAAATGAATGGCTGTTGAGATGACCCCTTCGTGGTCATAATGACGCAGTTTGACAAAGTTGCTGGTGCAGTTCTACACAGCCATCATCCAGTCCATCCTCACCTCCTCTATCACCGTCTGGTACAGCAGCGCCACCTCCAGGGACAAGAGCAGACTGCAGCGCATCGTATGTTCTGCTGAGAAGGTGATCGGTTGCAACCTGCCACCTCTTCAGGACCTGTATGTCTCCAGGACCCAGAGACGTGCAGGTGGGATCAGAGTTGACCCTTCTCACCCTGGTCGTGGACTGTTTGTCCCCCTTCCCTCTGGCAGAGACATCCAGACCTGAACCTCCCGTCACAGCAACAGCTTCTTCCACTCGGCCGTCAGACTTATGAATCTGTGATCAGCCCTTGTTATTTTATTTTATTGCACGATGTACCAAAGGCCTTTCCTAGGTCCTAGTAGATCCTCATTAACATTGGCAATAAAGTTGAAATGTGATCCTTTTTCATTCTGAAATTTACCTGACTATAAACATCTGTCCAGTGGCTGATGATGTGCTCCCATCACACACACTATTTCAGCCAAATTCAAATGATAAAGCCAGAAGGAGAGCGCATGTTCGTCAGGATTGAAGTGACACAGGCATGCACCTGATCGGCTTTGAAGTTCATGCCTAGTTTCAAAAAAACAGTTGAGCCGTGATCTCACACAAACTGTAGCTGTGCAACTGAGGTTATTAGCTGAGCATAGTCAAATGTTTTAAGTTGTGCATTGATCAGCAAAATGACTCAGTGGTTAGGGGCCGCAGTAATGTTGTAGTCAAGCCCACACCTATCAGGACCAAGACACCATCAAAACTGGAGAGTACCGAGACCGGACCAAGATATTTGGAGGTCGAGAGCGAGATAAGACCAAGACAAAACATAAGGAGTGTTGAACTGATCCACAAATGATCCACAGTGGTGCAGGCACACATTAACCAGTCAGGTTTCTACTGAAATATTCAGCACCAGTCAGACGAACAACAGTCTTCAGAGACCTTATTGGTGCTTGGGTATCCTCCTGAGACCTCTGATAAATATCATAGAGAATGCACAACAAAACTCAACAAAAGGCCAGAATCCGTCTTTTAACAATTATGATAGTGTTCTCGATTGGTCACTTCCGGTCTTGAATAGAAATCCCGATACTGAGACAAGACCAAGGAAAAATGCTTTCAAGAACGAAACAAGCCGTAGACCCTTCCAAATCAGTGGTCTTGAGACTGGTCCTGAGACCAAGACCAATCGTGAGTACGAGGCGGGAGCACCATTCCAGGCAATCGGGCGAGGACGGTAGGAAGATAGGAAGGATGGTGCCTTCCTACCGTCCTGCATTTTGTAAATTCACAGATGGATCAGCAGCCATCGTCATTGCTCACCTTGCACCCCACTTGACGTTCATCTCTCACATGACATGTTCTCACTCCCAGTGCGTCATATATATTATCATAACAGTCAGTTGAGTTAAAATTAGATATAGCTACATGGGAGGTGAACTTCTGTAGAGGTTGGTAGTTTGTTCTAATCCTTTGGCTGGAAGAGAAGCGCGGTAGGCAGGACGAGGAGCGTGTCTGTCCTGCTGCCTCCTCAAACACGGTCTGTGAATCCCCTTGAAATACTTCCTTAATCCCATGGCGGAATGTATTGACATTGGGAAGTGGACTTTGGCATCCTATGCAGCATTGTAGCAACACCCAGTGTAATTCACTGAAGAGATCTTGCGGTTTGGTGTGGATTTTTTCTGAAAAAACATAGCTGAATGAAGAAGATAGCCGTTGTTGCCGCATCGTCGCGTTCGTTGTCCATTCTCAAAGTGTTGGACACAGAACTAGACAGTCACTCAACGCCTCAGGTGGGATAGCGCGGCCACCAATTTTGCTAGCACAGCATGGATGAAATGGTCTATGTGCGACCCCACCCCTACTTTAAAGTTTCACAATTGATATTTCATGATAAAAAAAAGCAAAATGGCTCACCTGTCACTTTAGCTTTTGCAACATGGTCATGTTTTATTGAGTCCCGTGATTTAATGGACTCAAGCTTCTCTTGTATCTGCTGATTCTCTGCCTCAGCCTGAATCTTATCCTGCTGACAGCCCTCAAGTTTGACCTGCAGTCTTGCAAGGTGCTCCTGAACCTGGAACATCTCCACACCAATCTCCTGCAGGGCCTTGGAGTCAGACTTCTCCATAGTCATCTAAAAGCCAAACAAAGAGGACACTGGAATCAAATGTCAATGTAACAGCATCACTCAAAGAGTCAATAAGAGACAAGAGTCAAAAGTCGATAGCCACACTCAGTGGTATTATTCTGTGTGGCTAGACGAGAAGTGTACGAGTCAGGATGCAGACATTGAAAGTGATGGCACTACACCCCCTCCAGTCAGATCCAACCAAAGAAAGAAGAGGAAGCTGGATCTCGAGGACACGTTACTCACCATCTCATTTATTCCCATGTTGATTCTGTCCAGCTGCTTGGTCAGCTGCCTGCTAAGAGCCGTTTGCTGCCTTCTGACCAGCGGCTGCAAAGGAATAACGCCTATGAATTAGCAGTGGCAGTTAGTTGTGATGTGCCACACAAACTCAATGATTTTCCTGTTTTAGAAACCTGTGTTAATAACAAATTGAGAATTTGAAGCTACAGACGTGTTCAGCATTCAGAATGATGAAGTCCTCCTCTTGCAATGGCCGCTCAGCCGCCATGTTCTCTGGACTGTTGTGTCCTGAAAGGTTCCACATCTCTGAATCCTGACCAGAGTTTTCTGCAAGAGTACAGTGAAATGCTTTCTAGATATTCAAAGCAGGGGCTTTAAATAGATGAAAACAAAGTGACAGGGACAGAGGGCATGGTAAACAGAAGGCGCGACAATGTTTCATCAACATCTTCCAGCACAAGACTGCAACTAACATAAGTTCATTCCACCTTCAGCCTTACAGTAAGTACAGTGGTGTACATGTATCTTACCAAATCTGAACTACAAGGCAACAAGAATGGTGAAGTACTTCCCAACAAGATCAGATTTTTGGGAAGCTGCGGCGTCACCGGAAGACTAACGCATGGGGTACCATAGGGCTCTAAATGGATCCCACAGCCATTTTTCTCAGCAGTCTTCAGTCTTGCTGATAAACCGTATTCTCCTATATTGAATATACTTCAATAGGACTGACCTAAATGTCCCGTGTCGAGGAAGACTCCATGAGACGGGTGTGGCTCAGGGCTTGACTTTGGCCGTTGTGACATTGTTCGAATCTGTAGGCAAGAGTGTGATGTTCAGTATTGTCAATGGATTTAATGTGACTGACTGGACTCATTTAAAAAGAACGCAGGATCATACAATGTCAGATCACACCATGCATCGATCACATTTTATGGAGCAAACTGTCAAACGGCACACTGGCCAGGGGGCCCAGTGGCAACTGTCAAAAGAGCAGACAAACTACAGAGGGAGAAGCAATAGATGTTGGACTGAGGGTGTGTTAGGGAAAGTGCTATAAAATTATAATTTTCATTCCGGTGGATATCTATAGAAAACCTAAATACACACTTTGCCACTACAGTAATTCAATTGTATGTTGTATTGTATAAAATCCAAATGCCCCCTACTTGAGAACAAGACCCCAAGATTTGTAAACATCTCCTCTTGAGGCAGGAAGTCCTACTTCACCTGGAGAGAGCAATCCATCCTTTTCTGGTTGAGAAACATAGAGTTATACAAATGTCATGCAACTTGTCATGTAAGGCATTTACATTGCAGTGGAGGAGAATGAAATCAAAAGTGAATAATAACACCTGTTCTCACACTTACTGCCCTTAATGTTGCATTGAAATAAAAAATGAATTGATGAATGTTTATTTCAATCTCCTCTAATGCAACGCAAATGCCTAACATGACAAGTTTTTGACGTCTGTCCAAGTGTTATATCGCATGGCTTCTTAATCTTTACTTTGCATGTGATACAACCACTAATTATATTTACGTTATACAGAGCTCAAAATGAGCAGAGAACAGAACAGTTATAATTTCTGCCCCTTGTTGCCACTTTCCCGGATGGTGGTTGTCTAGAAACAAAACTCGGAGTTAAACAAAAGAAACAAACTAAATGTTATCTGGATTCCAACAAATAACAACAACAATAAGAGTCAATAATAATCAATAATAATAATAATAACAATAACAATGGGAGATGGTAACCATAGCCCATAATGTGTAAGCAAGGTTAGTCAAAATACTATAATAAAAAAATAAAAATAAGATCAAATAAGTCCATCAACAAAAGTAAGGCCTCATCGTAGGGCATCGGATTTGAACTGTGTCCGGCAATCGCATCTATTACAAACTTTCTTTTGAGAATATTAGTGACTTTGCTTGAAACGCATGGCAAATCGAGATATTTGTGTGACACGTCTCTCATTCTCCATGTCCAAACACAAGACGGGATATTACGGTTTTACATTTGAGGGGGATAAGTTAACTCACGGTGCCGAGAAACCACCTTCAAAACGTTAACGTCGCTCTAGTTTGCCAAGTTTGGTCGAGTTTATGTTGCACCGCGCTAGTGCCACCGCGACCATAACCCCAGTGTGCAATAAAATAAACACGCAGCAATTTGGTTGAACTCCTTCTCATACTGCTCACCTCTCGTCTCGCCGTCACAGGACAACAGAAGCGTTGCCAGGCAACCGACAACATCCCAATGAATTGAACTGCGGTGTCGACAAGAGAAGCGGAGGTCGGAGCCCAACTCGCTGCTCACAATTCGGAGACATGAACGCACTCATACGTCAGCTTTCAGACGAGTCTGATAGTCCGAACGAATAAAACAGTGAGGCTAATAAATGGTGCTATTTACAAAAGGGGGGAACGAAGCAAAAATGAATACATAATAGCTGAAGTGCGCAGCGTTGCCTCCCTCTAGTGGTACATTTGAGTGACTAACATTTGACAGGCGAAATCATCAATGTGCGACAATTCCAAAGCAAACGGTTGCTGTCAGAAACATGAGTCACAAAAGAGAAATATTTATTTGACACAAATACAAGAGGTACAATGACAGACCGACATTAGTGATATAAATTTGCTTCAATTGTTATTCATCAATGAATAGACAAAAATCAAACAAAAATCTTCATTC
This sequence comes from Synchiropus splendidus, assembly GCF_027744825.2. Taxonomy (NCBI): domain Eukaryota; kingdom Metazoa; phylum Chordata; class Actinopteri; order Syngnathiformes; family Callionymidae; genus Synchiropus; species Synchiropus splendidus. Next base: position 9,022,177 of record NC_071335.1, on the reverse strand, counting down.
ACCTTTAGAATTCTTCATTTTAACTTAACAACGACCATATAAACAAAAGAGTAAACCAAATCCCGCCCGTTGCAGAAATTAACTCAGTTGGACTGATCATCACATGGAAGCAAAATCCAGTTTGTGTTCCAGATTTATAGTGTTCTTGCAGAACAAAATTGGAAAAATGTAAACCAGACGACAGCGGCTATTTGGTGTAAATCATGGACAAATCGGAGTTCATGTGTGTGAACCATGACCTGCTTTGCTACTTCTTACGCTTTGTGTACCATTGTCTGAAACCTGGATCACCTTCTCACAGCTCCGTCACATTGATGCGCTAAATTCACACGATAGATTATTCTGATTCACATAGGAACAAAAATGATGACCAATAAGGAAAAAAAAATAGTGTTAAAAACACACAGAAAGAATGACATGTGCAAACATTCATAAACCCAGATCCAAAAATGATTGGGTTCAACCTGAATTACATCACATGGCTGACAAACACTCACACATACACACCATAACCATTGAACAGAGACCTTTCGACTCTCTCAGGCACACGCTTCTACATCTATACAAGAGGAATCACGTCAGTGCACGTGCTGTGCTCGTGCTGTGCTCGTGTGTCCGCCAAGTTAATGATACCTGTGCAATCACTTTCACACGGACACGGATTAAGGGCATCATTGGCATTAAATAAGTTTGGTCAAAGCACAAGTCTCATACAGACCTGATAGAACAACAAAAAAGTTCTTTATCATACTCTGTCAATTACAACATTCGATTCGTCATCACTAACGCGCACAATATCAGACTATCTCCTTCAACCGTAAACATGGTCGTCTTCAGGCTGTACGGTGTCTGGCGGCATTTCTTCGTCCTCCTTTCATCCCTCTGCGAACTTCAACATCTGGACTCGTGAACACTGTTCACGTTTGCCAGCAAACAAGGTCACATTGTTAAAGACTGTCCTTCATAAATACTTGTGAGCGGAGCAGCAAGTAAACATAGGTCTAGGCGTTTCCAACATACAATCTTGTTCCCAGTGAAGGCTAAATAGAGATGTTTGTGATACGTCTTCTCACAGTTGGAATGTCTTTATCAACTTTGGCTCCAGTCCGACTCTGAGACTCAGTAAGCTTAAGGAAATACTGTAAACATTCTTCACTGCTGGCTGGTGGTGTTCCCCTCCCGCTCCGCTGCAACTGAAGCTCCACCGTAGCTCCGTTGGTCCATGGCAGAGTGCATGATGGTCAACCAAACATCGTCCATGTTCGGCATCACGAAGATTTTCTGAGTGATGAGACAGTGACAGAATGCACACACTCAAACATCGGAAGTTTGACTAGGCATTGTGACTCACAGTCACAGGAGAACTTTTCCACATGCTGACACATTATAGAAGCTAGATTAAATGGGAATAGTTCTTTTAAGTACACCTGAAACCCAGTAAGGACCAAAGCTGAACTGCACCAATCATATTTACAAGGCCTCCAAAAATATTTAAAAAAAAAATCAGATCTTTTCAAATGATTCTGTTGGACTCAGTATGAGACTCATGAAGTACCTGGAATTCCTGATCCAGTTTCTTCTCAATCCAGTCAGTGACATGAGCCAGAGTCACTTCCCGTTCACCCAGTTTAGGTCGAGCCTTCAGTTCCAAGTGAGGTGGCTTCCTAAATCCATACCTGTTTGAGGACATGTGCAGTGAACACTTGATTATATTACAGAGTGGTCAAAGGAGAACATGAAGGTCAGACAATTCTGTACTCAGAGATGGTGTTCCTCCGCCAAGTAGCTCATGCCCACCCATGACATCATTTTGTTATTGGACTGTTGTTGGCCTCATCGTGAGTTACAGACCATGGGGGGGACACCACTTGGATCCAGGTGGTGTCTGAACATCCAACTTCCAGAGGTACCAGGCCTCCGAAATCCTCCAACAAATAGTGCAATAACACACTTTGGTGAGTTATTGCACTATTTGACAGTTAGTAATCAATTCGCAACTTGTTTATATGAACATTTCTATTGTAACAAACACTGCTACATATGCGACCCACTGAAAGACACTATCAGGTTTGGAGTCAGATTAAGTCTGAGCAACACACTCCTAAGTGCTACTCAAACACCAGCCCTTTTTCCCTGAATTAGAAAAGTTCCCCATCCCATGCCTTTTCTGTCTTCACTCTTCAATTCTTGTTAAAACACTTACTCTCACATCAATTCTGCCAAAATGTATTTTGGGATCTGACAGTTCATTTATGTGAGTTCGACCCACTCCTCAGTTCCAGCGGCTCCTCTGATCTGCAGCATCAGGAGTACTGATGTGTTTCATCAGGATCTTTTCGTTCACCGTATTGTTTAGTTGTCAAAAAGCACATTAAGTGGCCTTAGTATTTAGTTTCATATTTAGAATTAGCTCACTGAAAAATGCATTTAATTGTGAAAGAAAAAGAACCTTCACAAGCTTTCAACAACAAGGCTTTTTGTGACAGGAGCTCTAAATTTTCCAGCTTCAGCACCAGCCTCCCTGAAAGCCGTCACTTTCACCAGCAGGGGGAGGAGTGGCAGCAGTCTGACTACAATAACAACAGGGACATCTGCAGCTCCTTCAGACAAGCATGCAAACATTTGGTCTCCATACACCCAGAGACAAAACCTCAACACTGCAGACTAGAAAACGTCCTGACTCACCATATCCTGTCGGTGGGTGGAGGAGGGATATTGACTGCTAATGTCCCTCTTAATTCCTGCACCTCCACTGTGAGCAGCAGCGGCGTGTTGGACACTTCCTCCATCTTCTTCTTGATGAACTCGGTCTCTGTTGCCTTCTGGAAGTATTTGGACTTGGCGATCTTGTCCACGAAGCGCATGATCTTGCTAGGTTTGTGGCCTCCAACCAAACTGTAAGCAGATAAAGTGCTTGTCAAGGCGGCCAATGGTATGCTCTGCTGGGTACAGTAGATATGTTGGACAAAAATGATCACAGGCCCTATGACGTGATGTAGTACACAGATAGTGATGAGCAGTGGATTTGGTATCAGAAAAATCTTGACCCGACATTTGAGACTCTTCTCATTTGTATAATGAATCAGATGACTTTCACAGATGTTTAGCTGATGCACAGGTGACACTATTCCTCCCACCACACTCTTGTTTGTGGTGGGACCGTGAACTACACTGCTATTAGCATTGTATTTCCTCCTGCAGTGTCTGCTGCTGTAACACCATTTTTTCAAATCCCTGCTACCTTCGTCACAAAGAAGCGTTTCACCATGCTTCCACCATGTACCTCTACACACCAAAAGCTCCAGCATGTGCAGCTTGCTGACTGTCATGGCGAACGGACAGACGCACTGTCGCTACACACAGAAGCAGCGGCACTTTGTTTCTCCCTGTACAATCCTCATCAGAGCATTAATATTGCTCTTCAGAATCTGAGTCAGTCAAAGTCACACTCTTGCCCTCTGCCTATTACATAAAACTGCCTCACTCGTCTTCTCAACTGGCGGGCGATGAGTCTATTCACCACAAAACTCGGAAACATGCCACAGATTGAAGTTACAGGTGTCTGCGTGCTACCTGTGAAAAGTAGTAACTACATCAGGATTCAGGATTGGCTTAGTTTGTGATGTTGCTTGTCCCACTCAAAATCCGGTGTTGGAACCGGAAGTTAGTAACGCGCCTGCGCAAGTTTACTGGTAGGCGCATGCGCACACGGTTATATCGCACAAATTTGTGAATGAGCTTGTCCAATACATTTGACATGCGCAATGCAGTGCTTCCCATAAGTTATGTGTATGGGAAACATTTCTCCCTACATTTATACACATAGATTTAAAAGGAGGAGGAGTGAGTTCCTTTGTCCATTTATTCACTTTAGCTGAACAAGTTATATGCTGTGATGGACCAGATCAGGCAGCGACAGATTCGACTGTGTCAACGGGAACATCCTTATACCCTGTCCTAATTTTGGAACAACAGCGCTTAAAGAGTTAAAGTAAATGTATTTAATGTAGGCCTCACCCCTCAGCTCCTGTAGGATCATTTGACAGCTCTGATGAGTCATCTTCATCAGATGATCCTGCGCTAGACGACTCCTCATCACTGTCGGCCAGGCAGTAGGTCCGGGGTCTGGATCTGAAGAAGACACACAAGAAAACAGCTCGGAACAGTCCTCGCACATGTTGCCATGACTGAAAACTAGGGATGCACTGAACATATTCAGCCACAGAATAGTGGAAAGAAGGGCAACAACGACTCACTGCCTGTTGGACAGGTGACCAGGAGCGGTTCAACACAAGTGACTTTTCGACCTATGTATCATCTTTATTCGATCATTTATTTTTTGACCATGGTCTCAAAGCACCAGCTTCGGCACATTCTGACCGTCGTTATGGTGACGCTTCAGTACAAAGCGTGAAGTGTCTATAGTGTTGAAGTTTTCGGTTCTTTTGAAGTGTTGGAGAGCAAGAATAGAAAAGAATTAGTAATGAGTTAGTTAGTTCAACCAATCTATCAGTCTTTTATAGAATGGAAATTATTTTTATTTATTTATAATATTTATTTGAAAAGCAGTTTAAAACAACAACATTGAAAAATATTCATAATTTAAATATTACATTTATTTGACAAACATTTATGTAAATACAGAGAGTTCTCAAGTATTCATGCATATAACATAAAAAAATATATATATATATATATATAAACCAGAGTGGATATTCTGTATTCTGCATTATTCGGTTTTGGCTTCAGATTTTCAATTCTGTGCATCTCTAATGAAAACCTACATCGATAATAGTGTTGGTTAGAATGGTGAAGAACAAACAGCTGAAGGATCACGCTTGCTCCCCCATTCTGATTGTCTATTCACTTGTAATATGAGATGGAAATGGATGTCTGATTGTCTGTTTACAAGAAAGCGGAACACATTCCCTCATTTACTGGAACCCTGCAGCGATCTCTGAAGACTGCCAAACTCCTCTCACTGGTCCACCATGCTCATAAAGGTGTTCATTTTCAGTGCTGAGAATTGTCTCTCCACACTCAAGCTTTGTTTACTTCTTCACAGTTGAAGGAAGTCAGAGTGAAATACCGGGATGTTAACACTTAAGGACATGGTCAAGTAACTGACCCTAGGTTCACGCAGAGGTGGGGGCAGGACATTTGACTGAAGTCTGTCACAATTTCTTTCAGACTTCATAACTATGTTTTTTGTAGGTAGCGCAGGTTATAACTATGTATTGTATGGATGAGTTTTCATACATCATTTCTCAACACTTTGTAACACTGTTAAATTTTCTTCATATATAAAAAAATAAATTATATTAGCTCCTCTGTAAATATTGACTCACTGACTTCTTTATATTAACAATTTTACCTGCATTTCAACTGCAGTTTGAACCCCTCCATTCCAACTATATTCTGCTGACTATGAAACTGCGCAGCAGTTATAGGTTGCAAAGCAACCTTCTAAACCAGAGTAAAGGCATATTTCAATCCTAGTCCAGGGTGTTCCTCTTGGACTGAAGAATCATACCAATGCTATCGAGTGACATGAACTTGTCAAGAGATGAAACATGAGACACTGACAAAGATGAAGATCTAATGAAGGGCTCACCGGAAGAAGAGCGTCCAATTATCAGTCACATGAAAGGAGAACGCGGAACACAGAGAGACAAGGAAGAAGCAGGTTTAAAAACAGAACAGAAGAATGTGACTCGTCAGACTGGCAGGATATTTTTGTGTACAGTGCAAAAGAAACAAACAGGCACTCTTTCATAAAGGCCTTCAGTCTCACCCCTCTTTGCCAAACTCTCCCATTCGAAAGTTTTCCCCTTCCTTGCCAAGACGAATCAGGTTCATCTTGGTCTCCAGAGTCATTAGGAAGGAACCACTGTAGGACACGTCCAAGTCAAACCACAAACCTGCACGGTACAGGAAAGAACCACGATCAGATAATAACGTCTCGCTTTTGTGACGCCTCACCACCTCTTCACTTTGCTTTTGATCAACACTTGCCTAATACACTACTTGATACAGCATTCAAGATGCTTTATTCCCTTTTTATTGAAACATAAAGCTGCAGACGTTGCAGTTTTTGTAACCTATAAAAATTACGACCTAATAAGAAGTGACGAGAAATAATACATTTCAAATAATTTTTTTAACCCCCAACAGTTGAAAGTTGTGGAACTGGTCTGAGTTTGAGAGAACAAAAAGAAACCTGCAGACACGGCCAAACGTCATTTACATTGGTGCACACAGTAGATTTGTTTACACACAAGCAGAGTAGGTCACATTCTGATGTGGAGAACAGAAAGATTGTCTTTCATCCCTGTGTCAGATGATTACATTTGATTTGGCTGACCTCATGATCAGGGTAATTCAGTCATGGAAGACTGAAGAGTTTTACCTAGATCGCCTCGTTCAGTAAGTTTACGAAAGTAGAGCTACTCCACGTTCTGTTCCACCATCTGTAAATTTGATTGGAATATATTAGATGTCCTTTATTTGTCCCACAGATGGGAAAATCTTCATTGATTTCTCACAACACTGTGACAAACTCATATAACACAACGGCACACAGGAGTCATGTTTAGCGTGGTTCAGTGGTTGAGCATCGGTGCACAACTGTAGCGTCCCCCAGTTTGTAAGTTGATATGACTTGGTCACAGATGCTGCCTTTTACAATATTTTACATTTCAACCAGTTTGGTCTCACAGTGTCTGTGAACTCCTTTGCACATGGACTGTCTTTATAAGGACTATTGAACTATGTGATTTGATCCAGAGAAATGCCATTGCCTCCTCAGTTGGAGACACAATCCATTACTGCTCTCATTGCTGGGCTAGATGAGCAGTGCAGCATTGAAAACCAGAGCATTCAGCAGTTAAGGGAAAAAAGATACAGGTGTGGAACACAAACACTTCAGGGAGGGAATAATTCCGATGTGTATTTAGGATGATGAGAAATAATTGTGTTAACCTGTTAACTATATAGCATGCTGCAGTTCTGGTCACTACAAAGTCATTGGCTAACTATTTTGGTAGAGACAACGCAATGAAGAGACCAGTAGGTGGTCTAAGTTAAGAAGGTCACCAGGACGTAGAAGTAACTGTCCTACTGCTCTCAGGAACAAGGCCTATCAAACACAACAGAGCAACTCTATCAATGGAAACGATGGAAATAATCAAGTGTATGAATGTAAATGTTCAGACAGGCAACATGTCACAAATTAACATAGCACCAGTGTTTTCTGAAAATAATAATGTTCGTTTACAGGCTCAGACAGTTGACAATTTCTGAATGAGACTTATGGCAAGTACTGTTTGATGGGTTGACATACCAGTGTTAAAAAGTTAGACAGCTTTATACTGTACATTAAAATAGAAATATAGCAACTCGATACTATTTCCCAGTTAATACAGTCAACGTGTTCTACTTAAGATCCTCAACAACTCCGAGGACTGGAACAAAAGCATGAATTAATTCTTGTTCAATCTCAGCTGATGCTGAGAAAGACTGTTTTGTCTAAGTGGATGAAGTTGCAATCTGCTACCGAGAACAAAGAGTTCATTCAGTGTTCACACGAATGGAATGATGTGACAGCTTTGTTCACTTCCTTCACCATTTAGTTCCATTAATGCTTCACAAAACTGCAGACAGGAGCACCACTCAAGCGAGCAAATTCACATTTTGCTTCATTATAATCCAACATAAACAATGACTTTATCACCTGCTTGACTTGAGAAAATAAGTACCAAAATCCTACCTAAAAATGAGATCTGGTCATTTTTCATAATCCCCTACTAAGATGTTTCCCTGAACGACATGCTGTGGAATGAATTGATATAATATGAGAAATGAATATGTGGTATTGAGAGAAGGTGCCCTGCTGTGGAGGGGCTTTTCAAAACATAGAGTATTCAAAGTAATAGAAAAGAAGTGTTTGTTTTCCTGCTCACTCTTGGGGAATCCAGCTATGTTGCACATTTGTTCTGAAGCATGTCAGTGTTTCCATGATAAGTGCAGATGAGAATCATCAGCACTGCAGTTGTCTGGATGAGTGAATGCCACTGACACACAACTGTGCTGTCATTGGTCATACCAGGAATGTCAGGCAAGAAATGGAACACAGCCAGTCGTGACAGTGTCACCTTTGTCATAGGGTCTACACTTCACTGCCTAATTTGATTTTATAATTCCATTAAGGAACAATAACAGGACTCAGAACAGTGGCATCACGACACAAATTATTCACTTCCGAAATAACACTGATATTGCAGCCTGGAGTATCGTCTGAAGCAGGGCAGGCCTGGCAAACAGGTGTAGCAGGCAATGAATGACCGGCGGGCCCTTGTATGTTCGGGGCTGACGTGAATTACAGATCAACTCTATAGCAGTCCATGAAAGTGACGTTTTGATAGACAGCATTGGACTTCAATTAAGTGTGTTGCGGCTGTGCTCAACAGACAGCCCCCTCATGACAAATAAAGTCATTAAAATAACTGAGTGGGCTTTTTCTGCTCAGCCATGGACTCTTGTCAACCACTGGGCAAACAAAGCGGTCTATTGGATAATTGGCAAACTATCAGCACACTGGTCCAAATCGAAAGTGGATCTGAACACTTCACTACCCTGAACTCAGACCGTGAAATTTCCCAATTATTTTGCTAAAATGGTGAAGGCAGAAAGGAAAGGAGGAACTGAGAAAGTGTGGCAAAAAAGCAGAGGTCTGTTGGAAGATGGACAAAGACGCTCCAAAATGTGATTTATTTGCTGCTGCATTCTCAAGTGGCTCTGGAGCAGGTGGCGCCTGCTGAGGGATCCTCATTTCAATCACTATACTGTATGTATAAGGTGTAGAAGGTGTATTTAAGGTGACCAAAATCATGGCGGACCACCCAAGGTCTAAAAGGGCTGGCCTTGTTTTTTGTCCCAGTCCAGCCCTGGTCTGATGCAACCCGATACGAGAGCAGAAATCAATACATTCTGCATTTGCTCCATCATATCTGGGACATTTTGGCGTATTGTGTGTGTGATGTGCTGTGAAGGGTAATTTACAGGTTGATTCAGCCATGTGGGAGTGTTTAAAGTGTTGCACTATTTTTCTTCAGATGGCTAGAACATCACTGATATCATATCTGGATATCATGCTGTGAACATTAACATGGATCCAGAAACTGATCATACTGTAATAACACATGTGTAGACCTGATTAGCACTACAGTCTCTGTCACCACTGAGAGCCAGCATCAAAACTAATCCTAATCTCAATTTTTAACATGTTAAAAATATTTTAAAATGCCCTCAGCACTGACAGCAGCAGTTACAGAGACACCTAGTCAGAGTTGGTTATATTAGACTGAGCCATGCGCTAGTCTAGATGAGTCTTCCGACGTATTTGCCGGGCTTGGATGGGATCAGCAAACCACAAATTATTTCAGTTATCTTAAGTTTACACATTGTCATAGTCCACTCCAGCAGTGCTCCTTTCAGATTCAGAGCCATATACAATCAGCAGAAGCCAAATGCAAACGGAACTGCAGCATCGCTTCCACGATCAGCAGAAGCTTGCGTCTATGCCACTGTGGTCATGTGAAAATCCTCATAATGTTCATCTTCACCAACGCCTCTTTCTCCTTGACACCATGTTAGGTCTTTTAGTGACAAGGGCTCGGCATACCGGTGCCAGTACAGTGGCTGAGCTGGGCTGTCAGCTTGTACTCGGATAGCTGGGCATCGGGTCACACCAGTACAGCAGCTCAAGATGGCATTATTGTATCATTTGGCAAAACAAAGATGGAAATCCACATTCAAGGATGGTTTCTTGTTGTTCCAGTTCAGTAAGAAAGGGGCGAAATAAGTCCCTTAAGCCCAGTGATCACAATATAAAAGCAGCCAGAAGAAACTTCACAAAAACATAAGCAATATTATAATGAATATGAGTGAATTGGAATGCCACAATCTTTAAATATCGTACCGTATGTTATACATTATACATGAATAAAATACAATGTGCAGTTTCATTGTTGATACATTGGCCATCGCAGTCCAATGACCAATGACGTAATACATTGTCATTAATAGTGGTAGCCAAGAGCCAATCTGACACAGTGGAGCTGATGTGGTCCTCACATCACACCGGACCCAGGGATGGCCGCACAGAATAGCTGGAGCAAAGTCTGGAATGGACTCTTGGTATTGGAGATTGTAGCTTGACATATTTTTTAAGTATTTATTTTTTATTATTGGACCAATATCTTATATCAATCGGCTCTGGGCAAGCCTGATTAAGAATATATGAATTATAAGAAGAATTTGTGAATCAAAGATGAGAAGTAAAAAAAAAAAAAAAAAAGTGCAGTGACTGACTGGATGACTGCGATGTGCCATACCTATACTTTTAATCCTATTGGTGATCATGCACTCACTCTCACCTCTGTAGTCGATGGATGGTTTAGACGCTCCAGTAATTCTGGGAGTGGCCACACCCATATCGAGTTCAGTTAGGGTCAGCTCATTCATGAAGTAAGGCAACTGGAAAAGACCAAGTGTTTGAGTCAAGGCCGTGTGAAGACTTGTTTGTCATAATGTCTTGGAAACACTGTAAACTGTCAGCAAGTGTTTATTACAGATTAAAAGCAGAGTAAAACATTCATTGGTAGCATGGACAAATTCACTAACCCGGATTTTACTGAGCTTCATTTGGATCTTTTTGGAGACAACTTCTGCCCAGTAAGGCTCGCTCAGGAAGTCCCAGGCGATTCGACCCAGAGCAGCATTTAACCAGGCAACAGACTCATCTTCCACTTCACTCTGCACTGGGGCAGATGCGACGGCCTGGAGCTGCCAAAAACAGGATTAAGGACCATTAACATCCACATATACCATACACACACACACACACTGATGGAGTCGTTCGCTCATGGCAGCACCAATTCCTACTGTATGTGAACTAGGGCCTAATAACTTCAACGATCAACAAATAACAGACTGAGTTACAGACTTTGCTGAATGGCTAAAATGCTTCTAACGTAGAAACACAGCTGACTACATCAGAACCACTTGATGATTTCTGATGATCAAATGGTGACCCAGAACATGGACGTGGAGTCTTTATTTGCATATGAGCCTATAATAATCCATAACGTAAAATTGTTGTGAAGGTATTATTAATTACTTGTATTTCTACTTGGTATCTACAAGTAGTCGTATTTGACATGGTGAAGGAGGACATGAGGTCTGTAGGTTTGAGAGAAGAGGAAGCAGAGAACAGGGTGAGATGGAGGAAGATGGTTCGCTGTGACAACCCCTAAAGGGAGAAGCCGAAAGGAAAAGAAGAAGATACTCATATTTGGTTGGCATAAAAGTGGCACTGGGGCATCCCTAGGTGCATCAGCCAGACTTAAAAGAACGAAATCTAAATAGAGGTATGTCACGGCTAATTCGGGAGCAGAAATGCTAATGAGGCACCTTCTTGTCAGCTCCAGGACTACTGTGAGGGCTGCTGAGAGTTGGGCTGGCAGCTGTGAGGGTGACTGTCTCCTGTTTTGGCAGTAAGGAAGCCATGTAGACACTATAGTCAAGAAGGCTGGTTTTGACACTGGCCCCGGAGTCCTTGGTCCTGGGCTGAGCAGCCAGTACATCATCCAGACTGCTGCGGCTGCTGCTGCGGCTATGAGAGGTGAGGGCTACGCACCATACCAGGAACAAAGATTAGATGGTCGATGATCATTTAAAATATTAGAAGTACAGATGTTAAAAAAAGAAAACATTACCACTTTTACTCTTTTTCAAAGCAGTCTTGAGCTTGGATGCCGTCAGCAGGCGCTGGAACCACTCTTCCTTCTCTCTTCCGGTCCTCCCGAACAGATATAAGGTCAGATCTCTGGTGGAAGCTGAATGTGAACGATCTGGACCGCCTCCTGCTCCATCTCTGTCCCGTACCGATGGCGCCTCAGAGGTTTCAAATTTGTCACCTTCAGTCTTTGACATGAAGTCATCCTGACGGCCCAGCTCAATGCGGATTGGGTACTTTTTGTTCCACACCCGCTTACGGGCCAAATTCTGAGGCACTAGTGACACCTGGAAGAAAAAAGTGGAATGTGCTTCACAGACATATACTTGATGAGAACTCCAATAAATTCATGTTCATATCCCCTGGTTAATCATAGTACAAGCTCTCACTGTATTTAGAGAGAAAGTACAATAGACAGACGGAATCAACATACTTGTTTCAGAAATAAGCCGTAGCCAATACAATAAATACAGCCGACGTGATCTTGTACAAGAAACACAGTTTTTCAGAAGTGTCACACTTTTTTCTGACTTTCACGGCTGCTGCGACTGATACTCAGGTGTGAATGAACAACTCAGCTTAAAACGTTAGCCTCTGCTCAACTATTTATGTTAGCATACCTTTTGATGTAGCCAGCTATTTAAAAAAAACAAACAAAAAAAAACAAAGAAATACCCCAACTTTTGCAGACATGCCCATTGTTGATGCACTCATGATTTTTATTTCTCCCCATTTTCCCTATCCATTGCTGGGTCGCAGGGACTTCAAAAGGTTGTGCCAAACACCCTTCTCCCGGGCAACATCCAACGGCTCCAACAGGGAGATCCCAAGATACTCCGAAGCCAGTGAAGAGAGAGAAGAGAACCTTCGACCCTTTGGTCTCCTCCCAGCTGGCCATGCCTAGTACAACTCCAAAGGCTGGCATCCAGGGAGCATCCTCATGAGATGCCCGAACCACCTCAACTGGCTCCTCTCAATGCGGAGAAGCAGTGGCTCTACTGAGAGACAGAACATCTCACCATATCTCTAAAGGAGACGGCGGTCACCCGTTGAAGAAAACTCATTTAAGCCACTTTAATCCAGGGTCTCATTCTTTCGGTTACGACCAATCATGAGCATCAGTGAGGGTCGGGAAGAATATTGATTGGTAAACAGAGAGCTTTACCTTTTAGCTCAGCTCTCTCTTACACACAACAGTGCGGTAGAGCAACTGAAATACTAGCCATGCTACGATTAACTTCGGAGCAATTGACAGTCCAAATATATATATATATTATATATATAGCCCAAAAATATGGTAGAAACAGTCATTTTTTTCTTTTTTTGGCACAGTGAGACACTTCCGAATCTTTAGTTATGTCGGCATGATAGCAACGATGCATGTTTAAAGGACAAACAAATCGTAACTCGTCCCAACCATTGTCAGCTAAGTAAAAAACTACATACACCCTCATTTTTCAGAGACAAAAAAGGCGATGAGCCATTGTACAAGTGTGACGATGGCACTTGAGTGTTAGAGCTAGATTATTATTAACAATGATTCTCATATGTGCTACTTTTTCAGACTAAGACTTTTACATAAGACTTTCATGAAGAACTTCAAAATACTGCCGTGTTGTTCCGGCACTATTTACAATGAACAAACTTAACTTAAGAAAATGGGGGGGAAAAAAACATTCCCTTCAATTTCTGTTATGTATTATTCAGTAGTGTTGCTGGTCTACTTACATAAACAATATTAGAAAGTAAATGGGAAAGAAGACAAAAGAGTGATAGCTACATGCAGAAGAACAAAGAGCAAATCTAAACTAAAGGAACACAATACAACTAATCATTTATCAAAATATGACGAGAAAAGGAAAAGATGATTCCATACTTTGCTGTTTGTGAGGTCGTAGATCTTCTGGCTGATATAAGTGACATCAGGCTTTGCTTGGTTGTGCGTAGCTCGCCGGGAGATATTATGGTTGGGCTTGGACAGACGAATGACTGAGCCTTCCAGTCGAACGTAGACAGAGTGAGTGAGTGTGGCGTGGTAGGTCTCCGGGTCATAATTCAAGATCTCATTCATCCAACCCTACAAGGAAGAAAAAAAGCTTTACACAAGAAGTGAAGGAGGTTTTGGCTCGTGTTTATTTGAAAAGTAATTCCATTTGGATTTATTCAGAGCATGGTCCATGCTACGAACTGTTCATCAAATCAGCTACTCAAACGCTCTCACACTGATCATTCTGCCCAATAAATTCCACTTGTGTTTAGTAGTATTGCTTTGACATAACCAAGCAAAGTTTCTATGCCACCTAGTTTCATTGTCCATTTGGAAGACCTGCAGTACGTGAGCCTATCTCGGTGATGGCTTGAGATGCTGGATCACACTGTTTTCTCATGATGCCATCTAATTTGTTAAGCGCACCTCCTGCTGCAAGCCAACCCACAACATGATGCTGCAACAACCCACTTTTAGTTCAATCAGGACCTTCATTGTTGAATACACACTGTAATGCCTTCTACCTGGAAGAGTTTCAGACCATGTAGGTACAGGACATCATGACTCCCACCAGCTTTAGCCAGTCTCTTTCCACTTACCGAAAGAAACAATTGCTCTTTTCAACGTTTTACTTTCAACCTCCCAGCAGGACTATGAATTGATACATAATAAATATATTTTTCATTTTCAAGGAAAAGCAATCATCCTAGTAAATATCAATTCTTGATTTACAATTTCTCCGAATCAAAGACAGCAAAACAAATTTTAATAGATGGTACCAATAGGACCCATACAGTTCCACTAATGCGACAAACTTGGTTTTCAAAAGTCAACAGGATCCCCCAATCTAACACAGCATGTGCATCAAGTGTCAAAAAACCCCATGCAAAACTGGGTCATTATGTTTTCAGCTATGACAGGTTGCCACACGATCATGGTTAGAATGGTACAGTCCATCTGGCGGTGATGGAATGGCGGTGAAGTAAATCACTGCCATTTTTGCGAAGCACGACCTGCAAAACGCCTGACTCAGCTCTCCTCATTTTTTTAATTGAAAAAAAAAAATCTCCATATTGTGGAGAGTTTTGGCCACTAAATTGGTTGAATGTGCAGACTCCCCACCAACGGTACGCCTCGCACTCCTCCGAGATAATTGTCATTGGCTGACTTCAGCTGTCAATCGACCGCAAACTTAAAAGGAGGTTGGTCGGAGCCGCAGCACATTGAGGGGCGGTCGCAACAGTGACGCTTGCAGCGGCCTCAGCTTTACTTCGCAGGACAAGCCGGAGAAGATTAGATAAGATAAGATATTTTTGTTTTTGTGATGTTAATATCGTGATTTTTTTTTCATACCATGATGTAGATATGATACCAATACATCATTAAGCCATATATATATATCATGTTTAGTAAATAAAATCTAATGAATTTAAGACAGTCTAAGTGCTATGATTACTGGCCAGGCACCTCTGACAGCTTAAATTGTATTACTTTATTTTACACTAGATTTAAATAATTCTATGTGAACTACAAGTATGCAGGTAATTGAAAAATGAAGCAACCAGAAGACCAAAGAAAGGCTTAAAAGCAAGAAACAATACATCTTGGTGGTCAATTAAAGGCCATCAGTTGTCTATCTTTATTAAGATTTACAAGGGAAAGTTGTGTTGGTTCAGTTGATTCCATTAAGACATTGCTAAGATATATATATATATATTTTGTTATCGCAGAGAGAGAGAGAGAGAGAGAATTTTTTGTCCATATCGCCTAAAATCAGCTGTTTATCAGCCTAATAAAGGCGAAAACATATGAGTTATCAAACACCCGCACAGATTCCGAGTCCCGGACCACTGCAATGTGAGCCTCCTCAACACGAGTCTCCCGCAGCAGAGGCCGCACACTTCAGTGTTCAGGGAGTTTACGCAGTTGTTTTTCAACGATGTTGTAGGTCTAGTTAGCGTTCAGACCCTTTACTGCCCGGCATTTATCATGTTTATGTGGAGTCGCGCTTTGCACATAATTTCCGTCATCTAGCGCCGAGTCGCCTGAGGCGAGAAACTCTTTTCTACGACAGAGTTTTCCGAGACAAGGTGCAGCTCTCCAGCTGGGATCAAAACCTGACCTGCTTGTGTTCATGTTGAAGTTTTGAGCCAAACACACTTTGTCTCCTTTTCCCCATCCTTCCCTTGACATCCTGGAGTGAAAAGCTGAGGGTCCAAGTTTTCCCTCCCAGCCTAAATATCTTCAATGCATCATTGGAGTCCTGTCATGTTCGGGCCTGCTTTAAATCCTCAACTACTGCTCCTGTCCCAAAGAAACCAAGGATCACAGGACTGAATGACTAGAGACCGGTGGCACTGACGTCTGTGGTCATGAAGTCCTTTGAGCGTCTGGTTCTATTCCACCAGAAATCCATCACTGCTCCCCTCCTGGACTCAATGCAGTTTGCGTACACAGCCAACATATCTGTGGACGATGCAGTAAACCAGGCCCTTCATTTCATTCTGGAGCACCTGGAGTCCCCAGGAACCTATGCCAGGATCCTGTTTGTGGACTTCAGCTCTGCTTTCAATAAGATTCACCCAGATCTGCTTCAAGACAAGCTTCATCAGCTGAACGTGTCTGACTCCCACCGCAGGTGGATTACAGACTTCCTGACTGGCCGGCTGGGGAAGACTGTATCAGACACTCGAGCCCTCAACATCGGGTTTCCTCAGGTCTGTGTACTCGCTCCATGGCTCTTCTACATGAACTGTTGCACCTCCAGCCACCAGTCCATTAAGATGATCAATTTCTCAGATGGAGATGATAGATACAGGAGAGAGGTGGACCAGCTGGTGTGTGGTGCAGCCACAACATGGAGCTGAATGCACAGCAGACAGTGGAAATGATCGTGGACTTCAGAAGAGTCACAGTTCCTTGACGATTCCCCCCTGACGATTCCTGGGAACCACTATGACCAAGGACCTCAAACAGGAGCTGCCCATCAGTCCCTTCATCAAGAAGGCCCAGCAGAGAATGTTCTTCCGGCAGCAGCTGAGGGAACTACAACCGCAGACTAAGATGCTGGTGCAGTTCTACACTGCCATCATCCAGTCCATCCTCACCTCCTCTATCACCGTCTGGTACAGCAGCGCCACCTCCAGGGACAAGAGCAGACTGCAGTGCATCATGCGTTCTGCTGAGAAGGTGACCGGTTGCAGCCTGCCACCTCTTCATGGCCTGTATGTCTCCAGGAGCCAGAGACATGCAGGTGGGATCAGAGCCGTCCCTTCTCACCCTGTTCACAGACTGTTTTTTCATCTTCCCTCTGGCTGGAGGCTACGGTCAATCCAGACCAGAACCTCCCGTCACAGGAACAGCTTCTTCCCCTGGCCATCAGACTATTGCATTTGTGATCAACCCTTGTTGTTTGTTGTTTATTTATTGAATTTGTATTCAGTCATTTTGTATTTTCTTTTATATTTCTTTATTTTATAGTTTTTATTTGTTTATCATGTTCATTATTGCACAATGTACCAAAGAACTTTCCTGTTTTTCCTACATATAAATCTGCACTTCAACCATATTTGTATTATATTTTATAATCTTGCAGTAAATTATAAACTGAGTCGCAAAACATATTACTGCTTGCAACAATAAAAACTGATCATGTTTACTCTGAGAAGAACCTCATAAAGTCCAACTTTTTAATCAAATTAAGTCAGACAGGATTTGGTGTCTTCCTGACATTTGACAACCAGTTTTCATTTCCCAGTGGGCCAGCACAGTCATACCACGAGAATTTCACTTTCTGATGTACCGAAGCACTTTCCTAGTTGGTGGGATCCTCACTGGCATTGGCAATAAAGCTTTTCTGATTCTGATTTGAATTATCTAATCCTAGTCTCAGAAGTAAAACAGGCAAAAGACTTACAACTTACCTTGTAGATGTCTGGTTCTTTGATGTCCAGTCTGGAGACACCCCATAGTTTGCTGTGATATTTGGAATGTTTAGAGCCACAGCCAGATGGTGGTGGTCCTGTCAGCCACACAGCGCCAATGGCTAAGAAGAATCCTAGTGCAATTCCAAGCAGCATGCCCCCAATGTAGTTGGGCAGAGGTATAAGAAAGTAGCCATAAACCAGTAGTGTGAGGACAGTGAGAGAATAGTAAGGAACAGTGGGTGCCACTGCAGAACATTCTGATTCCTCATCACCATAAGAATCAGAACTGACACTTAGTGCAGATTTAGTGTCAACATCAGCTTCAGTATGATCCAAATCTGTGTTGGCATCATTCTCAAATTCTTCACTATAGAGTACACAGAAGTCCTCGTACTCCTGTTTAGCTAATGCAGACATGGAGCAGTTTTCCAATGACATGGAGAGCAAAGATTTGTTGGGGCTCTTAGTTTCACCACTGGGCAATACAGGTGATTCAGCCTGGACAGATGTAGCACTTGTAGGTCTCTCAGTCTCCAGCATATCATCTTCTTCCTCTTTGATGCAGTTGTTGTTGCTCTCAGCAAGGCCATTGAGTTCTGAGGTACTGGCAGACATAGACTTAGGTCTGTAAAGACTATTGCTGCTCTTTTCATCCATGATTTTACTTAGAAGCTGCAGAGGTTCATATATGACCTCAGAAAGGCGGCGCTTCGTGTCCTCAATTCTTGCCTCCACTTCTGCAACTTTGAAGAAGCTACGGTTGTCTGGTGAGACCGCGGGTGATGGGGGAGCCGTTTTCGAATCACTACTTGATGATGTAATAACTGTTGGTATCCTGGATTGTGCAAATTGTTTGAAGAGCTGCAAGTTAAGGCGTGACTCAGGAAGACGGTGAGGCAGGGGGGGTGAGCCCTGAGATGGATCTGATGATAAAGACTTGACAAGAGTCTTCAAAGTCCTATTCCGAACTGCAGGAGTAGCCACATGGGGGACGCCGTCTCGAGATTCAATGTCAGACAAGGAAGCTCGAATCAAGCCAAAGAATGGTTTGTCACCAGAAGAAAAGCTTAATGATTTAGTGGGAGGTGAATTTGAGATGATGTGCTCCGAGGTCTGCAGTAAGGGTTCAGTCAAACCAGCTTGGGATCTAGAAACGGGAGAGCTTCGGCTGGGTTCAGGCTCGTCGTACTCTTCTCCCCTCGAGTCGACCTCCTCTTTTAAGTTCTCCTCGCAGGCTTCCAAGCCGGTTAATAGGTTCAAGCCATCCTGAACCACTGGAGCGGAGGAGTGTGCTGTCATGCACAGCTCTTCAACCTCGTCTTCTTCCTCCTTCCCAAAAGCAGAGAAGTGGATAGCGATAGACTCCTTTGAAACTGATCGCTGGACCTGGATCTTGGAAGGCACAGTACATGGCCGTTTGTCAGTGGAGTGGGCGGGGTTTTCATGGTCAGAGTGCTGACTGGTCATTGCAGTACTCCCAGTGACTGGCAATCTGCCAATGAAGAACAAAAAGACAGAGCAATCAGAGAAAAATGCAACATGCAACACTCTAGTTGAATTAAAGTGAGGTCTGGAAATATTGTGACACTGTGTTTTTAACTCCAAACACAATGGATTTCAAAGGGCACGGGCAAGACACACTACACCTGTAGGCGGTGTAGGCGTTAGCCAATGTGCCTTCCGCTTTTCAAGGGATGTAATGGGGCCGGTTAAAAATCATTAATCACTATTTAAAACTTGGTTGCAAATGCTGTGCAGTCCATTACAGCCTGAAGTCTGGAACATATACACAGACACTGGGTTTCATACCTGGTGATGCTCAGCCAGGCCTCTACTACAACTCTACTGCATGCATAGACTGGAACTGCTTACAACAGTAATATGTTTTTCCTACATCTAAATCTGCAGTTAAACCATATTTGTATTATATTTTATAATCTTGCAGTAAATTATAAACTGAGTCGTAAAACATATTACTGCTTGCAACAATAAAAACTGATCATGCTCACTCTGAAAAGAACCTCACAAAGTCCAACTTTTTAATCAAATTAAGTCAGACAGGATTTGTTGTCTCTCTGACATTTGACATCCAGTTTTCATTTCCAGGTGGCCCAGCAGTCACACCATGAGATTTTCACCGTCTATAATAACTGCGTTTAACAGTTGCTTTTTGTTTGAAATGAATAATACAGCCAAAAACATCTAGATCAGATGCTTCTTTCTTGACTTGTTGCCAACAATTTAAAGTAGACGAGTCATTAATTTTCAAATCGATAGAAAAGGAGCAGATATTTCTATGTATAGGATATAAATGATCAAACAAAACAATCTAGAGTTCTCCAAAAATGTCACTGTATCTGGAAACAACTTTCTGAGTAGCAAACATATAGACATCAGATTGCCTCCCTAATGGAAATAATGAGCAAAATAAAATGATGAAAGTGTGAATTGTCTCATGCAGACTCCCTGCAACTATTCTTGCTCATTTTGCAGGAAAATATGTGACTGCAATGCTGCTGACGACTGCACTGATGGTGCAGCATACAGCAAGTTAATCCTCTCAGGCATACATTCCACTGTCTGGACCTTCTCTCACGACTCAACCTGTGACAATACAAAGGCAAACAGACCACGGCCATCCAGAAAAACAGGCACTTTATCCAGCTCTACTTGACCACTTTACAGATCAACAGACAGTTCAAACCCAGTTCTTGACAACAGCATTTGAACAGGACGTTAAGCCGTGACAAAAACATTTTTTTTTCATGCTGAATACTGAACCTTTACCCACACAAACGTGGACTTGTCACAAGACAAGTCCACGTTCTCACACAGAATTCAAACAACAACCATTAAAAACATGTTTCTCTCAGTGAGAGTCAATGACAATAGTGCTTAGAATGTGGCAAATTTCTACATAGACTGGCCAATTCAGAAGCACAAATGCTTTAAAAAGAAGATTCCAATAAGATCGGGGGGTCTCAAACTTAAACAGAGACCCCTGCTGCTTACCAGATTGTTGTGCATTTTGACATTGTAGATCTTCGGGCACAAAAATAATAAATATAAACAAGTGAAGAAGAACACCACCTGCGAGCCTTAACTGACTCCAAAAGCTCAGACGTCCTTTCATTAGAAGCTACAGTAGAAAGGCCCTGTTATCTGACAAATCTTTGAGAACATGATGGTTTCATGTGGCTGATTACCATTGAGGACCTCACAAAGCCAAGGTTATGCTGATTGAGATGCCACACTATTTCAGCCGTATCAAAGAACTAGACACTGCTGGTCCTTCCTGCCATTGAGAGCAACCTCTATGTCGACATGGACAATTGTGTATCGGTGCAGTCCAATGCACGACCCACTCTTTTCAACATGCTGCAACTCTTGACTTCTGCACCAATCACTGTTTTGTGGCTGACCACAGATTTTTGAAAAGCCAGACCACAGGCCGCACCAATGACTGTCTCTGCTGGCTTTAGCTACACCAGCTTTACATGCTGCGTGGAGAGCAGGTGGCCAGTTCAATGTGACAGATGCGATTTGTTTTGCTGAAAGAAAAGACAGACTGTGCTCCACACACATTGCACTCAATCACAATATGTGGCAGGACTGTGGTAAAATTGGTAAATGGTAAAAATTGGAAGCTGCATTTCTGCACCTTAGATTTGATAGTACCCAAAACAACCTTGATTTCAATTGCGGCTGGGATTCAAGCCTCACAGAAAATAAAGCCATGTTGGATTAATATGAGCAACAAACTATTCAAATGAAAATATCTACATCAAATCACATTCCTGTATCAAGTTGATAATCATTTTATGTGGCTCAACTTTGAGCAAGTGTACTAAAATGATTTTTAAATGCTCTCTCATCTGAAGTACCATATCAGAAGCGCAATATAAATATTAACCTTTGTAGACATTTGTGGCAGAATGGCTTATGCTCAGTAGTTCCTAAGGGAGTGCCAAAATATCGATACTATGAGATATTGCCGGATTGACACTAGCGATAGAGATGAAAAGTTACATTTTTTATTGTGTCTTCATAATAGCACTTGTTTTATCAGATTGCTCAATTAAGGAAAAAAAAAGTATTCTGTATATTGAGAGTACTTGATTACTAAATTACTGCAAAGCTGCAGTGCAAATCGTGACGGATCTGGTGATACCCAGCCCTAGTAGCTACTTCTGAAATATAGCGTGGAAAATATCTAACCACAAGTACAGCACACTAGTCCCCACTGACAAAGTTAATGAAATCCCTGATCAGCACACCGCATGAAGGTTGCCTAGTGTGGGATTTCGGGACTCGCGGTGCAAATCTGGCAGTTTACTTGCAGTAGTAATGGCTCATCCCTTCAACAATGAGATTTAACTAATGAGCTGCAAAGCGTCTCACAGTCTGGCGATCACATGAATGCAACTGTGAGCGAAGCAGCAGCTCAGGCTTAATAGGCTCATGGCAACAAACCAAAAATTCTCTCGCCCATTGTTTGTGGTTGTTTTCAAAAATGCTGCAGACGAGCGGAAAACACAATGACAGCTGTGCCTAGTGGATCCCTGAGATTCCCCTGATTTTCTGAACCAATGTTCTACTTAAAATCAACCAATAAACAGCTAAATCCGGAGAGGATAAATCAAAGCTAGTGACAGACCTTCCATTTGTTGCCGTACAGTTATACATCATCGCCAATAGAGCAGACGGCTCTGATTCCAGTGATCATTACTGTTGGCTGGGTTGGTGTGGGACAGCATGTTTGTGTAATTTAGCGTGGGCATGTGCTCCATAGAGGGTGACTAATAGTCTGTGGAAGAGCGCAGAGCTCATTACAAATTCAAATCTCATATCAGCCAACACAACCAAAACTGCTCTCAAGAATGTTGTGGAACTGGTGTCATGGGTGGGGACCGAACAGTGACTGTGATCTGAAAGAGTATCAGGCGGCACCCATCGTTTTCCTGCACACAAAAGATCACAACTACCAGCCTTGTTGTGCTCGCACAATAGAATTGATAGATACCAGCTAGGAGAAGCACAAGCTGATGTCTTCATTAAATGTGCATTGGTAATATGTATCAAATCTCCCAATTTCAACATGGTTTGTTCTCTAAATATTTGTAAGTCGTGTAAAGCGTATTATTTACTTCTCTGTCGGCAAAATTGATTCAGTGACTGTGATCCTGCTTCACATACCTCAGCTCAGAGGACGCCGAAGAAAAGTGTGGATGTGTTTTGTTAGCAAAGATGACCGAACCCCTTCAACATCATGGCATAATGATGAAAGCTCCATTATGTGCCAGTTTATTAGCAAACTGTGAAACAACAATATTGCCACACAGTGGAAATCTATAAGGAAGCTCCTCCGCGCTACAAGGAGGTCAAACAAGCTTCTGAGCCAAACATTGTTGCACTACTTTAATATTATCAATACACCAATCAGACTCACATGAATCAACATTTAGGATAATAAACACAATTTATACAATTACTAAAGTGTTAATATTAGTATTATTAGATGAGTCATTCTGGTTAATTCCTATATTCCTGTGACTTGGTCATTTAGAATCATTTACCCGAACATCGTCTTTGTTTGTCTGAAAGACTCTTTTACTATTTAATTATACATAACTTATCCCAGAAAACAGTGATATGTCTATTGAGGTGTGACAGATGTTTACTTTTTATACACATTAAACAGATGCAGCACATGTTGTGCAGATTCCATGAAAGTAATATCCAGATTGGAACAATGCATAAAATGAATGACTGTTTTCAAATCAGTTTTCAGAGCCCAGTTCAACTTAGTGAATGCATTAGAAACACGTCCAATATCAGTTTTGCCTTTTCTTCTTTATATCATTTTATTATTTGCAATATAGATCATTAGACCTATGTTGCATATAGATCATAGAATGAAGAAAATCTCTTCATGCCATGATATGAATTTTAAGCAATATTGCCGAGCCCAAAGATTTTTTAATAGTTATCATTTAAATTTGTTTGTTTAATTGAATTGAACTGCTGAAATTCCTGTAGCCCTTACCCCAATACCCAACCCCAATTTGTGTCATGACATTTCTTCATGACTTCCATGACACACTGCAATGTGAAAACCCTTCAACAAGTGCATTCCTTGTTTGAGCTTCAGAGTACTGTGAAAGAAAACAGAAAAAGCATGCAATGTCACACATTACATCACTTCACGCTCATTCCCGCTCCAGAAAGCACAGCATGGCCAAGTTTCACTTCCTCTTCTCCTCCATTTACAGCAAAAAAATTAAGAAATCTCTGCAGTACAAATGAGCAACAGAAGTACGGGAACGTTATACCCTGCACTTTTGGTAATACACTCATATTATATATTTGAAGTTTATTTGTGTATTTTAGGCCTTAAAAACAAAACATGCAACATAAAAAAGTGCATTCACGTTGCTCAACCCACAATAAAGGAATTCTTGTCCTTTTCATACAAGTCTGCTTTGCCACAGCAGACAAACTGTAATTCCAGTCTCGCTTTAAAATATCTCCACACTGCCGCTCTTTTACCGAACATGCCAATTCACTGCACATTTAGGCTGAACAATTTGGGAAAAACTTTGGACTGGATTTATTGTGACAATATTGTATTGGTGATACCAGGGACAACAAGGAAAGCGATTCAATAAATACCATTAGTATTGTAATTTAAGAATATTTACGGTGGAAAAAAAATGGATAGTGCCAACTATGAGAATGGACTTTTATTCCAACATGGTGTTTTTGGTGTATTATTCCACTTCATCGGTGTGGGAAGAAGGACGGATACAAAGAGCAACTCTGTTTTCTGTGTTTGAGTGGGTTTGTCAAGGCTGGGAAGCTGATGGCAAAAGATTTAAATCAACTCAGAATTCTGAAAGCATTCTCAAGCCATAATACTAAAATAAAAACACAATTATATTTGGTTCCTATCTGAGAGAAGTTCAGTTAAAAGATGAGCGATATTTATAGCAGAGTTTTATTTATACACCCCCATGTTCACCTCACCCATCTTCTTTCAGCAGTAGCCAGGGACTACAGTATTATGACTATGACAGTGAACAAGAACTCTGCTATCAGTGTGACATGATTCTAGCACCTGAAAGAGGCAATAATGACTGTGTGGGGGCAGGCTGACAACTTTCCTCCCAACATCAGCAAGGAAAAACCAGTGTCACGACAGGGCAGACCAAGAAATACACTACATCATGTGATTTAATGACTGAATAGTCAGCCTTTATTTATAATAAGGAGTGTGACAGGCAGATTTGAACAAGACGGTGATGAGCCGAGAAGCTCAGCACTGTCCACCACTGCTTATCGAATGAAAGAAAGTTTTCAGAAGAGAGTGTCATCTCAAAAGATTTGATTCTTGAGCTAGAAACTAGTGTCATGCCTTGGGGGCATATAGCATGTGACAGTCCTATTCTGAGTGGCAAAAACATTTGGACTGCTCAAGTCCTTCTCCTTTTTGAATGCGGCCTAGCCTCTTTAAATATAGCAGTCAAAATTGATGCAATGTATTTCACTCATCACAGGCCCGACATGAGGCAGCAACTCACACCTAAGGACATATGGAGTCACCCATCCCTTTGTGTTTGGTCTATTGGAGGAAGGTCACACTCCAACATGGGGGATATACACGTTTCACGCAGAAAGGGAAGACTGTGAAGTTGTAGGACTAGCTACACTCTGTAAATATTTTCGTCTACATCCCAATCATTCAGCAATAGAAAGAACAGGATTGTGGATTAACAGGTTTTCTATAGGTCAAAGCTCTCTGAGTTGCTACAGCTCCTAATGTTATGCTGTTCTCTCTGGCTGGTCCAAAGATGAGAGAAACATGAAACACCTTTTGGAAGGATTTAAGGAACTTCATTATAAAGTGTGATCCAAAAAATGAATTATGCTGTTTTGTTTATGTTTATGCATAATAGCACTTTTTGTCTCTGCTTTGAATGTAACTCAACTGAAGATGTCCGAAAATGTTGAGAGTTTTATGAACACAAGAGTGGCACCACAACACAGCAGATACTGTGAAGAATATTCACTGGAATGACCTCAAAGGCACAGGCTGCTCAACAACAAGCTATGGACATGGAATGATTGTGAACACATGCCCTAAAAAACAGCACAACAGTAAGCAAAAGCACACCACCAAAGAACTGCACACTGCACATGCTGAAGCTCTGCTTACGTTCACATCAAAATCAACAAAAAAAAAGAAAGACAGCACACGGAAAGGATGCTCATGTTTGGACTGACAAGACTTGACAAGACAAGGCTTCCAGTGATTTTAACATACATACACACATGGCTAACCTTAACCAGGACTCTGACCCAAACTGTATAATCACCTCGTTATTTTAAAATCTTCATCCTCAAATTGAGGTTTGGACCGGCGAAAGGTCCCCACGAAGACGTAAGGTCCCCACAAGGATAGTGTTTAGTCACGGACACATTTGTCTTCCTATCTTCGTGAGGACCGTCATTGACATACATTGATATAATGCTATAATGCCAGGCATTATATCAAATATAATGCCTGGGAAAGCAGGCATTATATTTGATATAATGCCTGGGAAAGCATTATATCAAATATAATGCCTAACCGTCTATATTTGGTTCGGCTCCTAACCGTCTAAAACAAATGGCGAAACCTAACCGTCTAAAACAAATGGCTTAACTTAACCTTTACTCTTAACCAAACTAAAACCCAATTATAATAACCTAGGTATTTTGTAGTTTTAACCTTCAGAATGA
Organism: Synchiropus splendidus; assembly: GCF_027744825.2. Classification (NCBI taxonomy): domain Eukaryota; kingdom Metazoa; phylum Chordata; class Actinopteri; order Syngnathiformes; family Callionymidae; genus Synchiropus; species Synchiropus splendidus. The sequence goes on along the minus strand of NC_071335.1, from coordinate 8,995,686 downwards.
GGCTTGACAACCGCTTGACTGAGGTCCTCAGTCTGTTGATCAAAAACTCATAGAGATCCTCACAAAGCTAGAAGTACAATAACACACACACACGATCATCATCTGTAGCTGTTAATGTGACTGAACATTTTTATGGAGAATGTAGTAGAGGCGGGGAGTGGTTTTTGCCTGGGTGGCAGGATGTCTGCCTGAGCTGATATGACCGCATCAGAAAACTTATTTGAATGGCTTGATCTGACAAAATCAACACTGAGTGCTCAGAGCTCAACACTCAGTTATTATTTAGAGGTTTTTTCTCATTAAAATATGTTTAAAACTTTTATTGTGAACCAAAGTCCACCAGACTCCCCTCCACTGTCACACGCCACTGAGCTGGAGGGCACGGGCTGTCGACTTCACTTGTGTTTATCAAATTTATCGAGAGATGTTGCATTCTCATCATGGGGATTAGTTTCAGATGTAAAAGTATGTCTTTAAGACGGCACACAATCTAAATCAACATCAAACTTCCAAAACCTCCATGTGCCTACAGTGTCATGGGCAAAGAAAACTGCAGAATAACTGAAGAGAGTTTGGCTGTTTTAGGTTTGTCTGTAAATACTGTGAAGTTGACTGAGGCAAATTAATGTTTAACATATTTTATAAGTGTATCAAATGAATATTTTATGCATTTATTCTAGCCTATTTCAAAATTGGAGAGCATTAACTTAAAAATGCTGGCTATGGCATTAGTAGAAAAATGAATAATTATTTATATACATTATATTATCACACATTTTATATGCTGGATAATTTAATATACAACAGGCACTTCAGAATAACACTGAAAAGTTATGCCACTTTGTTATCAGTTCCTAGTTTGTCCTAGTTTTGATGTCCAAAGGTGAGTCAATATTTCAAGCAGGTGTAGGGTCAACTGCATTATGAAACACATTCTTTTCTAAGAGGAGGAGGAGCACAGGTGTGTTGTCGAAGAATGAAAGATGAATATGATATATTTCTTTTATGGAAGATAACAGTGATAAAGACATCATCACACCACCACTGTCAAACAGTGAAGAGAGTAGAAGAATGATGTTGTTTTCGTAAAAAAAAACAATCCTCACTGATGTGAAAAGCTACATCTGCAAAGATTTGGGAATGCCAACAGCAAACAAAGCAGAGATGTTTATTTTTAACCCTCCAATAGCAAGTGGAAACCGAAGAGCACGCCAGTGAAATTCATTTGATTTCCTGCACTAACGACAGAGTGTGACATCTCCTGTCACCTCACCTGCTGCTCTGAAGGCAACCCGAGTAACACCAACACTGCCTTGCAGTAGAGCATGCATAATGCGTTCTTGCCGTCATTGTCAGATGGTGGCTGAATGTGAATTTCAATCGGCTCCATATGGCAGGAGTTTATAGTGGAATTGTAAAACTGCTAAAACCATCAACAGTAATTATCCACAACACATTTGTAGTCATATTTCTCAACTGCACACTGACAAACAATACAGTGCTCAATCATGTTTTAAGACAAAACTTTCCTGTTTGACCAGATTACCTGACATCAAGATGGCATGACATTACAGGCTACATGCGTCTGCAACACACTGAATGTGACTCAATTGTGAAGCAAAACCTTGACACTAATACACTATAAAAGTGTACTACTGTAACTGATACATGGTAGTTCATGAGAAAAAACAGATAATACAAAGATGAGTTGTTCAAGTTAGCCTCACAAAATGTCTCAAGCAAAGGCTTGTTACCTTAACATTTCACATGTTTCCTGACAACTAACAGCTGACATTCCACTGAACAAAACAAGTGAACAGAAAACAGACCATAATTTCAGGTGATTGTGAGATTACAAGGGAAAGGAAATGTCATATTTCTAACAATAAAAAAACAATGAGTTAGGTAAATCATTAATTAGATGAATAACCGCCAGGATAAAACCCACATGGAAGCAAGGGATGATCTCCACAGACAACACTAGTACCCAGGCCCTCCCTGCATGGCTGCAGCACTAACTGGTAAACCACGGTGCTCCACACATAGAAATCTACAGTTTAAAATGGATGTAAAAATATGGATTTAATTGTTTTCTACAATTATGGGATGTAGTAACTGGATAGAATGTATAAAACTACAGGGAGTCAACACCAACAGAGTCAGGGTTCTCACCAGCACTTGAGCAGAATGGGACCTCATACACTGGGATTTCAGCCACTACTCTGGAAAATCCCAACACAGGGGGAGCTATCGGGTTTTTCTGTCAACATGTATTGAAGTTTGACCCAATGTGAGTGTTCCAACACTGGCAGTCGACCAGGGCTCTGCCTTTTAAGGCAGACCTTTAGGGGAAAAGGAAAATCCTAGGCAGAACCCTGACAGTACAAAAGGCAATGAAGGGTCAAGGCTTTATACAAGGTTACCAGAAACTAGAGGAGCCAAATGACAATGACAGGAATGCAAGGGACAGTCAACAGAATTGGCTAATCTGACCCAAGGTAACCTTGTTAAGAGAAATGCTTATGTATGGATAAACTGATAAACAGTGGATACTTGCATAACTTTCTTTACAACGAGATGCATCAGTGAAATCACTGCTATAATACAGTCCACGCAAATGTGTCTTTCTGTAAATCAAGGTATGCATTTGCTTATAGCATATTGCTAATATGTTTCTGCTAAATGCCAATGCTGATTTTGATAGCTAGAGTCCCAAATTTACTAATAAGGTGTCTTCAGCCAAGGCAAGATGGGTTGTATTACTGAGTTATCTTTGTTGAGACGCTACAGTCAACAGAAAAGCAAGGGAGAAGCAAAACTCGTCGTGCATAGAAACCCTGAACAGCAAGTAACTTGTCATGCATATGGCTTGGGGTCAATGTATGCCAGGAAACCTGTAAAACGCCTTCCTGTTATTGACTTTAACCATTCACACGTCAGTACTTCGTCTGGATCATTGGAAGCACATGCAAGGGAAGAAGCTTCAGCGTTCCCTACGGCTACCTTTGTTTGTGGCTTTCTGAGCAAATAAGAGGAGTTATGCATCATTTGCTTTCCCCACAAATATGTTTGCACAGGAAGCCCTTCAAGCAAGTAAGCTAATTTAGTTATTAAACATAAAATATGGTGATCTGGACCATTAGCTTGACAGCCTTTAAAAAATGTAGATGTGATGTAAGATGTCAGTGTTTATTCCCTCACTGTCACTGTAACTATACCACCCTCGTTCAGGTCAATAACGGATCAATAAAGAGGTCAAATTTACTGGCAAAGCGCTTACCTTGTATCCTCAGTGCCATTCAATCCAACCAGGGCCGTTCATCTGCCTACGCTCCAATGTAGTATCACATATCCATCGAGTTCAGCATTCACCTTAAAAGAACACAAAGTTCAAGTCATAAGAACAAAAAAACAGCAGTTTGAAAGTTATCTGGGCTTCTGTTGGCTCATATGTCACGGCTGGAAACACACCTCTACAGGAATTCATATCCGAGCGGTCATTGTCAAGCTAATAAAAACTGAGTGGTGAACTAGCAGCTTTGACTGACACTCATGACGACAGTCGAGTTACGGCAACAAGGTGCCACGGACGTCGAACTGCTCGGTAATGCTGAGTCTTTGTTGTTGGTTATCAACAAAAATCGGACAGTTTACGGTAAACTACATGAAAGTTCTCTTCGTGTTTTTGGATCCTGGGGGAGATTCAAACCCTAACCATGAACACAAAAAAGAAAACCAAGAGGAGAAATACCTGTGTCATGCCGACTACATTTCTGTGGGAAAAGATCGGAGAATCAAGAACTCTGCTTCACAGTTTGGATTCAAGTTGCGACACTGCTCGCTGTGTCGCTCAGCCTGTTGACAAACTGACTGGACGGAGTTCCTTCAAGAAAAATGGGCTGGATTTGTTCAGACACGACTAATCGAGCTAGAGGGGCGTACTGGGAAATTATACGCCTCTCGAGCCTGATCATCGATGTTTCTGAGTGGCGATTGGAACTGCCTAGCAGAGATGTGCCAGATGTGAGTAAGTAAACAGTGAAGTCGGTTTGGTCGTTGATCGGTGTGGAATCATGGAGACAGTTGTTAGTCATTTTGAGGCGTGTTCATTTTCGAAACTTTCACTTTCAAAAATATCACTTGGGCTGCAATTCTTTCCCATTAAACATTAGATTTGTCACGTGTATCTAATATATGCTAAAAAGCCACGTTCAAATAACATAATTAATGCAACATTTTTTACTGATGCCCTTCGTTGTGAGTATTTTAGAAATACACGTCCACGCCTAATATTGAAACGCACAAGTAGTTGATTAACTGCTGCCATCTACTGGAAACTAATGGTACTTGCAACTGAGTTCAATCGACGGTAAGGCAGTAATATCTTCAAGGCGCTTAAAATGATTTCCAAAATACCAAACCTTTTGTCAATTGATGTGTGGTTAATTGCATCAAGAAAAATAAATCCTACATATTTTTAGGTCACCCGAGAATATTTATTTATTTAGTCGGCACCAACCACTATATTGTTCTGACCCGAGTACTCAGGTGCTTTGAGAGAATAATTTAGAAATATGTGACAGATGCAAAGACTGCGTGTCATGGTTCTTTCCAATTCATCTATGAGGGCAAACTGATAATAGGGGATACTTAAGAGAGTGGATTTCACATCGCACAGCCCAGATCTGCATCCTACCACTTAAGCTTGGTTACCATTTGTTGACAAGACGGCATCCTCCCTGAAAAGATAGCAGTGCCATTAACTTGGTCTGTCCCCATCACTGGGCTCCTGAATGGGAGAGTTTTTCCACCAACTTTTATTTGGCCATCCTGTATCTCTCTGTATTTCATTCTACCTTGACTGAGGCATTGGGACAAATCAAGATCTAGACCAGAGCACAAAAGGTGCAGAGCGTTCACCAACTCCTTGCCAAAGGTTCTCCTCTCCAGACTTGGTGGTGACTTCTCTACTCCTCCTGCTCATACTTGTGGTTCAACAGAAAACGTGCGTCAGCCTTTGTGTTTCCCTTTTGACACTCTGTTTCATTCCCTTTGTCTTTTGACTACATTCTGGACTTCCCTTCCCCACATTTTGATCTATTATGTTGCTGGATCGTTTGACTGTCTTTTGTGTGAGCTTAACTAACTCCTTGCACTCTTATAGAGATTCATTTGATCTGCAAATGGGGCCACCATTACACATTTTATCTGTTGTCCGTGGCCATTCATTTTCATCCATCGAAGGGAAAATATTAAGTCCCAGCAGCAGGTTGGTGGCTGACTCCCTCATGCTGGACATCTGTGTCATCAGGGTGGTGGTTTGGGACATTGAACGAGCTGTGTTGGAGGCCATTCTAAACCCGAAGACCGACTTCTCGAGTGCATATTCCTGTCTGCATGCTACGTGGACCTTCAGTTATTGTAGCCTGGTGTTACTCCAACTCTTGCTGCTTCTACCCCTGCTTCTGGCCATCTCCATCTGTTCCTGAATCCTAGTCACACCACATGGTGGGCTCGCTCACTGGTCTACCTCTGACGTCAGATTTGAGACCTCCTACTCACACACCATGGTGTTCCCATCGACATGGTCTCTGACTGTGGTCTGTAGATGTGGTGCCAGTTTTGGAGATCCCTTTAAAAAAGCGCTGAGGGTAAGTGCCTCTCTCACCTCAGGATATCTTAAGGGCAGTCAGCGTGTGTTGCCAACTTCTCAGTAAGATAGGCCACTGTTGGCTGTCCGAGATGTTGCTACGAGTAGTGAAATGTTGGAATTTTTAAGTGAATTGAGTCATCAGCCACAGCAGCTTTGCTGTAAGTTTAGTCCCACATGTCCCTTCTGAAGCTGGTGCCACCAAGCACCCTAAACACACCCACCGAAACCCACCCACGCGCCTTGCTCATTGACGACAATCATTGGCACACACAGTCAGAGAGACTCAGAAATGTTTCCCCAGTGTTTCATTGTCTTGACAGAGGTTTGATGTGCTGCACCCAGTGGAATCCGAATAATCAGTGGCCCGAGAAATATGGAAAAAACAACAACTAATAACTGTCTTTTTTTCAAAATTCTTTATTGTGTATATCTATAAAGCATGTGCCAAAAAGCCTGTGCAAACACTTCAAGTCACTGAAGTTGGGTGAGTCTCCATACTTTGTCCTGTAAACCAGGTCAGGTGGGTTCATGGTTGAAGCGCAATCAAAACAATCAAACGTGTATAAACAATGAAGACAAATGAAATCACTTTACTCAACTTGATTAAGGCCAATTTCCGTTCTTGCCCACCAAATCACTGCACATCCCAACAGTTCAATGCTTGTGAAAAAGTTGGAAAGCTACTCCAAGTGCACAGTGCGTTGGTTCTTTAATGACTTCTGTCACACAACGATTTAATGGAGAAGGCAAAGTCCATGGTGTATGCCAGAAGTGTGATCCCAGCCACCACTGTCTCCATGACGACCAGCAACATCTCTGTAGGAGTGTTTTCCAGTATCTTTGTCACGCAGATGACTGTGGCCGCCATGTACAGCAAGACTCCGATCAGATTGAAGACACCCAAAAATCTGTCAAAAGGCAGAGGACAGCGGCCAGCGAAGTCACCACATATCACCAGCAACGTGGTGACAGACATGAAGATACAGACAGACACAGCAGAGAGCAACAGCTGCCACTCAGGGACAGAGCTCAACGGGGAGTGGTTCGACTCCATGATCAAGGTGATCATATGACAGTTTCCCCACAGCTGGACGATCTTGAAGATGCCACATACACGACCCATATATCCTCTCTGCTCCTCAGCCTGGGTACAAATTAGGATGTAGGTCTCTGAGGCATAAGTGATGACTGTTAGACAGGAAGTCACAGCCACTGCCACACAATAAGACTGGCTTTTTCCAAGGTTCACGACCAACAGAGGATAAATGACTGAGGCGCTGAGGCACATGAGAGTGCCTAAAGCAGCCACAGTCACTGTCAAGTTCTTCCAGGAGACTGGGATGATGCTGTGAAACTGGACCAGGCTCAGAATATGGATGAAGAGAGTCACCGTGAAGAAGAAGCACCAGGTGAACATGCAGAGGATCCAGAAGGTATTAGCATGTCGCTGGACGTCGTCGTCGATGCAGTGTAGAGAGCCCACCAGACTAAAAGTTGCACAAGTTGAAAACACTTCCAATGTTCTCACGAAGAAGAGAGGAGTGGTGAAGTCTTTCACGTCCAGTACAATCACAGGCATTTTTCAGTCTTTTGTCTGAGGTCATCCAAGTAATCAGCAGAACCCCATGAGATCCAGGATGATCAACTGAAGAGTCCTCAAGTCAACAAGAAGAAAATGTTACTTCCCGCTGAGGAAAAAAGTCTTCAAAGCTCGGACTTGTTTATGACAATATCTATATATATCTTTACAAGTTAGAGTGGAAAATGTGTCGCAGCTCTGTATCAACTCAGTTCTGCCCACTTCCTGTTTGAGGTTGCTGCAGAGCATCTGTCAGCTGCAGATGGCTAAATGATACATTCTAACAGAAGTGCTCAAGATATATTATTCAGTAAATCAGGATTTCACATCGCAGATGGGAAACACTTTGTCAAAGGAAACATGAATTTAACATATTTTTACTTCAATAAAAATCTGAATCACTGATATCTTATTTATTTATATATATTTATTTTCACTGGTACTTTCTTAATACATGGGAAGAGAAGAAGAATTCAATGTCTAAAATAAAATAAAAAAAATGGTGACACAAAAGCAGAAGTAAAAAAAAAAAATAGATATGCACATTAAAATCTATAAAATGAGCATTTTTACATGCTTTGTCTGCAAAAAAAGAAAAAGTCACATAATCAATAAATGCGGTTTTGGCTTGGTGTCCTTTAGAATGGTGAGAGACAGCAACCCATCGAGAGTTTGTGCATGACAGTGCATGAAGATACCACTGCAGGAAGACAGACATTCTTCGAAGCTTTTCGGTTAGTAATGTGTAACAGGAACTAAAACATAGGCGGGAAATACTACTTTGGCACCATCTACTGGCGTTTCCGAGGAGTACGGTACATTTGTTTTCATATTAAATATATATATAATGGCAGACCGCTGAGGTGAAAGGTCGACAGCCTCACATTTTTTTTATTCAGAAAACTGTATTTGTTGCAGCTTTTACTTATTTATTCACTTTTACTTTTTTCAATGAAAGTCAATGGCTCCGTCTAATACCACTTGCTACTTGAAGTTATTTTCACCTGGATATCAAGTGACTTATCTTGGACCAGACTGAATGTTCACATAGAGTTGCTGAACGCTAGAGGTATCATTTTCTCGGTAAAATTACATGGATTATCGTTTGCTGTAAACTATTCTATTCCACTTCTATGCCATATGTGCTCCGCCCTCTACCGCTCTTTGTGGTTGGTTAATCCACATGGATGCACTGGGCTCGGTCCTAGACTTCGATTGATGGGCTCACTGCCCAGGTAGGCACCGCCCACCACCTATAACCCCCTTGTCTTCCGCTGTTCAGCCTCTTTTTAAACTCAGCCTTTGACTTGTGATTATCATTGGGTGCTAAGTACTCAGTAATATTTGGTACCTGCAAGTCATATGAGCTCGGTCCTGATGCTGCAGACCAGCACGATGCCTGTGCCACGTGTTTGGTCACAGCACATTTGCAGTTCTTCAACTCACGCCCAACAACTAAATGGTCATCACCGGAGGTGTGTGTCGAGCATGTCCATGCTCAGACTTCCTCACAAGGTTTGGATGTTGAAAGGTTGAAATTGCTTGACATGGCATTGTCGGGTGCAGTTGCTTCGACGGTATAGAGTGCTCCAGCTCCAGCCACTGACTTCTTTGTGAACTGGTATGAGTCTTAAGGCCTCATGCAGGTTAGTTGTGCTCTCGCTGGTGTTCTTTCCTTTCTCCAGGATCTGCTGGATAAAGGACGGGAAGCTTCTACACTGAACGTGTTTGCGGCTGCCATTATGTTGGGACACTAGTGTCTGGGTCGCTTCTCAGCGAGGAGTCATCCAATGCTTCTTTTAGGAGTCTGATTCCGAGAGAGTGTCTTCAAGTGGTTCTGGAGGGGCTTTGTAATTCCCTGTTTGAACCTTTGGCAGAGTCTTCACCTGAGGATCTGATTCTGAAGACAGCCTTGGCTACGGCAAAGCGGGTGAGTAACCTGGCGGCTTTGTCAGTCAATCTCAGGTGTACGTCTTTTGGGGGTGATGGGGACTTGACCTTTCACCCCAATCCAGCTTTCAAGACGAAGGTGATCATATTGGCGTACCTGTCGCAGGTGGTCATCTTGAGGTCTTTCCATCCTCCTCATCAGAATGACCAATAGGTAAGAATGCACAGGTTGTGTCCAGTCCGTGCCTTGTCATGTTATGTCAACAGAAGTGGAGGTCTCAGATAGACATGGTGAGAGTCTCAGAGGGAGACCAGTTTCTTCTCAGCCATTAAGAAGGCATACGTGGCTGCGGGTGCAGAGGTCCTAAGGGCCTCAGAGCACATTCTACGAGGTCCATTTCTTCATCTGCCACTCTTTCCTGCTGTGCTTCAATGGAGGACATCTGCCAGGCGGCATCCTGGTCATCGGCATCGACTTTGTTCACACTTACTTGCAGGGCATGGAGGACTCTTCTGTGGCTCATACTGTCATTTATGGGGCAGTTTTTTTGTCCTTGGCTGACTGGTAGGACGTCGGACGCTTGTTTGATGAGGTACGGCCTTTTTCTTCCAGGTTATGCTGGGAGGTAACTTATCCCACTGGCCTTCGCTGTGGTTTTTAACCAACAGCGAAGCACATACAACATAGAAATCTGGGTTACCTAATGCATCCACAGTTCTGTGAATATGTGCGTAGTCCCGCTAAATGGCTGCCCAGCAGGCCTGTCTTCTGCAGCTGAGTTCCAAAAGGGGCTGAGTAGCGGAAGACAAGGGGGTTATAGGTGGTGGGCAGTGCTTACCTGGGTGAGGAGCCAATCGATCACAGTCTCAGGCTGAGGCCAGCGCCTCGATGTGGTGCCAAGCTTGCTCATGTCAAGGTTTCAGTTTGTATATTCCAGATACAGTAACGTTCATAAGTTGGCAGTTTTAATGTTCTCGATGCTAATTGGCAGAGTCTGATGAGCTATTTTTCTCCATTTGCTGTCTGATGTCTTGTTCAATGCAAAACACTATGGCCTGTTGCTGCACATGAAGAACTGTGTATCTGTGCTGGGTGCCCAAGGATGCCAGGAGATCAGGTGGATGAATGACTCTCTCTCTCTCTACTCACACGCAGAGCTATATCATCTGTTCAACCTCAATATTTAGAAGAGCTAAACTATCATGGACGACTGGAGTAAGGAGAACAGAACAGGAGGAGCATGGTAGTCAACACTAGCGCATGAATAGATCCTGTAAAAGCTCGAGCTGCAGGAATGACAGTGTGAGGAAACAGCAGAAAACAGAGAGGTTGTCTGATGATCTGGCACGGTGGACTTCAGGCCTGACTAGTGAAGACAGGTGGCTTCATTACTGAGTGGTTTCAGCTGTGTGCCATTTACAGTGAAGCAAGTTAACAGAGCAAACATAGTAGCATCCCAGTTAACAAAAAGACATTAAATCAATGTTGACATTTCAACCAATTCTGACCATAAATCAATGTAATTCAGCATTGAATCAGTGTATGTTCTTCTAATGTTGAAATTGCAACATCTATTTGACATTGACAATCAACATTTATTTTTTATCCTCAACCAATCATAAGCAACTATAAAATAACAAAATCCAACGCTGAATCTGTGTCCTCTGCTATCTGGGATGACTTTTACATCCCCTCTCTTTTGATCATTTTCGTCTCATGATGTAACTCTTATGGTGACATTGTCTCCAGTCTTGCAGCACTTGTGTCGTCACAAGCACCAACACTGCAGCGTTTCATGTTACAGGATCCAAACATTGGATTCATGTGTGTGCATCACGACGCTTCCTTATATCTGCATGCATTTAGATCAATATAAAGAAGGTTAATGTAAATGCAAGGGCTTTGCGTCCCCATGTTGCCGCCACTCACCTGCATGTTGTTTTGCTTGGGTTCAACAATGTCTGTTGTGACAGATCAGAGAACACTGAACACATACAGCCTGCAATGTGTGCAGCGTTAAAGGGAATCACATTCAGAAAACCAAGAAGCTTTAGAGGTATCTGATCAATGAGGTGGTGTTGTCTAGAGTTGTGTGGCGTCTCCTCTTCGTCCACTTTTATCCCTGACCAAGCTGATTATTGGTGACTGTTGTATGCCATTTGCATTTTGTCAATGCCACAACGCAGTCTTCCTGGAGCAAAGGTGCACACCATCATCGCTTCTGGGAGGCAACACTGCGACACAGGTAGGTTACCATTGCTTCCCTCATCATCAAATGTAGTCTGACGTGTTCTAAGCTTTCATTTTCTCCGGCCTCAATTCCCTCACTGCCTTATGGTCTATGACAATTTCAATTTATTCTGTTGCAGTCTCTTTCGGCCAGACAGGCTGAGGATTTGTAAGGTAGAGGACCACTCCCTTGCTTCAAGTCCTCCATTGTTAATAACTAGAAAGTGCTAATCATAGTCTTAGTCAACTACAGACTGTAAAAACTCATTATGAACTATGAATTTTCTGAGCACATAGTTCCATCTACTGTGCACACGAATCTGAACTACAAAAAATGAAACTCTAGCTTCAGTGACGCATGTACTAGCTGTTGTCCAGCAGAAATGAAAAATAGAATGCAACCTCCAACCTTGCTTTATGTCCTCTCACAAAAGTGAGAAAGTGAGGCTGTCACAGACACAATTGAGAGCAAGTGGTCTCGTACTATTTCACCAGTTCTGGTAGGAGTCTTACAAGAACAATCAATTTATTGTGATTGCTTCCTGTTTGCTGCTAATTTTGTGTTACTGCTGAGCTGCTGTGTTCGTGTGTCTGAATGGCTTGAAGAGCACTGTAAGTCCAGATTGGTTGGCTGCAGTACCATATTTACAATTCCACATTCTGGATGTTCTTCTAAGGAGGCAGCGGCTCTCTTAAAGAGATGGAGCTGTGCAAGAGAGAGTGGTCTGCCTTCAACAGATCATGGCAGCATGGTTCAAGTTATCTAGCGCAGTGTTTCACATTGTTATGATCTCAATGAACATGTTTGTCTATGTGCTTTTTTTTTTTACCCTACTTTGTGGGGACCAATTCTTGACAAAAACACTCTCACTATCCAGTGACTGTATGACTTTGTGGGAACATTTGGCTGGACCCCATAAGGCTAAGCCTCAATTTGAGGATGAAAACTTTAAAATATGTGGGTCATTATAATTGGGCACAGGTTGAGTTCAGAGTCCTGGTTAAGCTTAGCCATTTGTTTGGATGGTTAGGTTTTGGGTGAGAGGGTGTGGCAAGCATTATGGCAATGAGTGGTTGACCCCAAGAGTGCGACAAACCTATGTGTGTGTGTGTGTGTGTGTGTGTGTGTGTCTGTCTGTGTGTGTGTGTGTGTGTGTGTGTGTGTGTGTGTGTGTGTGTCTGTGTGTGTGTGTGTGTGTGTGTGCTTGTTTTGCCATACTTCTTGTGTGGACATTTTGTAAGGACACTTTGGCCTGTCCTCGGGAGGGTTAAAACGCAAGTTGTTTATTATTATTGGGTTTTGTTGAAAGCCCTTGTTAAATTTAGCCATTTCTTTTGGATGGTAAAGTTAAGTGTGAGAGGCTGGGGACTGTGTGTGTGTGTATGTGCATCAGTCTGTTTGTGCATGAACAGCACACACTCACATCGCTGCACGAAGGTGAACTGGTCTGAGTGTTTTGATGGGCGGGGCTTATATACAATTACTAATGTAAATGTTTAACAGAAACACACTGATGTGTTCAACAGGGGCCCAATATCATTTTCTACGACGACTTCCTTGTCACCACTTGGTACTAAGGCCAGTAGTTTTGACAAAATGTCTAAGAACTGTCAACCTTGCATTAAATACAGATGACCTTTAACCATTCTGAGTAATTACAACAGTGATGTGATACTTCATACTTGCATGCACCAAGCACGTACAACTTACAGGACGCTTGCACATGTATGCGGATGCTATTGAGCATATATGATGTATAGGTTGCAGGTAATGTCCATATATACTAGTTGACACTGGATGTGTAAGCAAACGGAGCGTGTTATATGAGCAAAGTTAACATATTTCTTTACAATATTTGTTTTCATATCATGCGTTCAGTGATTATTACTGAGAAGGGCCTTTGACTAAAGTCTCTCCGTGAGGTGGTGTTTGTGCTTCACCATAGGGTAAAGGAAAGCCACATGAAAGTCTGGAGATCTGCTCATTTATCTTCACTTTCCTCTCTCTTGCAATCAAACAATGACCCCTTCATCTACACCCATTCTTCACACTCGCCCCTTTTTTTTTCTAAACAGGTCATCTTAGTTCTTCAACTTGACAATCTCCTGCTGATGGAGCTTATCCACACCCCATTTCTTTCTCCTTCCCGTGCTCCTAGAAGAAAAGAGACAGAGACAAGGGGATTTGCCTCACGCTAGGTAGCTGTTTTATGTGAAGCATATGAGAAAGGCGAGAAGAAAGGAGCAGGATTTTTTGGCGAAGCTTGGCAAAGGGAGCCAGGAGCCCACTTGAGAAGTGCTGGGTCTTAGAGCTGCATGATTTGTTTGGAGACGCTGTCTCCAGCCAAAAGGGGGATTAGTTGCATACAGGTTCCCATGGAACCACAGCAAGGGAATAGAGGCTTTGGGAGGTGAGCGCCCACCACCCTCGCAGAACCCGTACTATATATACAGGCACAAATATGGACACAATATGCAAGCCTCTCTGGTTAAATGATGCTCCACTGAAAGTTGAAGAGCATGAGGAGTTGAGCAACCACTCATGATAAGAGAGGCTTATGAATGAATCTTTGATTCAAAGACTGTATTTGGTTAAATACATGACGGTGATGTTGGTTGACGAATAGCAGATTTTAACTGTTGTACTTTGTGCTGTTGAATCTTTTAATTGTTGGAAAGCCTCTTGGAACTTACAAACATTTGTGGGCCGAGTATGTGGGTTGCCATTGGTCACAATACCAACTAGTTTATTCCACCATTGACTTGTGTTTGGTGGGTTGGATAATTAGTTGGCAGAAAGGCATATTGGGAATTCAATGTTCTATTTATTGGAAAAATGAAAGCCCACAACAAATAACAGAACTCCACATGGCCACAACGGACCATTTGACCTCTCGACCCCTACACCGGAGCAAGGCTACTTGCAGTCAGCTTCAATTGTCTGAGCAGAGAGCAGAATACCTGGTCTAACAAGCCTCGACTGCAAACCTGTTGGTAATTTATCATTCAAGTTTATTTTAATTAAGACCTTATCTATTACATCGACAAACGTACACATAAAAACAACCTGAACGTAGACATATGGGCTGTTTGCTCCAGACTACATCCTTGTCAAGGACATGCATTGATAGACCCAACATGGTGCTCAAACGCCAGATTTTTTTTTCCTTATGAGGAAGGGCCCTTCTGGAGCCCTTTGTCATGATTCGCTTTTATTTTGTATCACTTCTGTTTTTGTCTCCTTCCGCTTCCCTGTTTGTTTGGAGCTTCCCTTTTGGTTATGGCACATGGCTGGAACGAATCTACAAATCACCTGCAGACCCTTCTTAAGCACCTTGGCTCCAGCAATGTGTGCCAGATCGAATCTACTTCTTCCTCTGTAAATTGGCCTTCTAACCTTTGATAAGAAGATGTTTTCTGAGGAGAGTGCTCAAGAAGTCCAGGTGTCTGTCGCCGGCCTCCTCAGGATGTGTCAGGACTTTATGAAAGACGGAGGGCCTGTGTGTGCTGCAGCCCAGGTGACGGTCTGTAACCTTTGGCTCACCCTGACCGGGTTAAAGGAGAAGGAGAGGTGCACACTAACTGGTGTGCCCATGACGGATGACTCCCTCTTGTTGGGGAGGTTATTAATAAGATGGAGGTGACCAAGAACTCTAAAGAACACTTGGACAGCTTTCTTCAGAGACCTCCACCTCCAACTGCCCCTTAAAGGCCCGTCAACCGGGGACGCTGAGCAGAGGAGGACAGAACACGCGACAGTGGTGGAGCCATCGAGAGGTCCAGAGCCGGTCCCATATACAAGGCGAGCTCCTCAACCAGCCGTGGTTCCTACTCTAGGCTGGGAGGATGTTAGGGCCAGGAACCGGGAACGTCACGCCAGGTGCCCGGGAGTTCCGGCCAGAGGAACAGGGCCATCCCTGCACCACCTCCAGTGTATAAATATTCGGCGAATAAACTGCAAAGAAAGTATGTTGGTGTCGTTTCTGCTCCTGTTGCAACAGTCGTGAGTCGTGTGTGTAATATGCTTTGTGCTACTGGTTTGGAGATTCAGGCTTCTCCTCAGCTTGTTAGCTGTGTGGCTAAAGCTATGTCTTCACACCGGCGCACACAAGAGCGCTTTATTAAGTAAGAGACTTTCGTCTTCACGAGATGAAGAGAGGTCCACTCAACAACCGACGAAGAAGGCTAAGCTAATGCCCACCATTTTGGCTCTCTCAGCGTTGCAGGTAAGTGTAGTTGCAATTTTGCGCATCACTCGTCTCTGGGAGCCATATGTCGCCATCTGGGGTGTTCGGGCGGCCTTTTGTGTAGTCCAGCCACACCTCGTGTCCCAGAATGCGAGGTCCAAG
Source organism: Synchiropus splendidus (assembly GCF_027744825.2). NCBI lineage: Eukaryota > Metazoa > Chordata > Actinopteri > Syngnathiformes > Callionymidae > Synchiropus > Synchiropus splendidus. The sequence goes on along the minus strand of NC_071335.1, from coordinate 8,979,985 downwards.
ATGGCGGTGCCCTTATCGGCAAAGTTAAACAAAAACAATGTGTCAGTACGCAATCTTCTCCACGAGTAAAAGCGAGGGAAGCAGCGTCTTCTAGCTTGTTGATACCTAGTTAGTTATTTCGTCAGGAGCCCCTAATATGTCTTGATAAATACGGGTGGGCCATCTGTTACTCTAACTGCTCCGCAACTAACAGACTTTCATGCGGCGTGGCTGACACGATGCAGTCCGCTGTCACTGGGTCTGATGGCAGCGGCGCATCCAGTAGTGAGACTAGGACTTATTCACATGACTGGCCTTCAGCGGTGGGTCTGTCATCTTCGATTACACCCTGTCTGTGACAAACATAGACGTTTGACGTTGTCGTCCCAAGATTGACAGGATCTGGCCTTCTGGGACTCCCCAGGCCTATAGGAGAGGGGTGTGAATTTGGGATGTATTCTGCATTACATTCACCTGTTTACGGATGCGTCTCTAACCGGTTGGGGGGGGTACCTTGGGCCAGAACAGTGTTGGAGGGGTTTGGACTGGACCCCCTCGACACATAAATATTCATCACTTTTCACATCTGTTAAGAGGACAGCACGTCATGATCAGATTGGACAATTCCATGACAGTTGCTTAACGGAACCGCCAGGAGGGCGTGATGTCTCCGGCTCGACATTGGGTGACAGCCAGCATCCTGACATGGGCGAACAGTGGATTGTTGTCATTAAGGGCTCAACATGTTACAGGGCGTCTGCACATGGCAGCAGACAGAATGTCAAGTTGCGAAGCTCTCGTGGATGAGTGGGAACTCTCACAGGCCGCTTTGGAGTTCCGGTTGCAGACCTCTTTGCTACTCGAGCGAATGCAAAGTGTCCCCTCTGGTTCTGGTTCTGGTTCGTTGGAGAATCCGACACTGGGGGTAGATGCATTGGCTCATCCAACCTAGCCAAAGGGTCTTCTGTGGGCTTTTCCTCTTCTGCGCCTGATATTATCACTGTTGCACTGTGTAAGGACACAGGGTCTTTCAGTGCTGATGCTGGCGCTGGAGAGTCTGGGTGCCAGATGGTTCCCAGATTTGGTGAGTTTGACTGTGGGGACACCTTGGCCCATTCCAGATTTTCCTGTGTCGCTGCCTCAAGCGGAGGGAACAATTTCTTCCCGTCCCATATTAGGTCGCCCTCTCAAGGTTCGGAATTTTAAAGAGTAAGATTGGGCTCCCTTGGATTTTATGAATCGGTTGTGACAGGGCGGCCACCAATAAGGCGTACACTTCACTGTGGAATCTTTTTCAGAAATGGTGCGAGGAAAGAAACTTGGTGGCGTTATCATGCCCTCTTTCAGGAGTTCTGGGATTTTTGCAGGAGCTCTTTCTGCTCTGTGCTCGGAGGATGAGGCCTCCAGTCAGGAGCATCGTTCCACATTGGAGTCTTCAGATACTGTAGTTTTGATCACCTTTTGAACCGCTGTCACTATATGGATCGCACGCAGTCTCTTCGTCACTCAAACAGATGATTTGTATGTTTATGGTGGTTGTTCTGCTGGGATGGCTCTGTCAGCACGTCTGTCTCATTGAATCTTTGATGCTATTGTCAAAGCTTACGGAGTTAGGGGCATGGAACCTTCCGTGGGTGTGAAGGCCCATTCCTCGAGAGCAGTCTCATCATCAGCTGTGTTATTCATAGGGGTGTCTATGGAAGACATCTGTCAAGCGGCATCTTGGCCTTCGTCTTCCACCTCTGCCAGGCAAATCTCAGGGACATGTCGGCAGGTTCGGTGGCTCATTCATTGTTGGAGAGTGTGGCTGGACCGTCTCGGACCCCACTGGATTGGAGATAAGGGATCAGTGTTTTGTTTCTCTTGGGTTTGGCTGTTGGCCATGCTGGGAGGAAACTCATCACAACGGTCTTAGGTATTGTAGCGTTGTCAATGAAGCAAGCAGCTCAAATAGCGTGACAACCATTTATTAAACCTTGAACCAGTGAACAGAGCGAGAGTCATTTGCATCACTCATCTTTTCAGGCATGGTCTGAACATTTAAACATTACTGGAACCCTAAATAACCCTTACAAATTACCTAAATGAAACACTAATATTTACACCACAAGTTCACTACCCACAGTCCTTTGCGACACAGTTCACCCAGGTCGCTACAGTATGTTATCAATAGCAAAGCCAGTTAGAGGGCGGAGCACATGACATAGAAATGTTAGTTACCTGAATGTAACTTTAGTTCTATGAATATATGCAATGCCCTCTAACGGTTCGCCCAGCAGGCCGTGTTCTGTTGCTGACTTCAAAGGAGGACGGGCAGCAGCAAACAGGGGGGTTTATGGTAGGGACCTGGGTGAAGAGTTAATCATCCAATTCTCAGGCGTGAGGCGGGGCCTGTTAGAGGGCTTTGCACGTATTCATGGAACTGAAGTTCCGTTCAGGTAATTAACATTTTGCATGATCGCTCTGTTTTCTGATCTCTTGGTTTTCCCCTGGTGCCTTAGTTAGTGATTTTTCTGTTCTTTTGTCTGTTTCCGATTTTCACGTTTTCCTGTCTCTTCTGATTCTAGTTTTATCTTTGTGAGTACGTGAGTACGACCACGTTTGTGATTTTGTTTTCCTGACCATCATGTTTGTAGTTGTATTTTCAGATTGTTGTTCGTCGATCGCCAGGTTCAGTGATGCCCTAAGTTCGGCTTGTTTTCGTTCGTGTACTTCTACCTGTTCGGTGACGCCCCCACTTTGGACTTTCTACTTTCTTTTGACCTCCTGGTTTGGTGACGCTTTCCTCTGACCTGCAGCATCACACAGGTACACACAGTGTTTCTGCAATCCTCTATAGCTGGAGGCAAACCAGGAACCATCAGTTCCTGGAGGACCAGTTCCTTTGACCTCTGTGAAACTGTGCAATAATTTAGTGCTACTTAAAATACTCAAAAGGTTGAAATTACTTCATGCGTCCTTACAAAAATACATGTGCAAAAACTAACTGTGTAAATGACAGAGGCAGCTGTCCAAATTTGCCATCACTTGAGATTCAATTGTATCTTTTCCATCTGCTAACTTGTTGAATTTCAATTGTTCTCATTATTAGTTCTGTCTGTTTATCAGTAGAATAAGGTGGTATTGACTCTTAATGACATCATCAGGAAATGTTGATTTTGAGACAAGGAAGAGATGATGAAACTATGGAGCTCTGAATTGCCATCGGGATCCAGCAAGCTGGATTAGTCACTCTGTTGTGATGTTCTTCTGTGTGTGCTATGGGTCATTCACACGACTTCTGGGAGGCTATTGCATGCAGCACCCACCTACCCACACACACACACACACTCACGTGCACACTGGACTTGATGACGCTCAAAAGAATATTTAGCCGTGGATAAGCAGAAGGTATGGCCTTACAAATTTCAAGGCCAACTGTTGAAATGCAACTGTGCTTATAGCGCTTTTGTCGGCCTGCCAGGAAACTATGTTTATTTTATTTTGAGAACTTTCCAGTGATGCAACAGAGGAACCTCTAAGGAAAATTTGTCCAAAAACAAGATACTTTTTCTGCTCCACATTTTTGTGCCGACCACTGACTTGATGGTGGACGCTGCTGTCCTGGCTGCTTTGATGAAGAGTCCGATCTTCTTCATCTGGTGGTGCCACCCCAGGATAAAACAACTGGTGGCGCTCCTGTCAGCATCATATCATACCAGCAGTTCTCCTCAACCTCAAACATGCCTGACAGCATTCCATTACGGCACGCTAAGTCAAGGGCATACATGAACCCCAGCTGTCAAGTGCAGGGAATTCCTGCTGCTCCTCTCAAGGTCGCTCCCACCATTGGAGGCAGTGCGGCTCCCACGCTAGGTGTTAACTTGGTGTCACTAACACTTAAGCATGGCCATCCCAGTGTGTTTGGACAGAGTTTGAACTGTTGCTTTACTGCACACACCAGAACAAGAGCGGCTGATTGTCACCTGTTGTACCACTGAGTGCCCCGGGAGGCCACAGACAAGTGCCTCCTTCTGCACATTAGGTCCAGCAGGAGAGGGCCAATGTGCTGTTAGTGATGGGGGTTTAAGGATTAAAGCACCACAAATGGCATCTTGTGGTTTAAGTGAGAGCGTTATCTACATTACCTGCAGTGTTGGGAGGGTTACTTTTAAAATGTATTCCACTGCAGATTACAGATTACGTCCCCCAAAAAGTATATCGTACTGTATTCCATTACATTCCTCAATGCCTCTAATGTAATGTGAATACTTAGGATTACTTTACCTACTGTCATCCTCTTAACAACTGGCTGTCAAGCTCAAGCTTCCTTGAATATAAATTTTACACGGTATTGGCTACAGAGTAGCAATGACAAGGAAATCTCAAAATAAGTTGATGTGGACTTGCACAAAAACAAAACATTTTTAATTGCCTTTTTGAAGACTAGGTTAAAATGAAAGAGATAACCCAGCTTCATTGCTACTTATTAGGCTTTTATTTATTTACGTATTTTTTATGTACCACCAAACACATGCATGCAGCATGGTGTCAGAATACATGTTCAAGACTTGACTCACCAAATGAATAAAATGGCACAATGGCTGCTCCACAAAAGCAAATCAAGAACATTTTTACGTGTTACCTCATTCCTTCTTAGTATTCGATGGAGTACAGGTGGTTGTAAGCACCTGTGTCTGTCATGCGTTGTGGTGTTAAAGTCATTAATTACAAATCACATTTCAGTAAAAAAAAGTAAAAGAATGTTTATTTCAATCCTCTGATACATTGTATTCTGATACACATTGAAGTAAAGTGCACTACCAACAGCATGTCATCAAAGCAATAGATCCAAGTCTAACGCTCTCTCTCTCTCTCACTCTCTCTCTCTCTCTCTATATATATATATATATATATATGTATATATGTATATATGTATATATATACTGTATATCTATCAATGTATCTATCTATCTATACTTGTCAAGCTCATCATACAACAGCACTGTATTTGGTGACACGAGTACAAGTTAGAAGGCAGTTTAAACCTAAGTTATTTTGTCATCAACCACCAACTGTGGTTGGTATGCATGAACCTCAGGTAACACGTAAAAATATAGTAAATATCACAGCAATAATGTGTTAAAAACACTGAAGAGATACATTAGGCTAGCAGCTAGATAATCACAACCAAAACTACATGGTAGTTGGCTAAAGTTATATTCTAAAGTAGGAAACTGTTGCTTCTTGAAGACCACAAACATGGAATTATGTTTTTTTTTTTTGTTTTTTTGTGGCATTTGCCACAGCACATCAAGACAAATCTCACTGAATATTTTGTGAAAAATGTGTCTTGAATACTAAGTTGTTGCAACAGTATAATACAAAAGTCTGAAATTCTGGGCGACAAAAATAGTTCTGGTTTCCACACGCAGCCTTCCCATCTACTTTACAGTTTTCATTTCATTGAAATTGCTTCTTGAGTTATTGTGTCTTCCAGTCACATGGAAGGCGGACATGCTGCAAGTTCTTGTGCTTGTCAGGCGGAGGGACTCCTAACTTTACACGAATTTTTCATGTACCTATTAGGAAATAATGCAAGGTGGTGATAATTCATCCAACAATAGTTTTGCCCCTGATCTTTTCCTCTTCCAAGTCGGACTTTAATAGGCTCTTAAATCAACAGTGATGTATTTATTTTTGTTACAGAGGAACACAAAACAAGAAAACCGATGTGTTTATTGAAGAACAGGGAATGCATTTGATTCTGTGTTCAAGCATTGAAAGTCAGATAGATTTTGATGGGTGGGGGAATTTTACCGGTCTCATCAGATCCCTTCATAGAGTTGAGCAACTGGGCTGCGTCACACATCCAAACTGGAAGCCTGTGCGCCACATAAGGACGCTTTTCTTGCGTCTAACTTCAAGCGTCACGCTGATTTTAATTACAGCCAACGGGTCATTACAGGCGACATTAAAGTCAGTGAACACACCATGCTGTGTTCCTTGCTCTCCATTCTCCTCCTTTATCGCTCGGTCCAGTCCACACCTCCCGGTTGCCCCAGCCCTTTAATCCAGTGGAGGAATTTCACTCGACAAGTGATCAAAGAGTACTTGCACCATTCCAGGTGCATCTGTGGCTCGTGCTGTTGACAACCACCTCACAATTTTACCTCCTTCTTCCTTCTTGAAAAAGAAGAGAGAACTAAACAAAGCTGGACGAACTGCTGCTCATGATAGAGACGGTGAACACTTTATTTATTTATTTTGCTTTGTTTCTTTCAGAGGGAGGAACAGATCCTGTTTCTTCTTTCTTTGTGACAGCGTTACCCAGTCTGCCAACTGCGCGTCAGCCCATTTGAGGAGTTGTGTGACAGTAAATTATGACACTCTTGAGACGGACAACCAGCAGGAGATGAGGAACAGAGAGGAGATGCTTGGCAGGGTTTTGGGCTTTATTAAGGCTCAGCGACTGTCGTCAGCCACAACAACACAGCAGGTCAGTGTGTTTGAGTGAATGTGTGGAGGACACTGCACAAAGCATCATCCTCAACTGATAGGTGGTCTGCGAGTACAGGATACACATTATATCTAATAACTTTCTCATGTCTGAAAGTGTTGCTGTACCAGCTCCACACACACTGTTGCCCAATCTGTAGCTCTGCACATTGGATCAGTGATAAAGCACATCATACAGCACTGAACTGTCAGTCAACATCTTCCAGATGCTGCGGTTATCGTATTAGACCCTAATAACAAATGCTCCTGGATGACTAGATGGTTTGACCAGCTATTGTTCATTTCCAGTTTTCAATCAGCATCCATCCTCAGGCTTGCTATTAGTTATAAAATGATTATTAGTCTATCGTTACCCAGTCATTGGAGTAAATAGGCCTGACTTTAATTCACACACACCCATGCTGCAATATTGAACACTATATACAGAATAAATATAATTCAGTGAAATCCATCCAAGTGGTACGGCACTCAGTATTGATCAGAAACCTAGTATTCAATGGAGAGAAATCAAGAACCTCAACTTGTCACTTCATTTTAATAAATATTTGTCCAATGATTTACAACCAAAAAAAAAAAAAAAATCCACATTGTCCACATTAGCCACAATCCAAGCAGGAATGCTTTGCTGTTGAAACAGTCATGTCACGATGTCACTTCCCTCTCAAGGCATCACACAACTAGAGATGACCCACTACCATTTTTTTTTACAGATTTACAGATACAAGATACATAATGTACAGATAATGTCTTCCGTTCGTCAGTTGATGTTGTTGATGTATTTCCACCTCAGGATGCAGAAATCTTTGCTATCTAATCTAATTTTCATCAAGGCTCTGTATGTGCAATAGATACTTTTCAGTGTAATAAACAGGAAGGTGTTGGGGCACAGTCGACCTGCGCCCACAACTGAATACGATGCACATATCGCTGCCCTTCTTCCTTGGTGCCAAATCTCAGGGCTCAGTCTAAGCATCAAGTGTGTCTGATTGACAGGTGGAGACTAAATCAAAATTTAAAAAAATGTTCACATCACCATAGACATCTGTATTGAAACAGAACATTACTGCCTTCCTTTGATGCCACAGACCTTGGTTCTGGAGAAGACAAAGTCTTAAATGTATTTCAATCATTTTGACAATGCACCGTCTAATTATTTTTTTTCTTCTCCTGCCTCAGAGAACTTCTGAAACAAGCGGGATTGGTCAAGTTTTAATAGTCATCACTTGTCGATGTTTTGCAGATTGCATGTCCACGATTCATGAAGGTGAAGCTAAAGGTGAAGGAAAACTGGTGTGGAAGGAGAAAACATCAGCCTATATTTGGAGGAAACTGCTTGTTTGCACCCCTTCAAAGAACAGCTTATGAAAGTAATTCTGACAGAAAATTATCCTGTATAAAGAAAATATATCAAACATGTTGAGCGACTGACACAGCGATGATCAGATTAAAGAAAATCAAGCAAAAATATCCAGCCACTGCTTTCAATTGATTTGAAAATTGATAGTTGTGAAAGAGAAAAAAAGAGAGGCCAAAGAAGCATTTTCTGCCTGTTAAATTGGATGTGCGTATGACAAATTTCAAAGGCTGTCAAAGTGGGAAAAAATGGGTAGTAGAAGAAGAAAGGGTTTGAAGAAATACATTTACATCATAAATGCACAGGCCCTCTTTCAATGGGCCTCTTCAAAACTCCGTCGGGCTTTTAATGGCTGGAAGGTTCAAAGCGCCACGAGACTCCCACTGCTCCCTCAGAGAGAGGTACAACAGTACGTGTGTGCATGCGTGCGTGCGTGCACATATCAGTCTGTATCTTAGCTAGTATCCATTTTTCTGAACATCATCACTTTAACTCACAACACAAGTCTGACAGAAAGACATGGATCTCCCGGACATTGAAGGGTATCGTAACAATTGATCGGGTCGTCTTCTTGGTGCTGGAACTGCTTTCTTCAGCAACATCACCCCCTCAGACACGACACACTAAACTACCTAGTGTTTGGGCACCACCTGCTGACCCTGGAGGTGAGCCATTATTTTTGAAGAGAAATGTGACAACAACTCTGGAGCAGAGGTGTGTTTGAGGCCTTCGCTGCTGACCGTAAACAAGGGGTCTTGAGGACCGGTTTGAGATCCCTGGTTGGTTTTTGCTGCAGCCTGGAGCAAAAGACCTGCTCTACTCCCTGTTTTTAATGAACATGACTAATTCTACTGTAGATTTGAGGCTAGCCCAGACCACATCATATTTGCTGTTGCATATTATGCCTGCTAAAAGTAAGAACACTGCTTCAACTTCCACCCAAAAAAGGAGAAAAAAACCCAACAAAACTGATGTATGCAGTAACAGACTGGTGCATCATCTGCAGTGCTTGGCAGTCTGCATCTGCCATTGTATCTCTGCATTGCCATACAAAACATCCTCCACTACTATACAGATTTTTGTTCCTCATTTTGAAATGTTTCATATCAATAATAATGAAATCAAATGAGTTAATATATCATGTGTAAATATGTTCTCAGCATGCTCGCTCTCCACTTTTCTGTTATTGTCATGAATTTCTTTTAATGAATTGCAAGACAGAATGTTCCACAGTACTCATGATACTCGGGCTTCCTGTTTTGGTCCAAACTCTGTGACTCCAACTTGGGCGGGAGAGTGTGTCAGTGGTTGGCTGTCTGTATGAGATGGACTGGCGACCTATTCACTTGCAGCAAGTAGCAAGTAAACACTGCAGCCTCCAGAGACTGCATGAAGGAAAAGGCAGTCAACAACGAATGACTGCCCCAAATTTGACTCATCTGGTTGGTGGCTCTGGAGCATAAAACCAATCAACAGGATAGTCCTGGATGTTTTGCACGTATCCTCGTCTGTCTTGCTCTGAAGGATTTCTCAAAAGTGTATATTGGGGAATGTTGCCCTCACACAGAGAACACCGGATTCCAGTACCACCCAGCGCCTGTGAACCAGCCGTGCCCCACGGTCATATCCCTGCATCAAAGCTACAAATCTTTCTCTTTTTCCTTTAGCCTTCCTCCCTTTTCTCTGTCTCTTTTTCCAAGGTGGTACATCCAGCGGCGGCAAATGTTTAAACTCCATGTATCAGCCTCATTACGGAGCCTCAAAGCCTTCGATTGATTCTAAAGGCGCTCATTTGAATTTTTAATCACACGTATGTACAAGTGCTGTACTCAGCAACACTCCGACGCCAGCGTGCTCACACGCAGCCTCACATCTCTGCTCCTTCAGCTCTTTCAAAGTGTTCTGCCTCTGAAGTTCCCAAGTTCAAACATCCACTTAGGAAAAGTCTCAGCTAATATCACTGTGATGAATTGGACTGATAAGTGTGGGGGCTCAGTTCACTGCCATTGTGAACACAGGGACGGTGGCGGTGGGCGGCGAAGCGCTTGACACGCATTAGCAGTTGCATTTGATTCTTGAACCTAGGTGGAACTTCAGTGTCACCGTTGGCTTTGAAGTCAAATATTCAGTTTGAGCGTAGAAAATATTATATATAATATATACAGTGATACATCAATCATCCCCCTGGGTGGATGTACTGTAGCTGTGTAGAAACTACTCACGCTCACTTACCATGTGCATACAAAGTCCTGGCTAAGCTACAGAGACTTTGTCACTCAAGCAATAACAGGGAGAGGGAGAAAGAATCCTTCAGATCTTCCTGCGAGAAGTACACCTTTGAATCTGAATTTCCTTGCAGAAAAAGTGCTTTGAAAATCTAATGCATAAACATTATCTTCTTTCCCCCACCCTTCTACTTCATGCTCCCTTCATTCCCTTCCTTCACCTAAAGCGCACAAGCTTCTGAGCGACTTTGGAAGAACTTCTCTTTTTTTGTGAGTCCTCAGTAACTTAAATAAGAGGCAGTTGGGGATTTGGTTATTGTTATGTTTCATCAAAGACAGAGATCCTCTGCGCTCCTGTTCTCTCGCTGTCTGTCAACGCCCAGTCTTCAAGAGAGATGCCTCTCCTCTAGACTGATGTACTGTAATTTGATATGTGCCTCGCATCATCCCAGACTCAAGGGTGTTTGAGAAATCTTTATTTGGGAACAGGCTCGCTCAGGGTACTCTTAGAGCTTTTGGCATTACATCAGCTAATAAAAAAATGTTTCTTGTGACTATAGCCTGTTTGGTTTCAGGGTCTTTTCAAATAACATCTGATCATTATTCTCCAATACGTGATTCAGTTATAAGACTGGCTGGTATGACCCATTTCCACCCTTCTTCTTTCATTGGAAATGAGGGTTTAGGACAACAATTCTGTGGCTTGTTTCTTTTTTCATGAATGTTTAAAGTTCCAGTAACCTCTATCATTATTCGGTCTATGGTATTAGAAGTACATATAAAATGTGATATTGAACGAACGTTGGTGATGTGGGGCTACTACTGAACTTTTGGATTCTCTTATTGGCTGGAGTCTGACACTCTCAGATGTGACGGATTTCTGAGCTCTCTGCTCATGGTTAATCATCAAGCAGTCAAAGATGAGTTGTCGCTTCCACAATGACGTGGCTGGAACAAAAACAAATCCTTTGTTTACATGAGCCTGCTCTTCTTCCTCATAAACCATTGACAAACCCCTCATTATTCACTGATATAGCCACTGTCACACACAACACAAAACGGCGTTTGACCCAATTATGAAAGTCTTTTCAGAATCACAATGTATTTTATGGTAGTAAATGGAAACTGTGTGAAGAAGAATGAAAGCCCACTACTTCAGGTTTCTAATGTATTGGATGGTGCTGGCGACACTTTAAGCATAGTGGCCACATTTCTTGTAATGATTCAATTATGGGAAATAAAAAGATGACAAACGTTTAGTTGATTACACAAAGGTCTGGCATATAATCTATGCAATCAAAGTTGCATCAAAAATGGTTACATGCTTGTTTTATGGGAATTATAATTCAGTTTTTAACTTTTTTTTTTTCCAAGTAGATGAAATTCATTGCATTTCAGTTGCTGTCAAAGGCCACAAACAGCAAGCCTGTTTCTTTCTCCATCAACTTTCTGATTCGCTCCTCTCTCCTGCACCAAAAAAACATTTTCTGTCTGAAAGAATAACCCTCACAAAGCAAAGAAAGAAAAGAACAGTATCATTTGGAGAGCTACAACCAGCGAGAGCTACAGCAGTCTCTGACTATTAACTAAGAACCCTGGAACGCCTGCAAGTTCACAGTTTCAAACAAGGGACTGTTTCTCTGTGAATGTGCTGTCGGCCTGTGTCAAATGCAGGATCCTTTTTCACATTGACCACACTGCATCAATGGCCTCTTGCTACCCTTCCGTCTATGTTTGTTGCCTGAAGCCAGGTTGGGAAACTAAATGGCAGCTGCCTCTTGTTGTTCTCTGCTCTTGAGAGTGACAGCTAGTGAAAAACATCACAATCACACTAAATGTGATTTGCTGAATGCAGCCCATATGTTGACCCCCACCGTCGGATACCCCCACTCATATGATCACCCTGTTCACCACACCGCCTCCCGCTGCACCTGCTGCAGTCAACAGCAGGAACCCATGTGGGACTGTGTTCTTCCTACTTTCCCCTCCCTGTGGTAGCCTCTCTGGCCCTGTCTTTCATGTTCGCTGCGCAGTCAGGCCCAGCTGGATCAGGTCCTCCAGTCCACACACACACACGCTCACACTCTGTCAGTGTACCAGCTTGGTTCCACTACTACTACTGTAGCAACCCTCTAACTTCTAGCCTGTTGTCAGACTGAGCAGGAGGATATGTATTAAAGACAGTGGTGTTATTAAAAATACCTGGCTGCCCTTGTCTACTACTACGACTGGCTGAGTAGTGGAAATCACATTTACTAACATTTGAAACAAATTTACAAAATCCTGAGGCAAATTTACAAATAGTGAAACACATTAACATTTCAAACCATTTTAAAAGCACAATAAAAGACATTTATAAACTACTGACATCTAAAGACTTAAGGATTATTTTAAACTCTGATGTTCTTTAATACACTGGTCAGCTGTTGATATACAAACCAGGCGGAGGTGATTACAATGTGAGTTTGGAGAACTCTTTTTGACAATATTCAGGTTTTTAGGGCAAACATGGTTGATCGGAGAGTGGCCCAATGAACACACCAGAGGTCGAGGGGTTGAGAGATGAGGTCTGCAGACTCCCCTCCAACATGTCGCTTCCTTGCTATGGTTGGCAGCGTACCATAAAGTAAACACTGCACAATACAAACTCTTACTCTTGTTTCCTCTGCAAAGGAGGTATATATATTTAAGTCAGCATTCATCAGTCAGTTAGCAAAATAACTCCACATTTTCAGGTGAAATTCTTGGGATTGATAATGGATCGAGGAACAGGCCATCTGATGTTTGAAGCAGTTATTTTGTTGTGAAATTTCTCAGTGAGATATTTTTTGAGTGCCTGAGACATTTTCACACGCAAAATGAAATGTTACACGAGCAAACAAAATCCTCTTTTGTGCTTGGCAAACAGAGAGAGCAAACCTGTATCAGAACGTTCAGAAAACATGCAGCTTCAAAATAAAAGTATCAAGGAAAGTTGCTGTAAACAAGGGTGGGGTTTATTGCTACTGATGTGAATTGATCATTTCCTTTTTGTTCATGCTTCACTGTTGTCATGGGTTGCTGGCTCCTGGTCCAGCATGAACCTCAGGAGTTGTCTTCTTCATCCTCTTTGGCCCAGTACTTCTATGTCTGACATTCTTTGTCCAACATGCTTCACGATAATGGAGGCTGTTTCCCTCTAACCTTGTCTCCAAACTTCTACTTGAGCTGTCCCACTGATATAATGTGACATTACTGACGCTATAGTGCTATTACGCTTCCCTTTCACTCCTCAGTCACACATCTCCATAGACATTTGTTTCCACCTATTCCAACCTGTTATTGACTTCCCTCAATGACATCAGGTAACTGTTCTCAAACTCTTGTATAATTTGTACCTCATCCTTGAGGGCTGTAAAATGTCAATGATCATTTTATCTTTAAATTTCCCAGTGCATCTATGACTGTGACGGTTTATCTCAGATATGCACGACCTGTCAGTCTTTTATATTACTTTTACTTTTATCAGCAATTCTTTTCAGCATGTTGATTTACATGAAATGTTTTTCTAATTGGTGAATGTATTGGAGACGTGGGGGCGGAACCTTGTGTCTCTTTGGTAATTCAGTCACTGTCTAGTGAATAAGCTCATGACCCAGCGTCGTACCTGGGCTTTGATGTCACAGGTACATACAATGGCAGAGCAGACCGGGGCACTGGGCTATCATGGTCATACGGCAGTTTCTCTTTCAACATACAGTGCTTTTTATCCGCCCCCAAAATACACATATGCACACGCCAGAACCAATAACTCAGACATACAACTCCAACTTCACTGCGGATCCTCACACGACTTCAACCATTTGATGTTTCATTTACATGCGTCGAGAAAAAAAAGGAGCGAGCACATCAAAGATGAACACTTCAACAATCAGCCATCACTCAATTAGCGCTCCACTGTTTCTCTCATGTGCTCCAGAAGGAAGTGCTGCAGAAGTCTTTGAAAATCATCCTCTTCCCTTTTATCACTTCATCTCCTAGCAAAACAATTTCTTCCTATTATCCTCACAGCAGGGGTTCTACTGTCCTGTAAAGGTGTACCGGAACGCTTCACAGGCGGAGGGGAGCCGCAGCTTTCATTCCTTGCACCTTGTACCCCGGCTACATTAAACAGAATCAAAGACGACATTTACATACCATTTGCGTTTTATGTTTGAGGAGTTGAGACAGGAACACTGTTCATCCAACGTGAAAGTAAAGATGCTTTGACTTTCTGAACTTTTTTCAGAAGGAGATCCAGGAGCGAGCGTGATTGAAGTGCACATACGGAAGGTGGCAGATGAGAGAAAAATTAGTCCCTGAATTTTTTTTTTCCACTCTCCTGTCATCTTGTCTGCGCTCCCCTCCTTATCCTAAGACTTTACAGGTAATGTCATAAATTAGTGACAAAAGTGTTTTGAATTAGAGTCACTTTCGTTTCCCTCTAATCACTGTCACTATTTCCGCCTCTCTTCACGTCATATCGTTGCTGCCACTGAGCTGTTCTGACGAAGTGTTGACGTGTATTAATGTGAGCAGGTACATCGTGAGATCAACATGCATCGCAGTCAGATTATTGAAATCAACAACTTTGCACCTCGCAGTCGAACCTTGACATCCATGCAACAGTGTCTCTCTCCTCTGAGAGCTTTTCACTGTCGTTACCATTTCAAAGAGCCAGCAACATCCTGACCGTCCATGGCTCTCCTCCTTTGCAGTGCTATCATCAAATACATGACACGTCTTGCGGTAGAAATGTTTGCATTTCTTTACAGATCACGTTCTTCATCATGCGCTCTGAGCTTGGCGTCATGTCGGCTCTTGTGAAGCTTTTCAGTTCTGTCGCACGTTTCCCTCCAACAGCCTTGGTCCTATTCCAGATCCTGTCATTTATGAGCTGATGCGCTACATACTCCATACGCCGCACACGCTTGTGTTAACATCCCCTCAGCTGCTTGTGGATGGAAGTTGGCTGAGCGCACAGGAATGTGCCTTCGTCCAGAGCTGCACAAACAAGGCTTTTGAAAAGAAGGTGCCTCCATGTCTTGTTTGCTTTGGGCTCCCCTAGATTAATGTGGTGGTGGGATTCAGGATGTCACCAAGTGATTTACACAGAACTGCCCAAAAATCTGAGCACAGCTAATGTAATGATGCTTCAGTTCCACAAGACAGTTTCCCTGAAGTCAGCCGGCTCATGTTGTAGATCAATAGGCTTGGCACAGAATTGCACATGGAACTGTCGAAAGAGAAGATTTCCAGGTCGATTTATCCCTGCACAAATGCAGGATTACAATCCTGATCCATTCCTTGGAGCGAGTCCGCTCCAGAGCAAGCTAAGAACCAGGATATGGGGATTGATCTATATTGCCATTTAATTGTGTTTACTCGTGTTTTAATTGTTAGAATGCTTGACAAACTGAAATGACTAATCAGGTAGAAGGGTGTTATAGTATGTTTTCAAGTTCCCTTCACACATTGCTGTTGTGAGTCACTGTCTTAGGCTCCCCACAAGGGGACCCGCAGGCCAACAACCATGCCCATACCAAAACAGACAACAGATATTGGATGGATAAAAGATGAAATGGAAAAAGCAGACATTGTTTGATGATCTTAATGATCTCCTGAGTAATGTGCCCTTCTACTTTCAACATTTAAAACAAGGTTAACGTTTGTTTACATCTGCAATTCTGACAGTTTCAGTGGAGCACAGTTTATCGATTGTGCATTCATGGAACTAACTTCACATTCTACCAGTTAGTTGTCATCTTCCAGCTTTCCTTTCTTTCCTTGATAATTGCGACTACATTTCCTTTTTGCTATAAAAGGTTTAACTTCTTCCTACATTTCCAGTAGAAGCTGCTCTTTCGCAGATGAGAAGTAGAATGCCAGGTGGCACAGTACGGTGACTCTGTGATCAACCCCATGGACTGCCATGAACGTGCGTTGATCCCAGCGAACCACACCTGGCTTGACTTTGCAGTGCCTTTTCATCCGAGCTCGGCAGTCATGCAGTCAATTACGCCAGGATACACAGGTCAAACTAGTTCAAGTCTGGCGAGATTTCTTAATTCTACTTTTGTAAATACTCCCCAAGAGGTTCAACTGAAAAGAACAGTATAGTTTTAAAATCAATATCTTCCAACATATGCAATTTGCAAGAACCATTTCACAGCTTATCGAAGAACAAAATAATGCGCAGTGGATAATAAGTGATATCTCTTTGGTGGTGACTATCTGTGGGACGATATGGGCACCTCGCGATTCGATACTGCAGCCATATTTGGACCGCGATAATGGTAATATTGCGATACACAATATCTGCGATATCTGAGGTATTGCGAGAAATCTCATCAAATTTCAACGATATATTACAATATATGTGAATGAAACAGAAAAAAAAAACACTTAAAAGGGAAAACATCACGTAATGATGCATTTATTCAATGTACAATATTAAACGTGCTGTGTTTTTAACTGCGACACTTAAGAAAAACATTAGATTGCTATTGTTCCTGTTTCATTAGTGGAGGAAGAGTCAATGACTCCTTTTCCTGAAGTTTTCCTGAAGGCTCTTTTTATAACCCTTCATGTTTCCTTCTTCAATTTGACGGCTCCAGTCTAGTGATGATAGCCATTAGCAGTGCCGTTTTTTTTAAAATCACGTAACAGTAGAAAATGCCAAAAACGGAGCAGTTTAATGTCCCTTACCAGTCTATGTATTTCAAGATGGAGCTTGACTATAAGATGTCTATGCAAGCATAAGATTCCGACCGAACAGACAAACTATGAAACGTTCGTGAACAGTAAATACAGATTTTAAATTAGAACAACTCAAAATGCTGGGTAATCCACTATGTGTGTTGTAATAAAATATTGATATTTGCCATACGTGTATCGATTATTTATGGCAACAACGAGAGCAACAATATTTATCTTTAATAATAATGATAAGAAACAATTATTTATATAAAACGTTTTAGAAAGCTGCTCACAAAGTGCTTTACAGGCAACACATCAAAAAATATATTAGCTCCAACACAAAGGTGGACAGTTATAAAAGTGAGTTTTTAGCAGAGTTTTAAACACATGAACGCTGTGTTTCAGATCTCCTCTGGCCAAAATGCTCCAGAGTTGAGGAGTCTGGACAGAAAAGGCTCTGTTACCTCTAGATTTAAATCTCGACCCTGAGACAATGAGCGGAGAACCTTTTCTCACAAATGTTTAGTCCACTTTAGGCCCCTTTAGATTTAGGTTCTTGCGGCATCTTCTTGAGCTAATCAAGCTGAAACGAGGAATATTTATCTTAAGTTACTGCTTTTACAAGTTGCTATCTACTACGCTGGCATCATAGCTCCAGTGTACTCTCACTGCTTTTTTCATTTTTCTCTCCCGTGGGTGAAGCTCTGACCTATGTTTCTCAGAAGCCTACAGATGATGCGTTCAGGAGCATCATCACTTTCTGCAGGGTTTGTGTGAGGTCATCCTTGGCAAAAAGTGGGGGGAAACCTCACACCGGCAGATAAATACCAGGAGCAAAAACAACTCTACCAGTGGGCCACAAGTGGTACCTTCAAACTTGTCCGGTCAAGATAAGCTTGCAGTGCGTGGACTTGAACCCGTCTTTGCACTCCTCTCTTCACCTTGATTCTGCTATCCAAAAGCCCACAGCCTCCACCTTCCTTGCAGATTTAATGAAGTCGGCTCTTGTGTAATCTTCTTGCAAACGGGCCCTCTCACCTCCCCACCCAGCCACCCAGACTCAGGTGTTTTCACCAACAGAGGACCATTGTTCTGCAGATATAAGGCTGATGCCTGGCACAAGCACACACCTGCATCCAACAATGATACCTTTATTCGGCTAACACACAAACAAACACACATACTCGACTCGGGGAGAGGAACTTTAGAGTATTGCAACATACTTCTAAGTTTGAATCACCTTGATATCTGCTGCATAGTCACTAGAAAGTGCAAAGTGAGAAATTACGGCATGATGGCAACAAGCATTTGTGCTTTACATGGGACGGAGGATCATCTGGTGCTGGGTTTGAGGCAGCAGTGTTCATGTCCACTGGCTCACTCCACTATTGCACTCACTGTGAATGTGCATTCCATGGATCATATTTTGGTCACAAATCTCTCTGGTCCATTATTCTTTGAGGAAATAGAGAAGCAGGCAAGATTGGGGGGATTCCAATTCACCTGCTGCAGTTTACATTGAAGGTAATGGCAGCTAATCCTCTTTTTCCTGTGTCTGCTCAAGGCAGGTGACCACACGAGAGTAAAGAAAAGTGAGGGAGAAAAAGAGCTGGCTGAGAGAAGAAAAGATAGAGAGTAACTGAAGAAGACTGAGGGTGTCTAGCAACCTTGTCTTTGCAGACTGGAAGTAACACATACCTCACCTGTTAACAGACCTCCAGGCCTTTCAGTGTCTCTGGTGTCTGTGTGAGTGTTTGCCTGTGTGGGCGCGTGTTTGTCAGCTAATGTAGTAAATGCATGGTTTGGCCTGAGGAATACTCTTCACAGTCACACCTGCCCTTCAGGTGGCTGAGGGGTATGGTTTCTGACTGTAAAGGTTTGAGGAACACACACAGACCGCTTCATTTCACTGAGCATCTGCCTTACTGACCTCTGTGGGGTGTGGAGCATTCAACTGGCTGTTCCTCGCCAGCTGAACTCCCCAAATCCAGTGAACTCTGCAGGTGCTAGGACTTAATTCTTTTATGCTAAAGTGATCTCATCTCTCATGTGATCTTCGCTCTGCACTGCTGTTTAAATTATTGTGCCAATACCATTGTTTTAACGGCTGTGACTGTGAGGTTAACTTACATAAATCAGTACGTTGTGGTCACAAGCAGCAATAGTCAGTCTATCCATCATCCTCATCCACATAGCCATTGCCGGGTTGCAGGAGCAGCAGATTAAAAAGGTGCCCCTCTCCTGGACAACATGCACCAGCTATGACTGGGGGATCCCAAGAAGCTCCTCAGGCAGGGAAGAGATATAATCCCCCCACCTGGTCCTGGGCAGACCCCTCTGTGTCCTTCTAGATGGCCTTAAACACCCCCACAGGGAGGCGTCCACCGGGCATCCTCATGAGATGCCGGAAACAAGCTCAACTAACTCCTCCCAGAGTGGAGGAGTAGCGGTTCTACTGCGAGTCTCTCCCAAGTGACAGAACTTGTCACCCTATTTCTAAGGGAGACACCCGCCACTCATTGGAGAAAACTAATCTCAGCCGCTTGTATCCAGGATCTCGTGCTTTCTGTCACGTCCGTAGGTGAGGGTCGGTATGAGGATTGTTATGTAAATACAGAGCTTTGCCTTTTGGCTCAGCTCACTCTTACACACAACATTGCGATAGAGCGACTGCAATGCCGCCCCCTGCTGGGCAGATTTTCCGACCGATCTCCAACTCCATTGGCCCCCCACAACAAGACCCCAAGAACCTTAAATGTCTCCACTTGAGGCAGGAGCTCATTCCTCACCTGGAGAGAGCAACCCATCCTTTTTCCTCCAGTTAAGAACCTGGCCTCAGACTTAGAGGTGTGGTTCCTCATCCCTGCCGCTTCATACTCTAACTGAAGAGCTGAAGCCATGAGAACCAGATCATCTGCAAATAGCAGTGACTGGGTCCTCAGGCCACCAAACTGCGAACCCTCCTCACTAGAGCAAGAGCAGTAGTTAAGCTTCAAATAATAAATCAAAATTATAGATCTATAGTTAGAAAGATGTAAAATTGAACGTGTTCACTTAAAAAAAGACTAAGTGCAGAGCCTTCAGATCAAGTGCAAATGCTCAAAGATAAAACAATATTTTCTTTCAGGGTCAAAAACAATACTTAATAAAAATAATAAAACATTGCATCAATGTGTGAGCTGTTGGCATAATAGGCAACAAGGGTGCAGTGAGACAAAGTAATTTCTTCTGCAATTCTGCATCCTTCTGCATCCAAATGTGATCTCTATAACACAGATTGAGTTCTGTTACAATGACATTCAGAGGAACTGAATAAAATGCCTAGGAGCCTTCGTGTCCATAGTCCGCTGCCAGTACTGCAAGGGTACAATGTCTGCTGCAAACACAACAGAGGAGCTGGTCTCTGTAGTCTGCGGCTCGAAGGGGGCAAGATGGGAGAGAAGCAGAAATGCTTTGTAGATGTGCTTGCCCTTGTAATTTCAGCTTTACACATCTTACATAGTGCATATTCCTTGGACTTTCGCAGAAATACCTCTACGCAGCAGTTTTGCTGCATAGATCACGCTGTTTCAGCCATGTTGTTTTGGTGGCAAAAGTCTTTGGGCTGAAAACTTGAGATGTGCTTTTGGGCCACTTTTGGTGGCCAAATTTTCAGTGCATCCCTCTTTAAAAATCCTTCATCATGTTTGGAAACAATAACATTAATGATGATTGTATGATTGTAGTTTCAATGCAGCTCAAGTTTGACTGCTACACGGATGCTCCAGCATGCTGCATGCATGGGATCTTCGAGCTAGAATCCCCCACCCCCTTCCCTCGGAGTGAAGCACCTAAGAGAGTAGAGGATGCATGACATAGAATCTTCCATGCCGCAATCGCCCATCTTCTGAATAACCCTCAATGTTTTATCTTCATCTTCAAAGTTTATTTAGATGTTAGATGCAGATTGGATGTCATACAAAGTATCACATCATATCTATATCCAGAATCAAAATAATACTTGATCAATGATAAAGTTTGAATGCTCAAAAACACAGATATACACTCAGTACTGTGTCATTTATGTTCACAAACGAACGTTTGTTGACAATTTGGGCGAATGTTGTGCACAGGCATAAGTTGGGTGTTGCACTTCAAGGCCATGGCAATGCAAAACAGACCTTCTGAAATGTCTCACCAATGAGGTCAGATTTCAATTTAAATTATCTGTGCAATGTGCAAAGTGATTCCATGGTGCTGTCCATGGTGATGATTTTCACCTGTATAGTCTGTGTCTGGAGAAGCAGCGTCAAAGCACAGTTGGCTCTGGACGAGTGCATTTCATTTCATTTCTTAGTATCTGATATGGCTGTCGAGGGTGTTTGTTTGCGAATGTTGCTTGTTACACAGTGTTGCTGATTGACCAGGAAATTGTGTTTTTGAGCGCTTTCATTGTGTTGTTCAGCTGATTTTTTGGGGGGCAAAAGGCATTCTTGACTGTGATGGCTGAAGTGTATGCCCATCCTACCAAAATGTGTTGGACGATTGTGTCTCTATGAGTCACTCTGTGACCAGGATCTAAAATTTCCACAGATCATAGCCACGTTTGTTCTCTTCAGAGTTTCAGGGTGTACATAAGCTAGATAAGTGTATAAACCCGATAACTTCAGCAGTAATGCAGCTGTGCTTTATGAACCGCCACATATCATGGAGTTAATGGAGCTGGTTAACTTCTATAACTTTCTAGGTCTATGTCTGCACACTGTAAAAATAGAGAAGTATTTGGAGAACAATCTAAGTGGGTTATGCGCCTCTCTGACACTGGAACATGGGGAGAGGGGATGCATTTGAGGGAGGAGGGGGTAGAGCAGGCTTTTTGTAATTTTACATGTGACAGCAGTGAAACGAGGGATGGAAATAGAACAATGGAAGAAATGCTGTGCTTCTGAGAAGGCCCTCAAAGAGTTCCAACTCAGAAGCTGATAAAAGCCCCTCTACCTCATATCCCAGCACCCCCTCTTCTGTCTCAGCCGTGCACACACACACATACATACGGATCTCTGAAGAGCATAACTTCAAGCTCTATGCGTGTGCCGCTGAGCGACAGATCGCCAGGGTGCGACAGTGATGACGGTTTCAAGCTGAGGCGTTGTCTTGAAACAGAGTCACGGTAGTGTCAAATCCTGATTGAGGCAGGATGAAAGCAGAGTAAACAAGGTAAACATGCCAAGGGATTTTGGTCAAAATTCCAAGTGTGAGCGATGAAAAAGTCGGTTGTTTAAGGCAGAACTATAAAAGGAGGTTTCATACTATGAGCTGATGTCCGTTTTGCTCAAAAATTCAAAACATGTTCCTACCGGGACCAGGCTTTGGCTGTGGACCTCAGTCTTCTTGAGGAGGTGGACTTGGACAGCGGTGTCAAAAATGCAGCAATGGACGACATTTTGAAAAAATTAAAAAGGACAGGAGCAAAACATACGTCTTCATCGCTCAAGACAGTACTACAGAGTCATTTGGTTGATTCATTGAGGCAGTGGTTCTGTTGGGCTATGAGGTTCAAGCTGGGGGTTGAAGCGGACTCAAGACCACATCTCCAAGGTCTTGGTTCACTTGAGTTCTTGGATTCTTTTCAGCAGCGGCGACGTGGAGCTCCGCCCCTCATGAATCACTCTGGAAATTGACTCACCACTCCAAATCTGTTGCTGGGCTTACGAAGAATTAGAAATAAATCCATTTGTCAATGTTATATACAGACTACAAAGTTCTGTCCTACATTGAACATGCAAGAATGAAATGAATGATGAAAGTGAGCATGGTGTCAGGGTGAATGCTTGACGCCTCCTTGGTGCTCACATGAGTGCAGACAGAACATGCTAACTATGTAGACTACGTAGCCAGGGACAGAAGACGAGGACGGTTGCCGGGATCGCCAGGAAATGACATGGCAGCCTGCAACTATTTTTAAAAAGATTATTAAAACATTTACAGGCTGCATGCTTTTGAACTCACTCTCCTTGTGCTTTTTGTCTTAGCATCTGTCTGATGAACCAAGTGGCATGGGGTACGCTAATGAGAGTTCCTCAGCCACCGAAGAGGAGGGAGCGAGTGGGGCTCTTTGATGGCTCTCTGTCAAATGATTGATTTGGACTGTCACATGGCTCAGCTGGGTGTCATTGCATGGTGACAAATAAAGGATTACTTCATCACACCGAACTGACTCCCTCCCTCCCACACCCCCTCCACGCACCCTGGCCAGCCACCTTTGTTCATCCCACATCAAAGTAGGAAAGCGGCACATTAGCATTTTTAATCAGAGGGAAGGCTGGTCGTCGAGCAGACACCCCATGCTCTTTGGTTACTTTAATCTTTGGGAACCCCCACTTCTGTACTCAGAACTAACTCACCACAACATCAAGTGCGCGCACACACACACAGCTCAAACAAAGGTCCATGCTGGAGGACACACTGTTCTGGAATATTCAGTTTGTTTCACTTTGCTTTTATGATGACTTTTGGGAGTCTCTGGTTAAAAGTTGACATTTTAAAGAAACTTTTTTAACCTCTAGGAAAAACAAGGGTCAGGAAGCTGGTGTCCTCTGCTGAAGCTTCCCTTGAACCCCAGACATGGATAGATAATTATGACGATCGTCCCACTGAGCAGACAAAGATGATGCGAATTACAACTCATAATAGGGACCGTCCGCTTATGACACACAGAGTTGCACACTCTTCTGAATGAGCAATTGCACAGCTGCGTGGTTACAGTTAAAGCAGTGTTGTGGTGGGACGATACAATAGCAGGACTCTTTTGTCACTTCCAGAAACAATGTATTCAATAAAATGACAAAGTAAAAATGCTACCCAAGAATATATATGCATCTTATTTTACAACCCCTCAAATGGCTCCAACCTCCTTAGTAACTGTTTGAATTTGAATGATGAATCTCTCCATTATCAGGAGACGACATGAGCTTGAAGTAAGCGAGGAGGCAGTGGAATAAGTGAGGCCTGTTGTAAGCCAGAGGAGTCTCAGAGACACTCGGGGCAACAGGTTATAAAAGCAAAAGCTGAAACAAGCTTGTGTGTAATCACATTTGGGTGGTCAACATCAGACACAGGTAGCATTTGTTCCCTGTCAGAGGGGAATTTATTTTGTGAATCGCTTCTTTCTGCTGATCGGCCTGTCTGTTTAGAAGAAAGATTCTCATGGGACATATTTTTGATCAGATGGATGAAGAGTCATCAAATGTTTGTCAATGATTGCTTTGATCTCCCAGCAGACACATCCTCTAAAAGGCTTCAACAAACCACACGCTGACATGCCCCGTGATAGATTTTGTATGAACGGATCAACCAGCTGTGGACAGACTCAAACAATGATATTAACAGTTTATTAATTCACAAAAGTGCCATCGAACTGGTGGCCAAACATGAACAGAACCAAGGAATAAATCTGGGAAAAAAACAAACAAGAAGAATCAGAACACACAGAAAGGTCAGGATAAATCGCACACTCAAGGAGTACAAGTCAAGAAACACAACATATATGTGACCATCAGGCACTTAGTCAAAGTAAAGTACAAGGTCCAGGATAATCGGTTGCAACCCATCCTCAGTCAGTAATATGCAAACATTGGGAAAGTGGACTTTTGTGTCCTATGTTGACGCAGAAGTCTTCAGTGTTCAGTGTTGACACATAAATAAACAGTTGGTTTTATTGATGGACAGATTAACGTTAATTAATATTGTTTTTATTTGGCTGATAAACAGCTGATTTATTTCATATTGTTGTATTCCAACTGTTTTCACTGATGCGCTGGGGAGCACTATTCATGAATCATTTAGACAGCTGGCTCTTTATTTCACTGATACTGACAGAGGAATAATCTTATGTGTCTTGTCGAGAGCTGCCTGGATGCTTTACACCTTTTCACTGGACCAACGTGAAGCCTTCATCGTTGCGATCGTTGTTTGTGTGAATGCTTCACACTGGTTACATCACAGTCTCACGATTTCCTGCGTTGAATGCACAACTCCCCTCGTGACTCTGGCACCAATCGTCCCGTCAACCGGGTCAGTATCGCATTCTGTCCCGATGCACCCAAACGCTGCACCACGCCTCGTCTCCGTGAAAGTTGCCCGGTGGGAAGTAACTCTGGGGGGCACAGTGAGCCCGCTACACAGAGTACACAGCGTGTTGGAAGCTAAATATTAGCTAGAGTTAGCTACAGACTCTGTTGTCTTTTCAGCGGCTGCAAGGTTTTCAGCGTAAGAACCTCCCAAGAGCAGACGCTCATCCAGCATTCTGAGTCACAGCAGCAGTGCTTAGCTGCTTGACGGAGATGTTTAGAAAACCAATTTGGAAGTGGGAAATCGCATAAGAACAATCACTCGCGCACAACCTGAGACATGGGTGATAAAATCAAGCGCTCCTTGTCATTCATCAGGCTGCAGACATGCAGGAAGAGCTCGCAAATATATAATCGACTTGTTCTCTCATGAAAATGACTAAAAAAAAGCTTGGAATGTGAAATCACATCTTACAACAGAACCACATAGAAATCTATGGACTCAAACCGATGTCTGCTGAACTTGAAATATTGTCTCTTGTCTCCACTGTTCTCTAAAGCCAGACCATATAGATTGGCGACCTTTCTTGAGAGAAACATTTCACCTTCATCTTGTAGGTTAAGTGTTTCTCTCTGGAAACATCGCCAATCATAACTGTGAAATTATTATCTATAAGATACACATTGTTTTATTGTAGTTCATTGCTCAATAATGGTTTGAATAATCGTGATTATTATGCAAATCAAAATAATCGCGATTATCATTTTTGCCAGCCCTAGATGTGGGGCACTACACAGGGCAGCCCATACGAAAAAGGTTCAAATGTGAAAGACCCACTGAAATGTCACGCGTGGTTATACTCTTTCTCACATTTGTATTGCTTTGTTTGTGTCTGGATTGTTTCTAAACAAAGACCCTCCACAACTCCTCTGAGGCAGTAACAGTCCTGAAAAACATATCACTTTATTCTCATAACATTTGCAAGAGAAGCTGAAAAGCAGATTCCAAACAAAAAAAGTGCTGGAGTTTAGCAGGGCGACTGGAAGAAACAAGCCTAATCTGCATGATCATCACTCTGGCACGCGCTGGTGATCAAATGTACCGAGGGCTAAATAATAGATCACAATGAGGCTGTCACTGGCTTTGTTTTGATGTGTGCGCTGTGATGAGGCAGAGAATGTGCCTCGCAGTTTAACTTGCTGCTCCTCTGCAGTCGAGCGCCACACTTGCCCCGTCACCTGCCGCACATGACTGGATTTTGGAAGAGTGTGGGATGAAAAAGACCTGTCATCGAGGGACAGCATGATCACTCCTAAAATTAGATTGAGAGAACAATTTACAAAGGAAGACTGAATGAAAGTGAACAAAGTTTATCTCGCCCAGCTGCAACTGGTGAGGCCACTTTGAAACGGCGACTGTGATGTGAGAGACACGAGAACAAGTGCTGATTTCACTGATGAGGAAGCGTGGATGGGTGAAGGGGGCAGGCGGGGACTCGCAGCTCATCCTGTCATTACACTTTGATGTGTCAATGACATCCAACACACTATCATTTACCATTTTTGGGTGAAAACATTCCGGATTACAGTCGTCATGGAGGCGGGATTTCTGAGGCTTTGAAAACGATATGCTAATTTAGCTGAGGAAAAAACAACATCAAATACGCTCCACTGAATGACAGAGGGACTCTATGGAGAGGAGGAGAAGCCACGGCTTCAAAGCGCCGCTTGTCCACTAGTTTAATTCCTGATCAGGCTTCATAAAGGTTATCAATCAATCCAATAATGAGACAAAAGTGACTGCACATATCCAAACAACGTTTCTTGTCGTCTGTCGCTCTCCTCCCTTCTTTTTCCTCCATTCTTCTTTCATGGTCGACTTTGATTCTTTTTTGTTTTCGCAGGCGTTTTAAGTTCGGCATCAAAGTGACTGGAAACAATATGCGACCCGCCTGACTCTGACTCGCTTCTTGCTCTCCCGCAGTCAGCGTTTGCGATCGTGGCAGGGTGGTGCGCGTTTGATAGCTTGATAGTCATTTGTTTTGATCTTCGACTTCTTTTGTCTGTGTTTGGGTTTGAAACAATAAGAGATTAGAACCCAAGACTGAGGGTGCAAGCACAGCGAGAAAAAAAACACAAATGCATGCTTTGTTGTCTCCTTTCAAGTTGATTCTCATTTTTGCCTTTTTTGTGCCGCAAATCGTGGAATCTTTTTTCGCCTCGGAGTGATTCGCTGTGCTCTTAAAGTTCCGCAAAAAGCCTTCGCCTCTGAGGTTTGATAAGAACTTAAGCAATAACGATCTGTGAGCACTCGCCAAAGGTTGCTTCGCTAAATTTCCCACACAAAGTGGATACTTGCAAAATTGGTTCCTGCGGTTCATTGATGGCATCCCAATTATGAAAGTGTGGCAGGCATGCGTGATGCGGGGAAGAATGGTAATTGAAAAGAGACTGTGTAAAAGATCTTTTTGCACATTTTCACCAAGAAACATCAATGCGGCAAGAGGAGAGAAAGCGCACTCCACTGGTTGAGGTATGGAGGGAAGATGAAAGATTGTGAAAAATCAAAGGTCCCCCATCACTCATTACACCCCGGTGGGATGCCTTAATCCTCATTTGCCACAGTCACAGCAAAGGGTGCTGCACAAAGACGGGCAGTGGATTCACGGCCAAGCTGGCTCACCGCATCTTCTGTCACATTCAGACAAAACAGGCCGTTGTAAGCATCACCATCAAATCATATCTCACAAGGGCAGCAGAAAGCAACATTCTGCTCAAGAACTGGTGAAATAATGTCAGGAGAAACGGTGGTGAATGTCAGTCACTGCAGCAGTTCCTCATGCTAGTTCTCAGGCGGCACTGTCACCCAGACTCCTCCGCTTCCTTCCATTTTTCCCTCCCATTCCATTGTCCTTCCCACCCGTTGTTTCGTTTTATCTCTGAAAAATAATGAAAGCAAGCACTTGCGACTGTGTCTCCATTGATGTTGGAATACACGACCAGCAGATTAAATAAATAAATAAATAAATCACATTCCCGGATCAAAGTCAGAAGAGGAGGTGGGGGGGCAGAGGTTTTTCAGGCGCAGAAGTCTGGGTCGTACGGCTCATTTGCTAAGACTGTGAGGCAAATAGTGGCTAAAGAACGGCCAATAAGTCGGCATTAGATGGAGACGCCTGTGATTCATGTGGATTAGCATAAGAACCTTTTCTTGCCAGGCCAGCTAATGATATTCATTTAAAATAAATACATGGAAGAAGAAACTGTTTGAAAAGTGGGCCGACTGCACATATTTGCTGAGGGGACGGTTGGAAAGAAAGGATGAAGACTTGCAGATTGCTGGGAGGGATGTGGACGAGCGAGGCTCTTTGAAGTCCCGCAGACGAGAAAATGAGAGTCGATACAAAATATTAGGGGATAACTGATTCAATGGGCTTGAGAGGAAATACAAGAGTGATGATGTCAAGCACTACAGCAAATATTAAATCAACTTGGTCCGTCGGGATGTGGAGGAGAGGGGGACCTTTGATGAGTTATTGATGGCGGCAGTGACTCGGTAATGAACTTCACTACGCTGCCGTATGTTTCTGCCGTCCTCATTTACCGATATCAGTGCATCATTTTGGTGCAGAGTGGCATGACATGGAAAGTCAGTTGGAGTCGTAACGCTGCCATTTCCCTAGTTCTTGGGACTCTGGAGGTTTCGCCAATTAAAATTCCCCCCGTACCCCCTTAAAAATATCCACCAACGCACGTTGATAGTTGCTCGTAGACGGCTATGTTTATATCCCGTGTCAGCAAATGTGTCCATGTGTGATCTGTGTGCGCCACCTTTTAATGATGCTGGCCCGTCATAATGGTCCAGTCGGACGCTGACAGCCAGTCGCTAAAGTGGAAGAACTCCAGCCGTTTCTATAGCTACTGCAGAGTTCAAAGGCAGCCATCTTTTTCTGAGCACAAGAGAAGAAAGAGGCCATCACTGAGCAGGAGACCAAAGACGACCTCTCGGGTTACTCGTCAAACCTAGCCTCCTCGACCTGCACTCCCCATGCTGCGGAGCACGCTTCCTGGATCTGTGGCTCCAGTGTCAGAAGCCTGAGAAGAGGTCAGCGGAGCCAGGTAAAGATTCTTCTATCAGTATTACATTAGCCCACTTTCCTCAAGTCAAGTCTTTGAAGTGACACCAAAGCCAGTTGCAAGTATCTCTCATCTCTTGTCTTTTTTCTAAAACACTGCAGTGTCGACATTTCAAGCATCTTTTAGCGTTTAATGTCGCGCCTTTGATTTTTTTTCAAGACACTAATTTTAACATCTTCAAGGGAGATGCGAAGTCTTTGCATTTGGGTTCTTTTGTCTGCTGTCTTCTGCCCTTTCTCTCTTCATGATGTGAGATTTTAAAAAAGGGAACTTGTTAAAAGGCACATATCCATCAAAAGTAATGCAGACTGAGCTTTTTGGTGACACATTTGTTACTCGGCCAATTTAACACAATGTCTGTTGTCCCCAGGACCACATTTGCTTTCATATCGGTTCGCAAAAAAAGTCATTTAGATTGTTTTTTTTTTTTTTCTTCTCAGTACAGCTGACAAAGTACTGTACACTTTGCAACTAACAGATTGTGTTATAAATGGGTAATGAAACATACATATAGTGTATAACAATTATTTTAAGTATGAGATGTGCGGGCTGTGGTCTTGTTAGCTACATCATCAGCACATTACCATAAATAACATAGTAATAAGCAAGCAATATTTAAAGCCAATTCATCAATCTTGTCAACCATTATCACGTTCAGTGTTCTTCATGTGTCGTTTTTCTTCCCTCCTTTTCCACTCTGCTCCTGTGTGCTTCACAGCTAACAGCACGCACCTGAAACCACTTTCCAATCAAGCAGCCTCACCTAGTGAAAAGCTCTCCAGTTCCAGTGGTGCGTGCCGGAAAGTAGTAGACAGCGCTTGCTTGTTACGCATTTCTTTGCATCTGTATACTGTTTTCTTGTTTCATGATGCTTGAGCTTTTGTACAATATCTATGCTCTAGTTCTTCTGCCATGTGTTTTCTGCTTCTTTCCTTGTTCACTGTGCTGGACCACCATGCATTGTTTGTTGTTCTGGTTCTTTATTTTCTGTACCGTGTGAGTGATCTGACCTCCACATTACCGTCTCTGTTCTCTGTATGCTATTGGACCAGGTGGTTTATTGCTTGTATATTTTGCAACCCCACTGTATGTTTGTTCTGTTTTTCTTACATGTTTCTGACTGTCTGTTGTTCATGGATTTGTGTTCATTAAACTGTTCAATTGTGTGTCTGAGTCTCTCTTTAGGACACAAATGGCAACTTTCCCAACATCCACATATGACGCCATGGGAGTGAGGATAGGTTGGATCTTCCATCCTCCTAAATCCCCCAAATTGTGTCTTGAGCAACCCATCCTCACTCCCATGCTGTACTATATTGATGTTGGAAAAGTGGACTTTTGCGTCCTATGCTGATGCTGAAGGCAGCCCTCACCGTTGCCTGTTGACACAGTAGGTTTTCAACTGACGCACATTCAGCGGCACATGCTGAAGCTGTGGGTAGTGTGTCACGTAAAAGGAAAGCCAGAGGTTGTGGTTGGGATGGTGCCCCTTTGACTCCTGCTGTAATATTGTGACACATATTGGCGACTAAGGGGCTATATATCGCAAGTGACTTCCAATTTAAGTTAGTGAGGAGAGCTTCTGATTTTCCCTGTGGAACATTCCACGGGGAAGAAGCATCTTTTTTCCACTGAAACACATGTACATCAACATGCAACTTAAGTGACGCAAAAATGCACTCGCCCAGCGTCAGTGTAATAAGCCATGGGAGCGAGGAAGTGCTGGCCTCATGCTGAAATTACCTTTCAATCATCAAGGGACACTCACTGGATTGGGCTCAGACTACTTTTACCAATCCAAGAATTTAGAGACTGTTGAGTAATTCTGTTGAGTAAATATGGCCGAAATTTGGCCATACGTGAGATTGAGGTTGAGACAGAAAAACGATCCCATCCAGTGTTAGTTTACATGGTGACTGTGTCAGCTGTGCTCACAGCCGACAGCTTTTTTCGGTGCTGGCATTGTCACTGTGCAAATATTCCACTGGAGACAGTGCCAGTGCCGCAGAGTATGCACATGACCCCTTGGCACTGTTTCTCCTCATCTCAATGCTGAAGAAATAAGCGATAAAACTGGACTGACCTACTGTAACATAATGTATACTGCACCTCCACTAGAGGTTTCAGGTTTGTTAAAACATTTCTATTTAATACTTTTTTTAAATTGGATTATTGAGAGAACGATGCTCTCAATAATATTGAATTTATTATAAATTTGTATAAACCAGTACTGTAAGCGTGAAAACTGAAGTTGCTGGTTGTACTCTACACTGTATGATGGAATGTGTGGTGTCTGCTTGAGCGCTTTGGTTGACAGAGTACAGACACAAAACGTTAACTTGTCGTTTCACACTTACGGTTCCTTGTACTTACACACTTGTTACTCGCAGTGGGCTAATGTGCATTGTCGCTGTGTCAACAATGTTTCATAGGGTGTGTAGTTTCTTGCATCCAGTGGTGTAAACGCGCTCTGAGTTTGACAGTCTGGCACCTCACTGCAGCCTCTAACACATGCTAGCACTTTAGGACTGGTGTGTGGCAATATTGCAATGGCTGTCGTGAAGCAACACATTCAGTTGACTGAAAGTGGCTATCCAAGAATTGCTCTGTTGTGTAAGTACAACAGAGTCGTGTAGGCTGTGCATCTTCTGAAATCTCACCATGAGTCACACTGAAGGCAGCAACTACTCTTTTCATCTACTGCATTAAACGGTTTATTTTTAAAACTTAAACTATGTTAAAGGGAAAACAAGCCTTTATCTGAACAACAGGCACCATGGAGGTGAATAAGTTTGTCTCACTTTACCTTCGTCACCCACCACCACACTACCTTTCTTGGACTTTTGTTTTAAAGCGTGGACTGTATCTATGTTTGGACTCATCAAGCAAGTCTGTGCTTCACATCCCATCAGGTAAAGAAAGCATGCCTGACCACTTCAACAGCCTCACAACAACGTCTGTTTCAAGTGCTCACAAGGAGGTTGCCTCTTATTGAAGTTCAGATGGATCGCTCATGGGCACTAAATTTCAAGTGGGAAGAAGGAGAGCATGTTCATTTCTGTACCCAACATGTGAATCGTTTGGGGGGAAATGAAGGGTTCCTTTCCTGGGGAAGGTAAAACATTTGGTATTTAGGTGCCAAAACTCAACTATTGTACGTCACATAATGTTGGACGGATGGAGAAAGCTGTCAGGACCTCTGCACAAGCACAGGGAAACACTGTTCAGTTTTTTGTTGTTTTTTTTGCAGCCTTTTAATTCCAAAATAGACACAGAGCGCAACTGTTTCAGCAAAATAATACAGAAAAACTATATTGCAAATGACTGACAATTTAGGGGAAAAATGAATTTATTGTGACAAAAATGCGAAAGCAAAGTATATCCACTACATTTTCAAGTTCAACACAGCAGTCTTCATATCATGCTTTACACTGAAGCATCACTGTGACAACAGAGCTCTTCGCGCTTTATACTAAACACCTAGGACAACAAGAACATGAAGAGTACACGTGAGACATGGGTCAGACAGTCCAGATATTCTCCGACTGTTGTGGAACGGCTCCTACTTGGTTGTTAGACCGCTGTCACAGCTGAAGTGATGGCGTGGTGCTTCAGTGATTGGTGGATTGGACGCCAGATCTGGTGAAGCGGGTTGCCAGAATTTCCTACAGCAGTCTCGCAAAGTTTGCTTCAATACGCTTTTATTTTCAAAACCTCAGCCGTCGCGATTTGAAAATCCCATTCAATTACACCGCGATGTTGACTTGAATCACAAAACTCATTCAGGAGTTGGCACAGTTTCATCTCCATGATAAAATATTTTCTTAACTTCTTAACTAACATCTTTCTCAGTAAGTGGGTAGACTCTGGGGACCGGCGTCTCACTGGCGTCCTCCAAAATGGAGTGCATGGTTTTGTCGTCGTCTTCAATAAAGACGTTGATGTCCATCTACGTTTCATAGAAGCGTCGATCGTCCTCTTCGGTTGCGTCGGCCCAAACCAGCCGCTTCGGGGACAGGAACGGCACGCGAGGACGGGACTCTACAGCCAGGGAAGCGGGACTCTGAAGAGCCGCGCAGGAGCAGCGGAAGATGCGGGGTGTTATACACAGTGGGGAGTGCCTTCCTCGGCAGAGAACCAATCAATCGAGGTTTCAGACCGAAAAAAAACGGTGTCACTGCATCCCTGACCGGAACACTAGTGTAACAGCTGTTTGTTTGTATAGCCCAGACACCAGAAGAAGCAGACCTGGAGAGAGCAGCTGCACATTAGTGATATTCATTTTCTTCTCACGATCAAAAGCTAGTTTATTTACCGTCATCCGCAATGTCAAAAGTTCCTTTGCTCCCTTGTTTCTCAGTTGGATTACTTTTTAGCTACGCTTCGTTCCACTTTACAATTGAAGTCAGTTGCGGCAAATACAAATGGAGGACCTTTGTGGTGGTACCACTTCATGCAATGGAGTATGTAAAATCTGAAAGACATGTCCAACTAAATGCTTCATTCAGAGAAAAAGCCTCACTGCTGCCTTGGGAGGAGTCATATTTAAAGATTATGAGAATGCATTGCCTTCTGCTCATCGCAGGAAACAAGCAGTCCAGCCCTGAGTTTGACTCAACAAACAAGAACCATATGCTGGACTTTCTTCTCATGTCATTCCCTCCACTGCTCTTTCCTATGAGAAACATGTAAATACAATGAGGCAGAAACACATGTGGTTTGTCATAAACTGTAAGCGGACTCCCACTTCCTGCCTCAGTTTTTTCCCATTCCCTGTGTTCAGCCACAAGCCTCCTCAACTCAGAAAGAGCCCACAATAAAAGGGGAGTGGGAGAGAACATGAGGAACAGGACAACAACAGCATAAGAACAAAGGAACGTCTTTGTCTCTGTGTGTGAAATGCCATGGAGATGACGGACAATGTTGACCTGTGAAGTGCACCAACTTTGTCTAAAACTGCGGGCAGAGCTGCCTGGAAGATCCCAGAAAACCATAAAGGATAATGTTGGCAAATCACATCATTGACATCTGACCTTGACACTGGTAACTTACTAACTTACAGGTATGGAGCAGCCTTGATACACACAGATTTATTTTTACTCACAATCTCTGTACCGAGTCAGCTAACTTGTTTCTACAAGGAGTCACATCCATGTGATTTCTAATAGCCGATAAAATTTGGAGTGGCACCTAAGAAAAAGAAATGCCTGTCTCTACTGCATTTCCACCCACAACATCTCCAGCAGGAAACAGATAACACAGCTGTTAAAACAAACCAAGAAAAGCAAGACATTCTGAATAATAAAGTAGTCAACATCGTCCTTGACATTTGATCAATTTACATGTTGATGGTTGATGGGGGACTTTCTGCTCTGGTTCTGGAAAATATAGTCTTCTTAATCTCTTCTTTTGCAACAGGCGCTGGAGATGCGGAAGAGAGTCAAGTTAAAGTGATTTACATGTCATTTCCAAGGAAGACTTTCTCTGAACCATTAGCCTTAATAGCTTTAAACACCTACCGGACTGATCGAAAGGCTCCCTTGGGTGTCACTTTACTTCTTTAGAATAATGACAGAAAAGATAAAGATGGATTTGCAAAGGTGGCTATTAAACAGGATGAGCTACAGACAACATAGTGATGTGAATTCTATTGATCAAAGTTATCGAGTCACTTGCTGACTCTCCATTCCAGTGTATTTTTTAATTTATTTTGTACTACTTTTGGTACACCAGTAGAATGCTGGTTGGGTGAGCAAAACTTGATGCACACGCTTGTGTCACCTGACTCGCTGTGGTCCCTGGGAGACCTCCAAACCTTAAGTGGCTCCACCACTATTCCCACTGGCCTCTGTGGACCTGACGGTACGTGTGAGGGACTGGCTGAAGCACTCAGGATGTCTATAGATATGAGAGAGGGAAAAACGCTGCGGTTCAGAAAAATTTCAATATCGTCCATGGCAGCCACGTGGCATGCAGCCATCTGCATGATAATGTCTGGTTATGGAAGTGAAATGTGACGTTGGGAGTTATTTAAATTGCAACAGTAGACAACTTCAGAGCTGCCAAATATGTATGGTATTTTTTGCATTGGCACATAAATGTTGAACCTGGCCTACAATTCAGTTCTAACAGACAATGCTCAGCCCCTTGACTGACAAGTGACGCGGAGGGAGATCAGTGCTTCACCTACTCATGTGACACCATTTTGAAATTTACTTTGGAAGAAATATTTGAACTGAGTTGTGATTAGATTAGATGTACTTCATTTGTCCCACAGTGGGGAAATTGCGACAATGCAACACCATGAAAGGTAAAGAAAAACTGGAATTCCACTGGTCCTGTAATCCATAGAGCTTTATCAACACACAATGCACTATACACTACATCACACTCGACAGTCAGGTATCTTGCTCATGAACTCATTCACACAAGGAATGTGTTTTCCAGATCAGCTGTGCACATCGAGAAACAGATCCGCCTTTTTTGTAGTCACTCTAGCACCTGGGATTCAAAAAGTATGGGATACAGTGATTGAAAATGCTGGGTCCGTGTGACAAAATGACCAATCCAACACGGGACTTATGCGGCACCACTGTGCACCTCCATTTGGAAGAGAGGTAAATCATTTTTACATTTTTTTATGATTTTGATTTGCTTTATTGTCATTTGGACATTCAAGATTTGGCAATATAGTGCCATGAGTGCGTGTGAGATTCAGCGCCAGCGCAGCAAAAGAGAGGAGTTCGATGTGATGATGTGTAGGACAAATCTATTGAAGTTAGAAAGCTATTCTGTAGGAAAGGTAGTCCAGCCGTGTCTGGTGTAATATTGCACAATTTGTTAAAGTAAACTCGCTGGATCTTCTGGAGGGAGGTTTGGAGGGGCTACCCTATTATCACCAGGGCTTTAAAACCTGGACAATTTAAGCACAGAGTCATGGACTGTTTCTACATCACTAGGAAATTACAGCTAGCTTTAGGCTGAGGAGTCTGGTACATTTGCAACAGTCAGAGAAAAAATAAATGCAACTCTATGTGAGTGGAGTGGCTCCAGGTTTTCGTTCCAACCAGTCAAGTACATGCACCAGTCAGGTGTAAGACGATCATAATCAGTTGACTGTCAGCCTGGTGCTGCTTGTTTCTGCTGACATCTGATTGGTTGAAAGGTGTGAGCAAGAAAGGTCCTGCAGTGCTGCTCTTTCTCGAACTGTCAGGTTAACCCTGCTACAGAGGTATTTTCTAACTGTAATTCTTGCGACCCATTTGTAGAATGTTCCCATGGGTGCAGCGATACAAACAAAATGATTAAAACTATTTTTATTATTAACTTGTTTATTCGCTCGGATGCCAGATTGGCATCAGATGGGTGGATACATCAAAAAAGACATTGAAACCACATCAAAATATTTCAGTGTTCATGAGCCTGCGATGTAAAAGGAAGGAGTATCACAGGAGTATGTATACCTGAGCAACAGGAAGCAGAAGGATCAGTAGAAGCAGCTCTCATGGACTCACATTTTTATGATTGTAATGTACAAATTTACAGGTCACACACAGCCTGCATATGCAGAGTGTGTCGGGCTACTTTTTAAAACAGACAAAACCTGATCGTCAAATGTATTTCAACAAGGCTCTCCTGTGGTCTGAAGTGGTAGGTCCATTGACATTTACAAATGCTCTAAAGACCCAGTAGATTCCCATTGCCTTTACAGTGTTGTCAGTCACGCCGTCAGCTCTTGGTAAAACCAGCAAAAAACTCACTTTACAAAGCACAACATACAATTAAAGACATTTTATCAACACTGTTAATGTAGGTATTAACAATTGTTGGTAGTAAGTCTTACTGAACTTTTGAAGAGTTGCCATCACAAAACTCGGGACACTGAAACGTTCCCCTCTGGCAACAGATATGGGGTGCTGATTGAATGGATTTCATGTGACCAGTATGTGATACTGGCTGAGCTGCAGTGCTGAGGAGACATTTACATTCACAGTAGAGGGAGTCATTCATCTAAAATGATTTGTTTTTTGGTTGTTTTTTTCAAGATTTTGTCACGGCCCACTACAATTCTTTACTCGTGGAGGAGTTGTTCGAAATGTCAGGAAAAACAGTGGGAAAAAAAGCTTCACCTTGTTATGACGTGAAACCAATTTTTATGCCTGGAGACACCAGCAAACATAAAAAAAAGCAAGACTTGCATCTCTTACAGGAAATGGTCTATTCTGGTGTGATAAAGTTTATACCACAGATGCAAGTGGACACATTCAGATCAAGCAAGCCAGTGTAACTTCCACGCTGAAGCCACAAACCTTGCAATAATGACGTGAAAATGAAATCAAACACTCGAACTCATGGTTTCGCAGCTGACTCTGCCCTCGCTGACCCTGCGCTGACTGTGTTAAACAGCCTCCTGTTGACACACTGTCAACACCAAGAAGCATGCAGGAGAAAAAAACACAACTCAGTTATGCTTGTGACTTCAGATGTGCTGTAGTTCTTCAAGAGCAGAGTGGTGCACTCTAAATGCACCGCAGACTCTGCTGAGGGCCACAGGCGAAACCCATGTCCAGAGCACATTCCATGGGTCTGGTTGGAATGTGGACATGATTATGTACCGTCCAAGCTTCTCTTATCAGGCTGCTCTGAAGTTTTAAACAGTAGTGGTTTGGACTGTGGCCAACCTTGCGCCACATGGCAGAATTCTATCGATTCTTCTCTTAAGATGAGAGAACAAGAGCGACCTGTGGTGTTTACTGTCAGAGGCACTCTAAATGGAGCTGTGGTTCACCCCTCTGTAAATATGGCCCTGGCCAGCCAAATACTTCTCCTTGTTGACAGTGGTTTGGATTGAAAAGTCCCATCTCAACACAGACTTCCCTATGGGGCTGTCTGAGACCTGGCAGGGGGCTCGTCCGCCGCTCTGACAGACATGGCCTGTTTTAAGAAGGAAGACAGACAAATGGATGCTCCCAAAATAAATGACCCTCCATTGTCCAGACCGAGTACTTTTAAATCAGAACAAAGAGGTCAGTAAAGCATTTAAGCAATTTTGGAATTCTTCTACGCAGGCTGAGGGTTTTAAATTGAGAAGAAGAAAGAGAAGTGCTGAGCATGAGATGAGAGGGCAACCACAAGCTCTCAAGATGATGATGAGAGCAAGCCACTGAAGGACTGACATTGAGGTTGGTTCAAGGTCAGGCACAAAATGGATTTCACAGACACCAAGGTTATTGTATTGGTAACTAGTTACAAAAAACAACAACAATTGGGATCAATAAAAATATAACAACACACTCACCACTGGGAATGAGGTTCAGAGGAAATTAGTCTGAAAAACAAAAACTCTGTAAATAATACAATAGCCACATGTATTTTATATATATATAAAAAAATATTAAAAATAACAGCCATATTTATTCATTTATTTTTACAATCTCTATCTTTTCTGTTGTGGTTCACAGTTTAGATTGATAAAGGAAATGCATTTTCCAAAATATGTGTGTATGCTATGACTGAAGGAATGTATTGTTTGTGAAACACTTACATTATTAAGATTCAATGCACTTGAACTTTGAACATAAAAAAGTGAATGAGGATGGATGGACGGATTTGCCTTGGTATGTGTCATGACTGGTTAAAAAATATCAGATTTCAGCTCATGAAACCTGGAACTTTGAAACCCCTTAATAAGGGCTGTGAATTTCATCAGTTAGATTTTTGGCACCTGTAATTCCCCAGTTCCCTAAATTTATATTTGAAATTATTTAAGGATTGGCTTGTAATTGATAAACTGATGTTATCAATAAGTGCCTATGTCAGAGAACTGCACAAAACATCAGTTTTTATCATTAAAAATACATGTGTTATGTTGTGGAAATGAAAGTGATGAGCTACGTAAATAAGAAGCTCCTCAAACAACCAAACAATAGAGGGGACCCACAGTGCATGTGGGGCCACTGACTCCAGTATGAAAATCCCGCCGCAGTGGAGATTGTTCAACAGCAGGAAAACAAAGGGTGTTTTGTCCCCTGACGTAAAACATCTTCAGTGAGCCGCTGCTGCAGTGAATAGGACACCATGGTGAGATGTTTATTACAGTAAATGATTACTTGATGCTATTGAGAAAAGTTGTGAAATATATTGTGGAAACCATTGGCCTTGTTTGATATGCGCTGACTTTCACATGTATAGATTTGAATTGCGATGTTCTTTGGTTTCGATCCGATCCCAGAGACACCACCTCTGAACAACTGAAGTGATTTTAGTCATTTTCAGTCATAGTTCAGCCCTGTCACTATCACAACAGTATCTGAATA
This sequence comes from Synchiropus splendidus, assembly GCF_027744825.2. Lineage (NCBI taxonomy): Eukaryota > Metazoa > Chordata > Actinopteri > Syngnathiformes > Callionymidae > Synchiropus > Synchiropus splendidus. Next base: position 8,940,711 of record NC_071335.1, on the reverse strand, counting down.
GATGAAGATTGAATCACACTTTCAGGAACATATTGAGTGTGAACAACACACGATGCATGTGTGCATGTGTAGAATACGCAGGAGCAGATGGAAAAACTGGACAAAAAGTCCTGTACATTTTTTTATTTTCCATCACTCAAAAGTTACGTATTTGGGGTAGATGAGTAATATTTGCGTATATAGCATGTAGTAATGGAATTTTAACTCAGAGATGAAGATGCTGAGGTTCTCACTGGGAGTGAGCAGGATGGATAGGATCAGGAAACAGTAGATCAGAGGGACAGCACATGTGGTCAGGTGTTCAGGAGACCAAGTCAGAGAGGCTAGATGGAGATGGTTTGGACATGTACAGAGGAGAGAGAGCCAGTACATTGGTAGGAAGATGTTGAGGTTGGAACTGCCAGACACAAGGTGGAGAGGAAGGCCAAAGAGGAGAATTATGGACGTGGTGAAGGAGGACATGAGGTTTGTAGGTTTGAGAGAAGAGGAAGCAGAGGACAGGGTGAGATGGAAGAGGGTGATCCACTGTGGCGACCCCTGAAGGGTGAAGCCGAAAGAGAACAAAGTAATGGCATTTTAACTACATTCTGAGTCTGTGTAAAGAAACCCTGATTAAATTTCATTTTGGGGACGTCCTTTGCTGTATTTTGCAGGAAAGTATCTATTCTTGGCACAAACCAAGAATCTGTTCGAGACATCAGAGTCCAAATGCAGATGTTGAAAGAACAAACAGGGCAACGCAACTCAAGGTTCAACAATTTAATACGAAAGTCCAAAATGCAGAATCACAATTCAAACCACTAGGAATTCAAAAATATCAGAAAACCGAAGTCCACAACCCAAGCGTCCACCAGGAGAGAACAGAACCATGGGAGTTGAAGATGTGGAAGCACCCAACTAAGACACAATGTCACGGTACACTGTCCGCATCAAAAACTGAAACACAAAGTGACCAGGGGAAAAAGCACAAAAACACTGTGGAGAATGCACAATGCAAGGAGATGCATGGAGACCTGTGGAGAAATCCAGAGGACCTGGCACACAAGCCTGGGAGCTGACTGCAGATTGGTCCCAGCTGGGCAACATTCGTGGACCTTGGAAACAGAAGAGAGGAAAGGGAAGTGTGGAGCCAAAATAAAATCAAAATAAAAGCAGTTCATATGAATGAGAACCCAACTTCCACTCTATTCGAGTCCATTCCAGAGGTGACCTTGAAGCCTCTTAGTGATTTCATAAATACCTTAATCTGAATCTCTCGCTCATGAAAAAAAGGGCTTCACAATTGCAGGTTGCTAGGGTCATGACAAAAATAGAATAATGAACCCGGACTTTTAACTCTCTGGCTCCAGGCTTAAACGTTCTTGCGCTGCTCCGATTGCTGCCTGGATTGTCATGGAAAAAAAAAAAGCAGACTTATTTTTCTGTCTCTTTTTTCCTTCGTACAATCTCTTGCCTTCAGAAACCATTAACGCCCATTCAACATCAACATCAAGGCGCAGCTTTGATGTCTATTCTGGCAACAGACCTCTTTCTTTCTCTGCCGCCTGCCGCTCTATCTCTCCCCGTTTTATCCCTCTGCTCTGGCTCTTTACGGTTACTGTACAATCAAATAATTAAACGGATTGTCAACAGAGAGATTGTACCTGGCAATTAAACATGCAAAGCAAGTCGCAGCAAGTGGATGAGACGGCGATTAGAGATGGGCCCACTGCAGATCTACAAAGGCTTCAGCCGCACAATAAGCAGCAGAAGTCGGCGTACCTCACTCACCAGTGGAGCCCGGGGAGCCTCGGGTGCCACTTTACAGCAGCCTCACGCAGCCATGTGGACGACAGTCCCAACCTTGTCATGCCAGTTACCACAATGCCATAAGAAATGAACGCTGTTTGCATGGGACATGTGGGACACGCAGGAAAAGGCATCAAACGGGGAAAAAAAGCTGCTTCCTTAGAAATCAACATTTCCTTTGATGCGTTATCAGCATCTGAACACGTCACCGTGCAACCAGCAAGTACGCAGAGTCTGGAACGCTACAGGAACTCACCGAGAAGACGCTGCGAGGATGGAGAAAGAGGGCTGATGTGCAGGACTGGGAATGCAGCCCTCAACATCTCCACTTGGGAGAAATACAAAGCATTTTCCAGATGGAAAAGTAGAGAAAGCGTAAGGTGGGGACGGTTTGTGTCGGAAGTGATGGGATCTGATGGGATTTGTTGTTATTACTAAATGATGTGTTGATAGGCTCAAGATGGTGCGGAGCACTCCATAAAATGAATGATAAAACACATAAAGACCAGTCAGACGTGAATAGAGTAAAGTTCTCGCCATGCTTTTTGTACCTCCTCCAATCACTGAGTGGCAGTTTCATGAGTGAATAACAAATCCAGTGTATTTCAAGGAAAGTGTCACGGTGCTTGTTTATCACGTGGTGATTTCTGAATGTAAATATGTACGCATGTCACGTGACGAGCTGAAGCCAGACTACTCGACTTATTAAGCACAAGACATGTTCACGGTAATAAAACCACAGACACAAAATGCATCATGTCATTGTTCATTCAACATTGCTTGAAGACAAAATGATGCATAATAATATTATTGATAAATCATTTCATAAATTATTAACATTTTTCTGTGTTTTTTTTTATATAAAATTACAAGTACGAAGATCAAGAGAAAAGGTCAATTGTGAACATGTTTTGGGTACATTAGAATAATTATTAATGCAAGTGTCTTGACATTTGTCTGGAGCCAGCCATTTTGGAATGTCAGCCACGGATGCTCTATCCCTTTCTCAGGCTGCAGAGATTCCGCTTTGTGGTTGAAATTCTGTCTCACCACTCTTCATGGTGTTAGAGATGACTGAGCCTCAAGCCTCATCAGGAACGCTCCAACTAACTTTGCATAATTAGAGAATGTGTGATGAATTAATCTCAATTGATCGCAGTTTAATGGTATAAGAATATTTGCCACAAAAAGCCACATTTTTCAATTTGAATGAATTTGGTACGTTACTGAATCAAATGATGGACCCATACGTACATTTAAACAACAATAAACAATATTTTGCATCAGTTTGGCCATAGCACAATAAATCAACTTTTTATATCACCTTATTTCAAAGAAAGCTCTTTTAATGTCGTGAAAATATTTGTATAAGAATTTCAGTTTTATAAATATTTTAAATACATTCAGAGTAGTGGAAACTGGTCATTGTGTAGTGAAAAACATCCCTGAACAAAAGCAAACAGACTGTTTTTGTTTGCTTTTGTTCAGGGATTCCTCCATGTTTGTTGTTGTTGTTCTCATCCTAGGTGTGACGTGTCTTGTGCATCAGTGAGATCAGTGGACCAGGAACTCAAAGGTTACTTACAAAGTACAAGGTTCCGTGTTGTTAAATTAAATTATGATTTTTTTTTTGTTGTCATTAATTTATCGTGATGATGTCATTAATTAATTGTAACTAACTCACTAAAGTCCCACCACTACTTTTTATACTTCCAAAAAATTCATCAACTTCATTGTAAATATGTTGTCTTCAGCTTTGGCAGAAGTCACTCAGTGTCCTACAGGTTTAATGTCAATTCGAGGTGCAGCGAGTGTCAACGTCATTTGTTGTGAAGCTCAAAGCTTGTCAATAGTGAGTGCAGGTGTTTGGCAGCAACCTCCCAGAGAAGAGTGTGTGAGTGTGCAGACACGGTCACGCTCCCCAGCCACTGCATTATTTTCTGGTATTAAACGCTTGTTTGCCCAGCACTGAAATAAAAGCAGATAATTGAGGCAAACATGGCTGGGCTCTGCGCAGGGTGCTTCATGAATGTTTGTGTTGACTGTCAAGAGAGTTGCGCCGGTCCTTATTGTGCTTTAATAGGAGCAATTAGCCCGTGCCCTCATTTCCATGCTTAATGCCTCCATTTTAAGAGCAGAAGAAAGAATTCACACATAAAACCACTAAGAGACTGTCATGCTTCAAACGACTGCTGGCTTCCCAAGGTTTCTCTCTACGCGCTCGCATTTACACCACGCCTTATCTCTGTCCAGAAGTATTGTGATTTGTTTAGCCAAACTGAAACCTCTCATTTCATCTGAAGAATTTTATGTTTTTGAAATTCTAAAACGAAAACCTTTTTTTCTCAGCATACATACACTGTTGACCAAAGTTCAACAAGAGGTGTTCACCTGCATGCTCATTTGACGTGCTTTACTAGACATCAATTGGAATTTCACCTGGAAAACTGAACCAGAACCAGAACCAGATTTAGACAAGACTATGTCTCTCTATCTGCAGGTCATAATATAAACCAGTCACAACTGAATTCCATCTGTCCCCAGGCCTCACTTTTGACTAGCACTTTGACTTGAAACTAAAAGTGTTGCACACTGGATTCAAGGACTCGCCCTTTGACTCAGTTGAGAAGGTTTTGTTAGTAGTTTTCAAACACAAATTTCCTGGACATGACGGCAAAATTCCAAGATTCATACCAGGAAAACAATTCCGAAAAAAAAAAAAAAAAAAAAAAAAAAAAAAAATATATATATATATATATATATATATATATATATATATATATATATATATATATATATATATATATATATATCATTATAAGTTATGTAGTTTATCGTTCTTCATTGTTCCTTCTGTTCAATAAGTTACGCGTCAATAACAGACTTCAGTAGTTTTCAAACACAAAATTCCTGGACATGACGGCAAAATTCTGAGATTCATATCAGGAAAACAATTCCAGAAAAAAAAAAAAAATCATGTTACTCCCAATTTCTGCCACACCATCAATCGTGCTGTTTGCTAGATGCCAACATGGAGCGTCGGTTTAAAACAAGTAGCACAAACACAGTGTCTGTATTCCTGGATCAGTTCCACTATACACTCACACATTTTTCTGGTTAACAACATCGCCGTTTGACCTAAAAATATAAAAATACAACCATGTCCTTACTTGTGTATTTTCAAAACAAATTCTGCTCAGTTCAATTTATTTGCCAGAGGTTTCAAGTGCAATATTTGTAAATCATTTCTGACATGAAATTTGGGTCTTCTAAGCTGGTAGAAATATGGATATTCATGCAACAATTCGTATATTACGTAAATAATTTTTCCTGACAGGAGCAAGAGTTCATCATTTCACATGTTCATCATCATCGCCACTACAAAATACGGGAATACAAAAAATGTAGTTTTCCGGTACCGCCATAAACAACATTGTGATGCAGACGGGAGCGATGCACGGTCGTCACAACTGGGTCAAAGGGCCGTTCTGGAAGCAGGGGATGAAGGGTTTGACAGCTTCTGTCAGCTCCATTACAATGAATGATCACATAAAAATAGACATGAAGATGAGCCGGATGTTACAGAACCAAATATATCATTTGTGTGGATACAAACAAAGTGAGTCTTGGGACAAGTTTTGACACTGCTGCTTCTGTGTGCACTGCTGTGAAGGGACATTCCTGTTTCTTTACATTTGAAAACCGTGGTCATTGAAGTGGGTTTCAGAACCCGTTTGAGCCGGAAGGTTCCTGCACAGCAGCAAAATGATCATGATGAGTACCGACGATGCCTATGGTTGCCACTTGTACCTCATTCTTTTAGGTTGCTTCACCCACTTCTCACTGGCACGATTACCACATGTAGCCGCCATGCCACGGCTTAGAATCTCATCTGTGATTCTGAAGATCTTCTGTACTGTGGCACCTCATGGATGCATTGACAGGAGCTGACTGGAGTCATCGAGGCACGTATTCTATAAGGTGCTGAGTTTGAATTCAGATCTATTTTTTAGTTCTCATTCAGCAGGACCAACTTTGTAGATGATGTATGATGATGTTGTGACTCTTTAACACTTGTTCTGGGACAATACAAGCTTCACGCATCACTTATGTAGTTTTGTTGTTTAACATTATTCACCGTCTTCTGCTTATTTCCGCATGTATGTGACATAAGGAAGTCCATGTTAAGAGTTTAATGAAAAACAAGTCAGGACGAGGTGATAAAGAGCAGCAAGAAGTCAAGCACATTCATTTGAAAAATATAAAACTTTAATAAAGGCTACATCTCTCAATAATTACAATAATTATAGGTCCATGTAAATCTTTAAATGAAACTCTTTATATAATGTATAATTTACAGTTTAGATAGAATAAAATAAAACAACGGGGGGTGTAAAAACAACGTGGAAACAAATAAAACACACGATTACTGGATATTATTAAAAGCATAAAAATATCTTTTCAAACACAAAACCCTTTTAAAAACCAAGGGATATATATTAAAACCCTGAAACAGGGTAGCACATGGTATGGCATCCATATAGGCACAGGTGTACTCATAAAACACCAGCGAGTGTGTGTGTGTGTGTCAGTTCATCAGAATGCATAATTACAATGTATACAGGAGCTATGTGATAGAGCGTATCGCTGTGGCAACATTCAAACAACTCGGGAGCCGTAGTGCTCATGTTCCTGTCTAACACGTGAGCGGACTTCTTCCAGAAGTCCTTTTCTGTGACCCAAAATGTTTCTTGTTAGAGCAAGTTATTTTGGTGTGCGGGCTGTAAACACTGCCATTATTAGATGGTACAGCCTGTGCTGCAGGTCTCCTCTGCGTGGAGCTGTTTGAAACCCCCCCCACCCCCTGTGCAATGCCTGGTTTGCAAACAAAGGCACAACAAAAAAGATTGAGCTCTGTCGCCAGACGGAGAGAAGGGACTAACAAAAAAAAAGACGAAAACATTAGTGTGACCAAGTAAATATTAAAAACTATCAGCAGCATATAAGACTGGAATTGACCATTAGGGAGAGTGGGACAAACTAAATGGTCGTTATTTTGGTTCAGACAGGGCTACAAGGCTGTGGGAGGTTCTAGTCTAGTGTCTCAGTCTATTCTATTGAAGTTCTCCCAACATTCAAAGCAGCTTGCCCATTGGCTGGAGTCAGGAAGGACAGAGGTTGGAGGGGCTAAAAAGAGAAAGGGTTATTTCAATAAATACTTAATAAAAACGTTCACCTCATAACAACAAGCATCTACTAGATAAAATACATGTATATATACATAGTCATGTATGTATATGCACACGTACAGTTGTGCCTGAAGAGCTCAGTCAGCACCTCTGCTGTTCTCGCACGTCACAACAGTCTACAACTTCAGTGGTTATATTCAAGACGTTGGGCGGGTCTTACCCCCGACTGGCTTCCAATCAGCACCAACCCCAAAGTCTCTGTTCCCTTGTGTTTCTAAGGCTGATTGGTTGACAGTGTCAGGGAGGGCCAGTGCCTCCTCTGGTTTCTGCTTACTTCATTGGCTCGTCTTCCTTCAATCACTCCTCTTGTGCTGGATATATTAACTCTGTTTAGCTTAATATTACGAAATGCTTAAAAAACAAAACAAAACAAAACAAAAATAAAACAAACAAAGTGTCCAGAATTCATTTTTCAATAAAGAGTCTCTTGTATTGGGGACAATGTAGCTTTTGGTCGGGCATGAAAGGGCATTGGTTGCGTTCGTGACAAAATGGCGTTCAGTCCATTCTCTCCACTTTGCCAAGGACTTTTCCCTCGTACATGGGCAGCACGCTGGTGTCCTCCCACACTTCCTCAAATACAGCGCCACACTCAAACTCGTCACTGGCCTTCTTGAAGTAGTACCTGAAGGGCAGACAGAAGGCAGGAATTAGTCATCAAAACACTAAGCAGCATCCTGGTGAATATCTGGTGAATACATATTGAATGAACTCTCTGCAAAATGAAGCCAGCTGAGACAGCTTCTGAGAGTATTCCAACTTCATCATCTTGACTCTTGTCCACTGAATAGATCCTGCATCTGCATCCTCCAAGCTGCCATTTGTGATGGCTGTCAATGACGGCTCTTCCTATCATAGAGGTTAACATTCCAGGTGCCTGAGAGTCTGCTCGCTGCCTTTGCTTGTGCACACATTAAGAATGCTTTGCAATCAGCAGTGAAGAAAAAGAAGAGCAGGTCAGAGGAGCGTGGTGGAATCAGTGAGTGGGCGTGAAAAGCTGGACGCAGGCCGAGCCTGAGGGGCTCTACACCCTGGGAGGTGGGCGACTACTCAAACAGTCTCCTGTAGGTCACGGGTCAGCTCACTAACCCACTCTTCTTCTCTCAAGCAGCGATAACTCCCCGGGTTCGCTCGCTGGCAGTGACTGTGCAGTGCTCCTAATCATTCCTGCGCAACCTCCATCCCAGGAAAAGATCAGCAGGAGGGGATTTAATGATAAGCTTTGTAATGGAAAAATGCCTCATTTTGTCTGTGCGCGTCTGTGTCCAGAATACCGAAAAGGTCTGAGTTTTACGAGCAATCCTTCTGCTTGGAGTCGTTCAAACATCACGTGAGGCGGGGAGCAGCTAACATTAACTTTCATTTGGCTTGATGAGCGACATTCCACATAAACCTACTGCTGGCTGTGGCGTGTTTCTAACAAGAATGTAGCACCGTCGGTTGTCTAAAGGTTGGTTCTAAAACAGAGTTGTGAGAGTGATGCTTAAATTGGCTCGAGAGCATCGTCATCTTCTGGTTCGCTTGGCTTATCTTAACTCGATGAAGCTAACGTTCAGAGAGAGCAGTATACAACTAACTGAAAAGTCAACTCAGCAATTAAAAATTCTGTTGGTGGTTAGTCAAGAGCTCCTTCACAAACAAAACGTTTCCGTATCTCTTCAAATTATTGCCTGCCTGGGAATGATTCAGTCTTGACTCTTCGTTTGTACAAACTAAAAACAAAGCAGATTCTTTTTTTATCATCTGGATTTTCTAACTCCACAACAGTTCAAAGTCATCACTCTATGTTTCAGAGAGCGGGGCAGGCAGAGACGTCTTTCCATTGCAACATGTTTTATGTGGCAGGGTTTTTTTTCTCTTGCGTGCAACATCTGGCACCAATATTGTCTGGCAGTGCAGCAATGTACTGCTCTCTGCTGTTCTGCTGCCATGATCAAATTAACCAACTCCACACATTCGGCGGCCATTGAAGCCAGACCACCTCCTCCCCATCCTCTCCCACACGCTAAAGAGTTATTGGTTCGTAGGGGTGCATTGACTTGTTTGCAGACCCATCTCTTTCTTGCCTAACAAGCAGATGTGGCTGCGATCAGACACTGATGTCATGGGCATGCAGGCTTTGTCTCTTCTCAGCGGTTGTCACGACAGTAAAACTTTGTTTTGATAAGTAAAATGTAATCCACATAGAAATGGGAAGCCACCATCACCGAGGTGAACATGGCTTTACATCCAATGATCGCATTCGGATGATCAGCTGGAGGTAGCTGTGCTGTTACCGTCTGTCAGCCGCTCACAACACTGGAGACTAATACCTGACGCAATAATGTGGAGGAAGAATTTGAAATGCTCTTTATACACGAAATAAAATGGCTCAGGCTTCAAAGCCACATTTATTAAAGCTGCCTTACCATGAAAATCAGGACCAGATGTGAGAAAAAAAAATGTCCTCCAGAACACCCCTCTCCCCCGCCTTCCCCTGTCCCGGAAAGCTTTGAATTCGCTGGATAATCTCAGCTTCTCTTTCAGCATACGTTTCACAGGACTTGATTACAAGACATGACAGCCAGGAAACTCTTCGATATTCACCTGTAGTTGCCTTTCTTGCTTAGCTGTTCCTTAAAGTGTCCCAGAGTGAGGCAGTGGGTCTTCATGACGCTGCGATAGGGAATCTCCTCACCACAGAAGAAGTAGGTGACCACTAGTTCTTTAGAACTGAAAACACAGGACAAAAGGTGGTTTAAAAATAATTCTCAGAAAATACCACAGAGGAAACTAAAGAAGCAAAGGTAGCCAGAAGACAGCTGGCTCACCCTCCAATTAAAAATAAAAAAAAAGCTTCACACTAAGTCTGGCTGTGGTTAAACATCAAACGCTCTTGACATTGAACAAACAACTGTATGAAAGGAGCCGATAAGCCCAAGTTACCAGGGGCTACTCAACACATCTTTGTTGGGGTCCACTGGTGAGCATCTGGGTGTGTGCGCATTAAGAGACGGGTGGTTAGTTATGATTCTGTATTAAAGCATGTTTCATCTTAAAATGATTAAAAAAACTAGAGAAGAGGAGTTCAAAGACGCAGCTATGCTGACTCACAAAATTCCTTTTTAAAGGGAAGAAAGTCTCTGAGTCTGGAACTCATGTCTCCCAAACCTACTTTAAATACGGAGGGGGAATGATCGCTCAATCAATATCTATCTATCTCACCCAGTTACCATTGAATTAAAACTCAAAATCATGGATCATGGATAACTGATTAGCAGAGACACAACAGATGGATGGTTTGCCAGATTTTAGGAAGATCAGACGAGCTATCATAGGTCAGTCTGGCGCACACTTAAAATATGAATAAAGATTATATAATAAAGCAAACCTGCCTATTTTTTGACATCAAAAATGTTGCAAAGGATTCTTACTCTTCAGCTTGTAGTCCAGGGCTGTTGAGAGAGCTTCCTACAGAGGAAAAGGCAGCAACTGGTGGACCCCTGTGTTTCTGAAGACCTGCTGCCACTGAATGCCTGTCATGGACATATGAAAGAAAAAATAGAGATATAAATACAGAGTCGAAAAAAAAAATGTCGTTTCGTACAAAAGCTTATTTACCTTTGTTTTGGAGGTTTGGACACCTCCTCTAATCTCCGACAAGCCTCCTCAAGCTGTGCCAACGTGTTGGGTGGAGGCAGAGGTGGCATAGCAGGGTCCTGAATGAAAGGATGGCCTGGGTGATGACTGCGGAGATGAGCACCATTGCCAATTCCCCCACCACCCCAAGGGGAATGAGCCCGACCAGATAACGTCTTGCAGTCAAGAAGGTTAGATTTCTTAAGACCCTGAGTGCTGTGCAAAAACATCAAAATCAAAACAAAAATTATGAAAAGACGGATCTGGATCATGTTGAGAAGTAGGTTGATTTTTTTACCTGTGTGGTTTGTGCTTGCCCTGCCGCTCGCTCTCTAGGATCCATTGCCAAACATTCTGAGAGCGGTCTGTGGCATCAAGAGGAAGGCAAGGAGGAGACACACCATTCTCTGTAGGTCTTACCGACCGCCTACTCAATGAGCTACAGCGACTGGAAAGGTAAAGAAAAAAGGTCAGCATTGATCAAAAGGGCATGACAAGCATTCATATTTTTGAATGTAAACATACACAGAGGTCAGATCCGAGTACTTAGACCCCCCAGGAGGACACAGGCACTGCACCCGCTGAGCCGCTTCAGATTCAATCTGCTCCTTTGTCTTGGTCCCAGCATGGTGATGGTGGATGTAGTGGTGGTGGATGTGCTTTGTGGACTGCAGACTTGGCACTAGGACCTTGGAGGCACCAGGATGTACACCAAAGAGGGGTCCCTCGTCCGAGAACACCAAGGCACCTGTCCGGTCTGGGGAGTGGGAACGCGGCGAGTGTCGCACCACACCAGGAGACTGGCAACCAGGGGTCTTAAGGACTCTGGAGAGATGTTCATCCAGGATAGCTTGAGGGTCTTCCTCACACTGGTTGCCAGATGGAAGCAGGGGGTGATGGATGGAATAATCGCCAGTGACGTCGACACTTTCTTCCCTGTCCTCCTCCTAGAGGATTAGAGCAAAAAAATTCACCACGCTATCAAAAACGTTGGCACAGAAATACTGTAAAAACAAGGGGATAACTTCACTTGCGTTTTCTATTTGTCTCTTGGTTAACAGGCAATGTCTGTGCTTGAGCTATTATGCACTGACCGTGAATCACAAAGACCACTGGATAACAACTAGGTACTAACTGAAGAATCTTTGCCTCAAAACATACAGTTGAAATTTCGCAGAAACGAGAGGATGAGAGGAATCAAAAGTTTATGCAAGATAGACTTGGAGTCAATTTTTCTACTTCTACATGCTAATGCCTGAATAAAGTTTTTTTTAAATGATACAAAACACAGGCTAACTTTGATGTAAGCACAATTCCCGTGAGGTAGCCACTGAAGTGCTGCTTGACGTTCTAAATGGGAGGTTGTTTTTTGTTTTTGTGATTGCACCTCTTGGATCTGTTGTAGTCGCTCCTCCAATGAGCTCATGGTATCCTGCTCACGCTTCAGTTTCTCAAGTCTGGCTATGAGTTGTGCAGCAAAGGCTGAGGGCTCGACAGGGGTCATCTCCTTAGGCAAACGATGTGTTCTCTGCAAACAGCACAAGGAGGCGGACATTTTACAAGTGAGTGAGTGGAACGACTTCTTGTTTCCGACAAACACAATATGTTGTATTACTGCTCCAAAAAGTGTGACTGTTCTGAATGGGTACATCCAGATGCCCTTGGCCCCTTAGCTAACCTGAGCCTTCTCCATTGCCCATCCCAGCGAGATCTCCTCGTGGCTACTGTCCTTGGCAGTGCCTGGCTGGCGGGCAAGGGTTAGAGAGAGGGTAGTGATGGCGGGTAGCAGTTGGTCTCGCTTGGAGGGGAGGCCCCCTGCCTGCACCCTCTGTAGCCTGACCAAGCCATCAGCTCGCAGCCTCTGAAGTCAGCACACTTCAAAGCGCTCTTGTCAGACATCAAACGCACGCTAGGGGTGGGAGGGACATGCAGCTTTAAATCTCAGAATAAAAGCCAGATATCAACGGAGAAGAGAGTGTGAGTAGAGGAGAAGGGAGGAGAATGGGGGGTGAGGGGGACAGAATTAACAGCATAAAAAGAGAGTGGAGGATTGAGATGTGCGTTTGTAAAGTGGTGACGGTGGCAGCAAGAGAGCAAGAGAGGAGGGGAAAGGGAGGGAGAGGAGAGAGGAGTCAAATAGAGGGAAGATCTAAGGGGAAGTAGTAATTTATTTCCTAGCTGCATGCAGGGCAGCTCTGAGGTACTCTAGTCACATTATCCTACTTTTTCTTTAACTATATGCAGTGGCGCCCCCCAACCCTCTCACTTTTTTGTTATTTGGCACACTGGCTTTCTTGATTTTTACTCTTTTTTTGTTGTTCGTCTCATCTCTTTGTAGAAACGATGAAGGAAAGAAGAAGAAAGGGAAGCAGAGCTGCTGGCAAAGGAGCGCCAGCCCTGCACGGGGCCCCCGCTGCCTGGGGCTGGTGCATCATGGGAGACAGAGCCATCTCCAAATCAGGAGGGAGACATTAAAGGAAAGCAAGTGGGAAAGGGAAAGAGACAAAGATATTGGAAGAAGAGAGAGAGAGAGACAAGGGGAGACAAGGCAGAGAAGAAAAGAGGAAAAAAGGTGGAACAGACAACAGTGTAAAACGAAGCCACAAACTCAGACAGACTTCTTACATGTACACTCGAACCTGTGTTTTGCCATGTAACAAGAGTTTCACACTATTTCCTTGCCTCCAACATTTCTCCATCCAAACTTGTCTTGAAGTATTTTTCTCCATTTCCTTGCCTGCTCCCCATAACAGCCACGTCAGCTCAACACGGATAGCAATATATTGAAAATGTATTCAGAAAATGATTTTATATAAGACAATTATTGTTATTATAAAAATATTCTTAGTTTTTACCCCACCAACCCATACCTAAATAACAGCAGGGTGACAAGACAGGTTTTAACATATTGGAAACATATATGTGGAGACACCATTGCAAAGTAAAGAAGCACACAAATGGAGCCTATCATCTCCTCTACTTTTATAAATTCGTTAGTCACTCTCTCCGGAGAAAATCAATCAGAGACAGATGAGAGACAAAACCAAATGGTTAAATGGGAAGCAAAACTTACAGGAAAGTGTGGCAGGGAGACTTGGCCGTTGATCTTGACACTGCGATGCATCTCTCGCTGAAGATGCTTCTTGGTGCCAGTCTTGTAAGGAGGGATACCATCTCTAAAGAAAAAAAATATATTACCCATTAGCATTCACTAGAGAAGCCTAAGAAAAAAAAAAAAAAGAAGAAAAAAAAATACATGCCAAAACCAAATTTATGCACATCAATCTTCATTCAACTAGTGGTTCCGCACCACCACCACTGGGTTATCAATGTGCTGTGTGGAAGCCAAAAAGTGCAGCCCACCATTAAAATGACAGACAGGACATCACTCAGAAACCAACCACAGGGCGCTCTACAAACATTTTAAGGCTTTAGAACTTTTGAAGCCAGGGAAACAAAAGACACACAACAAAACACTTGAGGACAATGGGTGAGTAATGCTAAACATGGATACGGGGGCTTCAAAGGAGCCCCACTGATAAGATTAGTCCCTGTCGACTTTTGACAACCCTTCTTACCATGTGACTGATTTAGAGTAAACAACATCCATCGACAGAATCATTGAAGCATCATATACCTAAGAATCTGAGCTGATCCAAACAGACAATCACACTGCCACCAATACTTGATTTTCCTCAAACACTATCATTGGAGCTTGACATGAAAAACTCAAAAAGGAGAAAAAATGAAATGAAAAAATAAGGCATGCATGACAACAATAAACAACATGAATCTTGCTAAACATGACATGTTTTCCACATGCTGACGTTTAAAGCACGAAAATGAAATGAAGCCTACTCTCAAGTGAACAATTAAGCATTTATGTTAGTTAGACTCCACTTTTTTTTATTTCATGTCTGCTGGTTTTTCCAGTCAGCAGCCACTTTAGCTGGGCCAATTATCTTGGACGTTTTGGCTGCTCAGAAGTATCTGACCTAGCCCAAACGCTACTTTTTCTGCTGCCTCTTTGAAATCTCACACTCATGCACATATGCAGTCGCTGCCATCTTCGTTTGGCAAATGCTCCGCTGCGTGTCTCTGATCTCAGCAACATCAAACGCCTGGTTTGTAAGATAAGGTAATGTTTGAAGTTGGTGCAGCAGCATTCCCCAGCGTCCAAGTAAATCCATAAATAAGATATAAGCAAAAAAGAAAAAAAAATCCCCTATCCCTTCTTCTGTCTCACCCTCTTTCCCAAATCCTCTTCTTCTTGTTCTTTATCCCAGAAATGAAATTCAAATGTGTGTTTTAACAACGATGAAAGGGCGCGCTAATCAAATTGTTGCCTCCAATAAAAGCAGGGTGTGATTGGTGAGAACTACAACATGGATATGACTTTGACTGTAGAGAAAATCCCACAAACGTATCTTCCTGCTTCCCTGCTTCCGTTTGTACACAAGCCGCTTCAGTGATGTCAGATGATGCGAACACTTCTACTTAACTCTACCTATGACTGTGATAGTCCAGGGCAAATGAAACCTGTCAGTCAAAAGAGACAATAACTAATGATGAAGAAAACTCAACAACTCAGTAGTGGTGTGCTTACAAGAACACCAACACATCATACAATGTTAGATCAACTTTCCTCTTCCTGTACTGCCACCAATTCCATGAACAGATGCTTTGTGCAGTTTCTGGAGAAAGACATGGACTTTCATGGTTTCATGGCTCCTTACTTTATGGGGATCTCCTATTCAGTTGTGCAAGTCATTTTCAAAGCAGTCAGCCACCCTCTTATCCCCCTAAGCTCCCCTCACCCAACAATAGGCTGAAAGCGATTCAGTTAAGCCTTTTATACTCCATGCACTTTATTTTCTCACTCCCTTGCACTTCTAGCCTTACCTCTCCTGCTTTTGGCTCTGGACTAAGGAGCGGAGAACAAGTGAGTGCAATTTTGGGGGGTGTCCTAGTGCAGCTTTGGGGAGTTCCTCATTCTTGTCCCGAGGTCTAGCACCGAGTAACCCCTGTGAATGCCTTGCAGACACATGATCTCAGCACGCTGTGGAGGCCAGTGGCAGGAAACCAACCTACCATGTGAGTAAGCCTCCTTTCATTTGGTGCCAACATTTTTCAATGAGTTTGTCTTGAGGCCCAAATGGCCATTTCCCTCCCCCTGTCCTCCAGCTCTTCAAGGGAAAACAGCGATTAGACAACATGAAAAAAACAAGCCTGTTGTGGCAGAAGGGTGGGTGGGATGGATACATTTCAACTCAGAAGAAAAATAAGGCAACGCCCCCACCCACATCAAGACAATCTCATTTTTTCCTCGCTCCTTTCTGGCCTGAAACACACAGCGACAAACTTCAAACGAGCCTCAGACAAAACGACTTTAGCAGCGTCGACTCCCGGAATGCAACACCAGCTAATGCACAATGATGGCATCACCTGTATGATTTAAATACATCGACACCACTGACCTTAAGCAAGCAGACTGCAAAAACAAATACTTCCTGCATGTTTTCAAATGAGTTCTAAGATGCTAGTTGAGCTCGGTTCAAGGAAGATTTAGATACAACAGAAGGATACATTCACAGGAAAGGTTTAGCAGAATAAAAAGCATTCCATTGACAATGGGGACCTTTGCATTTTCTTCTGAGATTTACATCAACACTTACACACTACTGTCTGTCATTGACATGGAATCGTCTGTCGTAGCATCACTGGAGATCTCGCTGTCATTGGCACTAGTGGCAGGAGCAAAGATGTAGCCAGAGTTGACAAAGTAGGGGCTGGCTGGATCTCCTTGCCTGTGGGACCTACACAGCAAAGAGCAAACAAATTTGATCACATTCAAGGTCACATTCAAAGTGCTTTATAGCACTATTTTAGATACATTAGACATGTTATTCTTTTTTACAGGCAAAAGACCAAAGTGTTTTGTGTGAGTTGATGTGAGATTGTGACCTCAATAGAAAGATTAGTTACATACGTTTTGGACAATAGCGAACATCTTTTTGATTCACACAGACCTCAACAGTCCATTACTTTAATTTGAAAATGCCATTCACTTTCCTGGAAACAGCCTCTTTCTTTCTCTGGCACTCCTATCACTCCATCCTCACGTCTGTGCCCCCCACCCCCTTTGCTAAATCTCCCCTGCTTTCTTTTCTAAAGTCTCTCTCTGTGTTTCTACACTCCTGCTGTGTTGCATTCCTGTTCCAGTAGTGAAGGGGGTGGACGGGGAAGAGAGAAGACAGAAGACGAAGGGGGAACTTGAGCTTTTGAGAGGGAGAGGCAAAGGGAAAAGGGGGAAGGAGGGCCCCTTTCTTTATGAGAATGCCTTCTGCTGGGAGTGCCGAGAGGAGAACCCCAGCATGACTAAAGCCGTAGGCCCCAAGCACAAACCTGACCTTTGGAAGGTCCGCGTAAAGAGTCAGGTATTTAGCACAGCTGGGCTCTCCGTAACCCCCACACACACCCGTTCCCACTCTCCTTTATTTCTTTCATGATGCTTGTTCCCAAGCATCTATCTCTCTATCTATCTATCTATCTATCTGATGGTAGAGGCTGAGCAACATAACAGATAGAAGCTAAGATAAAGAACATGAGTGACACTATGATTTTTAAACAAAGCATGTCTAGTCTTGATTAAAACAAATTGAAAAAAAGAAAATATCTGGGCACTGTGAGCCCTTTCAAAAATAATTATGCCCAGATGTGAGCACAAACAATCCAAACAACAAATGTTTGAAAGCACTCTTTGATTAGGTCCATGCTCACGATCCAGATTTTGAAACCGTAGTAGTTTAAATTTCCTACAGCTGTTGGATAAATGTGTGGGATTCTCTGCAGAGATAAAAGCCCAAATTCTTTCCACAAGAAAAATGATACTTGGCTGCACAACTGACTGACAGCACATGCACACTTGCTGTAAAAGGAAGAGTTTCAAAAATTTAGCAACAATCGGAAATAAAAAAACACCAGACGGCCATATTGAGCCATCAGTCTTTGTTTGTGAAATTGTGACTTAACCAGAGGAAAGATTTCAAAGGACAGGAAACTTGAGCAAGCAAGCAGAGAGCTGCCTGCAAGACACCATTTACTTAAAAGGAAGGCTCAGATCCATTGATGTTTGTAGCCACCCACCCCTCCAACCCCTGACTAACTGCAGGCAGGAGGGCACAAACATGCAGGCATGTTCCTCTGAGAGCCTTTGATCAAGTGTCTTTATCACTCCCCTAGGCAGCTGTTAAAAAAGTGCCAAATAATCAGTGATTTAAAGGCTAATGTCAAAGAGGCGAGCACCAAAAGTTTAAACAAAAAAATCAGCAAATATTAACAGAAGAAAAGTAGCGGTCCAGGTGAGCGCTGATCTTACCTGCAACTATTCTCCAGCACCTCAGCTGCTGTCCGGATGGCAGCAGTAGCCCTAAGAGTTTTCATAGACAGTCCAACTACGGACCCGATGGCTTTCGCCTTCAGGTCACCACAGCTCCACTCCTTGTCCTCCATGAGAGGAGGAAGGTATCCACACATCAGCTTGAGGCTGCCGAGTCCGCTGTGGTTCATGTAGGCAGCGTTTTCGCAGCCGGTGCGCACGTATTCGAGGTATATGTCAGAGGTCAGAAACAGCTGATACGCGTTTTCTTCCATGTTGGACTGAATTTCCGTCTGTGCCTGGTCGAACATGGCCGAGTCTATTTGTTGCTTCTTGATACTATCCCTTATGAAGGTCTTGGTGGCAGGCTTGAGCTGCTTGGCGACGATGCTGTTGTTCTCAATGTACCGCTTGAAAATCACTTTGGCAACTCGCAGTGTTTTGGTATCCTTTAAGTCCATTTGCCTAAAGCCGTTGCAGGCGAACCAAAAGTCCAAAGTGTCAACGCAGTTCTCCCGCTCCAAAAAGGTCCTGAAAAGGTGGGCGCCGTCTTGGTCGCCAAGGAGGAAATGCAGAGATTTAGTCCATCTGACTAAAGGGGAGTCCGGGGACGCGCTGCCCTCCGGCTCTCCGAGTCCATCCTCATTCCTTCTCATCAGAGAGGTGCACGGAGGCGCGCTGGCGACCGGGCTCTCCTTAACCTTACCCAGGGCTCTCATTTTGCCTGGTCTGCTGTGGCTGTAGCATGACGCCTCACCCTCCTCCCCCGGAACCGGTGGACGAGGAGCATCTTCTCGGAAGCTACTGTTGATGTGCTCCGCTAGCGCCCTGCTCATGGCTCCAGCTCTGGCTGCTGAGTGAGAGTGCCGTCGTGCCTCCACAGAGCTCCAGCCTAATCCTGCTCACTCTCTAAAAGCAGCGGGGGAGCTTCTCAGCTCCTCTTCACTCTGAAACACAAAGTATTGATCTAATCAAAGCCATATCCTGCTGAACTTCAAAGACGGACATCAAGTAAACAGTCCCTTTCAAATAAAACTCGCCGGGTTCACAGAGAAGAGAAAAATGAAAGGCTTCTTTGTACGTTTCATTTACCTATTTATAATCAAAATGAGAGATCAACTGCAGCCTACATTCGCTACCTGTCACATCAGAAACACACTCTTCACTGAAATAGTATTCTCACAACTGTGGCTTACACGTGTATTCCCGAGGAGTCCGCGTCACCGCCAATTATATCCCGATGTGTTTGGACGCCCGTCCAATGTGCGCGCACGGATGAGTAGAGATGAGATCGGCGGTGCGGTGACCTCGAGCGATGTTAAATACGAGGGGGAGAAGCCTAATCAACTCTTGTCTACATGTCTCAACACCGCGTAAAACTTTTTTTCCTTGAAAAGCAAAACGAAAGCGGAACGGTTGATTTAACCGTAGACTCCGATCCAAAAGACTACAGGTGTGAATGAAATGAGCGGACAGACGTACCATCGCAAGTTCGATTCCAAGAGAGTAATGCCAGTGCAAAGGGGTGCTGTGCTACTCCATCACTCGAATGATCCCCCCAACCCACCCACCCCAAAAAAAAACTGTAATCCGGTTGAAGAAAGTCGACTACTTGGTGCTGGTAATAAACCACATGCGGGACGCCTGGCTCCAACAACCACCGCTGGTCTTGGATTCTCTCTGTCCCATCCAACTACTGACCTCAGAGCAGGCAGGCACGGTCCCTATGTAGAGCAACGGGGGTGTCACAACTGGAGGAATAGGGAGGAGGGGGGGCGACGACTGAAGAATACATCCCACTTTCCCAGCGAGAAGAACCAACCTACAAATAGTCGTTTTTAAAAGCGACACATTTACACACCCGTGTTTAAGCTTCTTATCTATCTCGCCGTATTTCTCGCCCACAAATAAGCAGCGCAACCCCGCGTTTCTTCACTTCAAAGCCCGAGCGGCAGCACATCAAAGCGGCCAAGAGAGGGGGCTTGTGGAGCGGCTTTGCAACTTACCATCCGTGTAACCGGAGCAGCTTCCCCGACCATAAAGCGCAAAGTTACAACAGTCTGGTGCAGTAAACACCGGCGCGGGTCTCTGTCACACATCAATGTAGCGGCGAACAAAACGCAGCGGTGGTTTTCCAGCCGTCTTGCCTCCTCAGGTAGCATTTGGAGGAGTCGCGGGCGCAGTCGAGATCCTACGGGCTGTCTGCGAACCAGTTAGGCTGAAGGTTTAACTGCGGACTTCAAAGTGAACAACCGCCGGCCTGGTCCCGGAAGATGCATACAAGCCCGGCGTCGTAAACTGTGGAATACAACGAAATTCACGAAAGCAGACCTCTAAAACAGCCACGAACATCGCCATACGAATCCAAAGTTGCTTCCCTGAGAACAAAAAACACCTTCAGACGTTCACCCGCGTTTAATGAACTTCTCTAGACATGGGAATGTTTTAGTGGTGTGCCAGGACCTTATCAAAGACAGACAATCTCAAGCCAACTCCCTGGGGCTTTGGAGCGTCAGAAGTAACTGATCTGCCGCGCCAATCACATTATGCTTCCAGACCGTCTGTTACTACACCAAGTTAGAACAGAACCGCATGAAAAAGCGACTCTACTGTTGCCTGTGGTCCGCCCAAATCGAGCATGGTTGTTTGTTACCTTGTTACCTGCGGGGAAGGTTTTAAAGGAATGGCATCTTACAAGATATCCACGACACAGTCAAACTAATAGCACATCATTGACGAAAAAAAAGATGTTTATATTCGCTTAAACGGATTACGTAATTCCCCACCCTCAAAGTCATATTTCCACGCATGTTGTATTTTCCATCAGTGGTACCAATAAAGATTAACTAATGTAATGTCATGATATAGTCACGATTCCGCTTTTATTTTGGTCACTTGAGTCACGTTTTGCTTTCTCGCTCCTGTCTTCCTGTTCCTGTGGCACACGGCTGGAGCCAACCCCTAACCTTCTAATTCTTCACCTGGACTCCAGCAACATGTGCCAGATCAAGTCATTTGCTCCTACTGGTAATCTGCGCCGTTCGTTTCTCTCTACCCGCGTACATTTTATCTGTTGTTTAAATTATCTTCCGTTCAGCATTCTTCACCCTGGTGCTCAGAGTTTTTGTATTTTGACTCCTTTTGTTCTCCCTGCTCCGCGTGGCTTCTTGCTTTTCTGTCTGTAATCGCTTACTCGTGCGACCTCCACTTTGTTTCATTGCTCATTGTGTGTGTTCTCTTGTTACAGACTGTACTTGTATTCTTTCTCCCGGTACGGTAACGCTTTTCGTTTGGACTCATTCCGTTGTGGACTCTTCCCAGTTTTGGTGAGGCTCTGGATGTATTTTCTGTTTTGTTCTCCTGGTTCAGTGACGCCTTTTGTTATATATTTTTGTATTATCTTATTAAACAATTGTATTGACTCGCTCCAGCCTCCTGTGACTCTTTCACCACTGCACCTGGGTCCCATCGGTTAGTCCGTGAAAATCATTTTGAGATCAATTGCCAAAAGTTATCACCAGTTGAAAATTACATTTTCAAGCGTCTTGATAATGGCATTAATCAATCTACCACACCTATTGTTATTGACTTATGGTCTGTTTCTGATCTCATTTCATAGTCTGCTACAATGACAATGTCACTTAACTAAGTAAAATGTCCTGTCCTCATTGTATGCCAGTTAAAGGCTCTGTCCTTGGTCAAAAGGACAACACAGATTGGTTAGAATGACTGGTCAGCAAGAAGTCACCTGCGGACACACGGCCATTACGCTACAAACATATGAAAAGTAACCAGCAGAGACTGAAGGATGAAACTGAACTGTGGAGACAGCGGATCACACAAATGTTAGCTGCAATTTATGCAGCACGTGGATACCATTCGTTCACTTCACATCCCTTCATTAGTCTAACCAGTTGCCATTTGATCTCTCTTTGTTATTGTTCCATTGATAAGATTGGTCTTGTGCCATTTTGAACCTTTGACTGGCCATTGTCCGTCCATATTTTAATGTGCACACTGTCAATTAAATAGCTATGTAGAGTAAACATTTATTAATGACTGTTAATGTACATTTTTTGTTAATGCATTGTTGTTGAAGTAAACACACAGACAGGCACGTGTACAAACATTGTCGGGGGGCTGGTGCTCAAGTCAGAAAGTAAGGGCACTCATAAAAAAAAAAAAGCAATATAAATACTTCTGTCAAGGAGGTTGTAAACTACGACCAAAGTTTATCTGTCTGTCTTCAAATTAAATGGATGAAATTTTCAGATCAAGGAATGAACACCCTGAGTCGGAAAATGCCTTTCGTCCACACAGATCTGGCGTTTTCAGTGACAGTATCCAATACATACATAGATCCACGGCCTCACAACTATACTGGAAAACAAGAGACTAGTGTACATTCAACATATTAACACGGGATCGTGCTACTCTACAGAGAAGCGAGTCACCAACAATAGTGTAATATATCAAGTAAAGGTTAATTTTCTCAAACCAAATAAGAACCTATAGGATTGAAATTCATACAGATAACCGACATTGATGTCGATGAAGCACAAAGCAGGTGACCACAGAGCTGCTAAAAACACTCAACAGACGTCCCTGGCCACTCTCTCCTGTATCTGACGACTTGTAGTCCAGTGTTGACTTGAATAAAAGCTCAACTGCCTAACTGGTAAACTTCAATGTCTCTTACCGATCCATTTGTTTATGCTTCTATGCTGATAATTCATGCCTCAAGCTTCATTTGCAGGCACACCGTACCTTCTTTCTTGTTGTTGCGCATTACACCTCCTCTACAGTCCTGACATATGTACTGCGTGGTTTTGGACCATTTCCTGTGAATCTGGGTGGATGGCAGAAATGCCGTGATTGTTCACTATTTAGAAACCTACACAGAAAATATTGGGACAAAAAAAAGGAAAATCCAGCAATATTTCTCCTGACTCCCAGGATTATCCCACGTGGTCGGTGGTGCTGCAGCTGTGGCACACTTCCACCTGTGAGCTGGCCACAGTATCTACGTACAGTGTAGCACATTCCTTAGTTATCGCGTGTGTGTGTGCGTGTGCCTACATGTACTGTATTAATATTCTTGTTTGGATCGATCTTGGAGAAGTCACTGAGGACATTTTGGCTGGTCCTCATGAGGTTTTGATGGCTTTAAAGTTTAGTTCATTATAAATGGGTTTAAGTTTGGTTGAGAGTCCTGGTTTAGGTTAGCCATTTGTTTTGTTAGGTTAAGTTAAGGGTGAGAGGCTAAGGAGAGCATTATGGCAATGAGAAGTCATTACAACAATAGCAAAACACGACAGTTTCATGAGTTTGAATTCTTCTGTTCATTCCATCATTTTCAGTGGGTTCAACACTGCAAACGTAGGATAATGTGACCAAAAAGTGACAGATCATAGAATGGAGAGAATCTACCCGAATGAGATTTGTATAGT
The DNA here is from genome assembly GCF_027744825.2 of Synchiropus splendidus. NCBI lineage: Eukaryota > Metazoa > Chordata > Actinopteri > Syngnathiformes > Callionymidae > Synchiropus > Synchiropus splendidus. The sequence goes on along the minus strand of NC_071335.1, from coordinate 8,917,228 downwards.
GAGAACACTTTAATGCTCATAATCAGTGACTTAACGTCCAGGAACTTTTTTCTCATTGCCACTTCTCTTCTTCGGTCTTTGTAGGCCTGTGGTGGGTAATCGTGGTGGAATGTAATCCTGGTCTGATCATTGACTGTGACATTTCTAGCCTCCATGCTGCCCTGAGAACCTTGAATTTCCTCACTTCCTGCTGGAATTTCACCAAGAAGGGCTGATCTCTTGCACCCATGGCGGGTTCCTGGCTCTAAGGAATTCCTCCACGTATCCCACCTTGTCCTCGATGAGGTTCTCTGTCAGGCGATTATTGTGCTCTCCTGTTCCAGTTCTTTTCAACTTATCTTCGCTGAGACTTTTTAAAATTTCTGCCTTTCTTTTGACATTTTCCTCCCTTCCTCACTGAATCTTTCTGCTTGTTGACTTTGAACTTGTGCTGACAGTGCAGCCATCTTTACTGTCATATTCTCGATTTGGTTTCACATGTCCTCCTTCATTTCTGATTTAATTGAATATCTTATCTAACTTTGAAGAATGTCCTCTATTATTTATAACATATTGTTAACGTGAAACCCAGACCTGATAGACCTAATCCTATAGGGTGTAACTGTCATACAAATTACACATTAGTCACAGGCGATTAGCCACATAGTTGTCAAGCTCGCACACTTGCCAACTCCACATTCAGGGAAAATGGCACAGCATGACATTTTGATTGAAATTGGACAGAGAGCAAAGGAAAGCGCTGTTCTCTGGTCTTTTAATTCACATGACTTGACTAATGTCATTGTGACAGAATCTTAAGACAGAGTCAGACAGTGATCCTGTCCCGTGCTACTTCAAAGCACATATTGTCCCTTTGATGTGGAAAGTCAACGTTTAAGGAGAATATAATTATGTAAGTCAGAGGACTCAGATTCACTAAACTCCCATGATGGCAGAAGAAGGAAGGGACCCCAGCAGTATTGGGGACCATGTCTGCTGCTTAAGTGCAGCAATTCAAAGACGAGAGATATTCTCCGTGTGTGCATGCTATCCATGTTCAAGCGGTTGCTTCTTGTTAATATCAATGATGGGATTTGCTGACAAGTGCCAAACACACAAACCTAGAATCCAGGTCCTAATGTGGCTCCTATTTGGCTCCTTTACCTATTTCGCCAGCTTCATCCCACAATTGTTCTGTAATAATCCATCCACTTGATTCCTCCAGGTCCAGTTCCTTTGCAAGAAAACCAGGGTGTTCCCACTTCAACAGACCTTCCAGCACATCCAGAGTCTGCTCTGAGACCTCCACCCAGTTGGCCACCTTCATCCAACAGTCACCCGGACAAGATGCTGGCATCACCTCAGCTGCCATCTCAAGATGCCATAAACCAGTGTATTTGCTTTGAGCTCCTGAACGCAGTCCGAACATCTGAAGGATAATTTTTTTTGCCTGTTTATATCTATGATAAATCAATCAGTCTTGCAGTACAAAGGAAACAGACTGAAACAAAGTGCTGGCCACATCTTTCCTGAATATTTAGTTTTCAGAAACAGACTCCACAAACCTTTTGACGGATGCTTGCCACTGTTGACTATGATGATGACTCCAGGATAGTACCTGCAGCAAACCATCCTCCAATGCACTCAATCTGGACCTAAGTCGATCATTCCGTGTGACTACTATGTACTGAGTCCAGTACAGCAGTGTCAGAATCTGTCCTTGCTGCTTGTCAGCTATATGTTCGTATTCCAGGTCAACCAGCCCCGGTGTAGTCTGACCAATGATTATTGCCGTTTTATCTTTTAAAATGGCACAAAAACTTGACATTTCAAAACATTAATACAACAGTGAAACAAGAATGAATGACAATATTAGCAATTATTAACAAATCATAGTACAACAGTATATTCCACCCATCTATCCCTCGTCATCGAGATGTAATTACTCAATACTTCAGTTCTTTCTCTACGCTGCACGTAAACCTGTAAGGACCAGTTGCAATCGGACCCAGCAGCACATTCAAGCTATCACCTCAGTCGAGCTATTTTCTGCATGAGACGTCACAAAGGAGTCCAGTCCATGCTATGGGGACCCAATGGACTGAGTCGATGGGTTCTGAATACCCAGCCCAAAAGGTCCACAGAACACTTGCCAGCAGGTTGAATAAACTCCTATGAACCTATGAAGACCAGTTCCACGACCAGGACAAAACACACAGTGCTCCTCCTCAATCATGAATTCATGTCAGATGGATCTGTCTCTGCCGAGTACACCTGACCAGTGAGGCCTTACTGACATCATAGATGAGTCAACGTTAAAGTAATGGAATGATGTTCAATGTATAATGCGATGCTAATATTTTGGTCACAAGCTTCACATTCCAGACATCAACAAAACCTTCAGTTAGTTTCTTGATTTCAGATTGAAAAAAAAAACACAATGAAGTCACCAATGAAGGGATACAGAGGTCAGAATAACTAGAGCCATTCGACTGCTGCAGACAGCTGATAACCAAAGTCAGTCATATTATCCCCACTTCTCAGGGGTAAAATGGACATCATGATGGAAAATGAATGTTACAGAATCTAAAAAAGAGGATTTTTTTAAATTAGTGCCACTATATTATCCATGTTCAGATTCAATTAGGACATCAGATAAATGAAAAAGAAGCTGATCTGGTGATAGGAAGTTTCATTCATGCTTTGCTTCGTGGTTTTCACTGACACTAGCTTCAGATGATTTCCTAGGAACTTCTTGCCAATAAGTGATCGGAGTTCATTTGGTGCAGACCACACCAGTTGACCCTTGAATGGCCACTCTTGTGCTACGTATTGACAAAGGAGAGAGAGGGTGCTGTAAAGTGGTCAAAGAATCCCCCTTTTCTCGATGTTGACCCTGCTGTGACCTCTTTGTTCAGGCCCGGACCATTTCACAGGAGGATCCGAACGCTTTCAAAGCACAATTCACCAGGAGAGTGCAGCCACTGACTCGCTATGAAGCCCCAATAAAACAGGGTGACCTGGAGGCTAATTGAGAGCTTGTGTATGAGGAGAAATGAAAGACATCTGGTGCGTCACAGCTGATTTACGTTCCTCATTCTTTGATTGAAGAAGGGATATGCTTCGCAGACTGGCGGTGGAAGGTGAGCGTGTGTAGGTACAGTGCTTAGAACGCTTCACATTTTTTATTTAAGTCCCATTTTAGGAATGTAAATGATGAGGACTCAACTCATCTACAGTAATGATCATATACATTTCTTTAATGGCTTCCTTACACTGCCAGTATACTGTAGCAGGAACTGGCAATAAAGGTTATTTGTTCTCAACTGTTCTAGCTACATTACAGGCATTGTTTATTTCTTTAGACAATCGGATTTCAAAAATAGTCCCATTTAAGGTGACTGAAGGCCTTATGGAATACAGAATTATACTTTTGATTTACAAGACTTTTTTGGTCACCTGTGATTGTCGATGATGAAGTTGTTGGTTTGCATAACAGGCAGGTTTCTTCACAGTCAGTCAGTGTCTGGTTGGTTTCTGACTGACTGTGAAAAGTGGGAATGACCCCACATGCAATCAAACGTTTTACACAGATGATTTTTGCCCGGGATATGAAATGTACATATTACCAAATTGCTGTAAAAGTGGTTTGAATTTAACATAATGTACAGTATGTGAAGAACAGGTTTTCCTCCCCAAAGAAAGGTGTACTAATAACTTATTTTTCATGTACTCAAGATGTACAAAGGAATATTTTGATGAGTTGAGCTTGAGCTGAGTTTTGTGTGCAAAAAACAACCATTAACTATTTTAGATAATGTTGTACTGAGATGTTAAATATTCAGACCTTCGGTTTTTTGTACATGAGCATCATGTACATGCAACATCAGGAATATTGAACTACAAAAGCTGTCTGCTTTAATACTGTTGCTTATATGCTGCTCTCTTGGACAGATGGAAAAGCCACATTGGGACCTTTAATCTGGATTGACTCTTAACTTAAATTAAAGGTTTATTCGCCCCACGGTTCCAGCTCAAAGATTGAAGCATACTCGAAGCACAGAGCACCTTTGCAGAAGGCACATGAATCTATAGGACATTGCAGATGACTTAACAATCAAGTTTAGTGAGTCTTTTTTATAACTACGCTAATAAATAACTCCATGAAGTTCTCAGGTCTTCGATTTTGCTTTTTTTTTTTTATTATTAATGGTCTTCTTGTCAACAGTGGCTTCTCATTTTTCTCCTCAATGTATGAACATCCATGCCTTCAGTGGTATAAGCTGGAAACAAACATTGAGTGTGGGTCTTTGCCACAGGTTGAAATTGTGATTCATTTTGCTTCTCTTTATGCATATCCCTTATCCCCAAGATCATGTTGAATGAATTAAGCCTGAATTTGAGGATGAAGACATCAAAACAATAAGGTCATTAGAATTAGCTTTCAGTTTGATTCAGAGTCCTGGTTAAGGTGAGCCATTTGTTTTTGATCATTAGGTTTAGGGTGAGAGACTGGGGAAAGGGTTATGGCAATGAGAGGTCCTCACAAAGACAAACCTGTGTGTGTTTGTGTTGTAGTGTTGAGATAAAATCATCCTCTTATTTCTTATTATTCTTATGGTATTTGAATGAGGAATCAATGTGATTGCATCATTGATGTCAACAATAACGGACCAAAAGTGGGAGGTCGATATTGACCTCGAGCTGAGAAATCAAAGATTTTCAAAGGCTTTATATTTGACAATTAATTAGGTCTTTAGATGCTGTATCCTGTAAGATAGCAATAGTGTCTCTTAAAAAAGAGCACTGGCCAAAAATGCTATTTTGAGCTTTTAGAAATGAACAAGACAATGGTAGCTCTGATTAAACATGCATCCTCCAGGACAGTACAAGGAAAGGAAATAAACCATAACCCAAAATCAAAATCAAGCAGCCTTCCACCCTTGCACCCTTACAGTGACACATGAACATATAACTTTGTGGTCTGCATACAGCCATGGATGAAGAACAACAACCCGAGCATGGCGAGCAAATGAAAACTATGTAGGACATCAGGAGGTTAAGCTACTACAATAGGTCGCACTTGACTGCAAAAATATACGAGAGAACATTGGCGACCTGTCTGATCATTTACTTTGTGGCGAGTTGCTGCTCATGTGTTTAGTACGTGGTTCTCAACTGTCTTCTAGTTTGGGACAAATAAGCACACTGGAATCATCAAATGTTTTGCTCACGCTACAAAAAAAAGATACGGTTTACTCGTCCAGCCAACATAGAAGAGCAGAAGCCTGTCACTGATATACGGATATTCTCTCCTCCACTCATACCATTATCAAAAAGTGCGAATGAAGCATTTGCAAGCAATACATTTTAAAAAAGAGTGCATGATAAAATGACTAATGGGGTCGAAATTCTTGACAAATATTCCAGAGCAGGGCTCACTTGGACGACTGTAGTGTCACCCAAGAAAAACATCATCTTATTTGACTATTGAAAGTATTTTGGTTCTGGATTCAAAGTCAGACTGAAGCATGACACACTGACCCTTTATGGACCCAGAGATCAATGTTTTCGCAATATAAAACATCTAGCCTGAAGTTGTCTGCGATATTTGAGCACTCTTTGGTAAACTGCTGGTTTGACCCTTTTTTTCTGCTTAAATCCGACACTTGTGAAAGTGGAGAGGGTGAATAATTGCAGATAACCCAATATTTGGGAGTTCAAAGGCTGTGGTGGGTTTCAGTGATAATTTTGGCTGCGGCGTCACCATAAACACTAATAAAATTAAGTGCATCGGTGGGAGGAGGGGGCGTGGTCAGGCTTCTCTTTGAACAGACCCTGTGATCAGTTCCCCCTCTCAATTAGCGTATTGTCCACTTGTGCTTTCAGCAGCGGGGAGGGGGCAGCAGGCTCCCCCAGCCTTCCTTTGAAGTGATTATCCCTTTATCTCAAGCCATAGCGAGGAATATCTTAGGGGACAATGGCAAATTAAAGCTCATACGGAGAGAAGCGTGAATGTCTGTTTGCCAGTGTGCAGAGAAAATAGAAGGGGAAAAAAGCATCGACTTTTATTTGCCGAAGCTGGACGTATAGACGCTCAGCCAGAAAAAGTCATTTAGGACTGGTGCCTGTGTTGACACTTGTAGCAAAGTTGAACGGGGCTCATGTAGAGTAGTTACACCAGAGGGAGGGTGGGGGGGGGGAGAGGGATGAAGAAGAGAGGAGTGCAGTTGTCAGCAGAATCAGATGGCAGTCAGGCAGACAAGCTTGAAGAAGATACAATTAAAGTGTGGAGTTAAGACGCGCTTTGAAGTTGGACATGGTGCATAACACCCTTAAAATTTGAGAAGCCCCCATTCATCTGCTTGTTCCGGCTCGTTACGACTATTCCCTTTAAAAGACCCAATTTGAGAAGATGAACTTTAATTTCAACTCTGTGGAAAAGGAAATCGCATGTAAATAAACAGTGAGTGGGAACAAACAGGTGTGTTGCAAAAGAGGAATGAAAGAGAAACAGTCATCCTCTGACAGTGGAGTGTGGGATTTGCTACAGTGGGGGGTGTGGGCAAGTGCTGTGGATGAATAATTACTTTCTCTTCCCACTCGCTCCCTTTTTTCTCGCAATCCTGTTTTTCGGTAGCTTAAAAGTTTAATAATGTATAGAAACAATGTCTCTGATGCTCGCCGTAATCCATTCTGCTCTTGGAAACCTTTGTTGTGACCGATAAAAGTATTTGGCAGCAGTGATTTGGCAAGTTCAGGCAGACAGGTGCACTGTTGAACCGTCTCAAATGATTCTGTGAGAAGAAAAAAAAACAGCTCACTCCTCTAAACAAAAGAGAATGTTGGACCAAAGCGATCAAAACTACTGCCAGAACTGGTAACTATGTGCAATTGCTGTTCTTCTTCATAATTATTCCTTCATCTTCCTTCTACAACAATATGACATTGTTTTTTTGTTAACTTATTTGCCTTATTGACTTCACTACCAGCGAAACAATGAGTTTTTCCCATTCAGGAGACAAACAAAGTCATAGAAAGGAAGGACACCAGCAATTGATGTTATTAGTAATATTATTGAAAAATAAATAAATAATAATAATGTTTATTTCAAGCTCACTTGTGTGTGACTATTATATCACATGGTGTCTTCAATATTTCTTCTTACATTATACAAAGATTGAAACGGAGCAGAGTGAAGAACAGTGTGTACAATTTCTGTGTGCAATGTTGTGTTTGTATGAGCTCCTTTTCATTGTGTTGTGTGTTTTGTTTGTGTTGTGTCAGTTTTGTGTTACTGTCAGCTATATGTTCAGTTTGATGTGTCATTCGGTAGTTCAGGGGATCTCGAAAAAAATAGTTTGAGCAAGCAACATTTTTTTAGTTCCAAGTCCAATTGAGAGCAGAGAGAGGAGCATAGAATATTAAAATATCCCAGCATGGCAGCAAAAACCTCTAGGTTTGCACCCTTAACATATAAGTGCCAGTTGCAATGAGCGACGCTCGAGTTCAGAGTCCCAACATAAAACATAAAAATGATTTGAAAAGAAGTTTTGTCATCTGGCAGGTACTTATTCAGCAGGCTGGACGGTTTCTTACCTGCCTGTCCACAGAGGTGCTGGAATCCTTCTGGACGCTGAAGTGTGGGTAACAGCCAGGGAAAATGCTTGGCTGACAACCTGATGATGGATACATAGATGAAAATAGATATTTACATTTAATGTAAACGCTCTTTGCATAGTGTCAGTTAGCCTAGTGTGACCAAGTCACTGGTTCATGACAAATGAGAGCAATAAAGACACACACACGTTTGTCTTTCAAGGACTCTGAACCAAACTTACACCCAATTATAATGACCCCGTTATTTTGATTTTTTTTTTTTAATTCTTCGTCGTTCCAATTGAGGCTTGAACTTGCGTTGGTGAGTTGGTCCCCACAAGTACAGACATACGAAAACACAGTCTACACAAACACACAGAGGGCAACCCGCTTAGTCATGATCAACTATTTCAATTCAATAATGTCACTTGAACACCTCATTCAACAAAGCCAAGAGCGACTCTGAAATGACTACCTGCTAACCCTTACTTAAGCACACTGTAAAGTTTTGACATGTGTCATAGCCCTCAACTCTGCGGCTCCCACATCTCAGCCACCAAAGGCTTCATCCACTAGTACCGGAAACTAAAATTACAAAGCAGAGCTGAGAAAAAACATTTTTGTTACATTCCTGTGTTTGACTCGTGCGTTCAACTTTCAGCTTTTGTCCTTCACACTGTGCAATGTATTCAGTAATTCAGCTGTTTTCCACACTGTGGCTTGCAAATGGGATGTAACCTTCTACTCTGTTTAATGTTTAATGTTGTAAAGTTATTTTTCTACATTTTTGTTCACAAGAAACAATTGATCCTTCAATGCTTTCACAATTTTTTTCACGGTCAAATATGTTTCATTAGGTTGTTAAGAAAAAAAAAATCCAAATGTATATAAACTTCAAAAGTGATGACAAAATTCTTTTTACTGCCTCGTCTGTTGCATGAGCACAGGGCTCCAGCCTGAGAGGCAGTGAACATTCTGGACAGGTCACCCATGTATTGCTGGGCACATGCTGCATGGGCAGACATGAACACTGACATTATGGTCTATCAAGAGTCATCAATACACCTCTGGACTGGGAAGTAGCTGGACTGCTTGGCTAAGCCATCACAGGGAGCTGATTCATCGTTTTCACCTGAATTTTACTGCGTTTTACGGACCGTGATTTTATTTGCTCTGTATGAGCCATGCTCACCAGACTAATAGTTGTCATTCAATTTCACCATTTTTTTCAATTTTTGTTCTTGCTGGTCACAATTATTGTCAGGTTAGTGTCACACATGACTTTACCACCAGTAAAATATGTAATATATTCTGTTACAGCATGTGATTTCAGCTTGCTTGGCTGAATAAGTGGAGACGAGTAAGACGAATGCAATATAGCATTGCATGGTGCTACTGAAAAGACTGTGATGGTGCCATCATAAATAAAATGAATATAAGATAGGTGCAACCATCGGGAACACCAGTTGTAGCCAGCTGGATATTATATGCACACACTTCAGCCAGCGCTGCTAAACCTATATCTAAAAGTGAGATGAAAGCGTTTGACCCTGTTTTGGGATGATTCAGTGTCATGCAGCTTCTCAGCAGGTGAGCAAAGAGTGGATGAGTTCCAAAACACACAGCAAGAGTAGATCTGCAAAGAGGAACGTCAACAAAGCGCTGCGGCTGAGCACTGCGTTTCCTGCACTAAGAACTGATCGGAAAAACATTCTCACGGGGGAGTAAGAGGTGAAAGATGAGAACGGATGGATGGAGGACTTAAAGATGGAGAGAGATATGAGTGCAAGAGAGGGAGAAAGTCAGAGGGGCACGGGTTAACGCAGATCTGAGGATCACCACTTGCATGTGGGCCATAAAGCAAATCTGAAGAAATTTGAAGAGCCAAAACAGAAAGGAGGCAGAGATCGGAAACCATTGAGTGAGAGTTTGTCATGCTGAACACTACGTCAATATATAAAACATTTAGAATCAGTAAAAGGCAAAACAGTCATATGAATAACCTTATGACAGAGCTATAAAGCAGACACCTTGCTTTCCTTCCACCACAGTTCGTCATATTCTATTACTCATGTTATCATAGGGGACCAGAAATGCCTCCCGTCCCATGTCCATGACTGCCCCTGTTGTCACGAAGCTGCAGCAGAGATGTGGTTAATAGACTCCAAAAATTACTGTATAATGAGGGGAAGAAAATTAGATGAGGCTGAAATGAACATGGATTGATTCAAACATTCATTCAATCATTCATTCATATAAAGAGTAAAATGACATGTCAATCAATGTTTTCATGAGGACAATGATGGAGGGGGGTAAGATGTTCTGTAGGTACTGGACAACTCCACCACAAACATTTCCAAAGTCAAAAAGGTCACTGAGGACTTGCACAAGGGAAGCGTTGGCATACATGTGAATACAGTGAAAAGGGAGAGTGAACTGGTGTGGAGGGTCTGTTTGTCCAGGAGATCACCACTGCTGCCTCTGGAACATCCATGGACTATGAACAAATGGAATAATTCAAATTTTTGCAGACCTCCCGTACCTTCTCACAGAGAGAGGGCAGATGAGAGAGAAGTAATACCCTTTTTTGGTGCAGAAACTCTCCACTCTGCAGTATTATTGCCAGAGCACGTATCAATCTCTGAGAGGTCCAAACAGTGGGGATGAGAATAACAGAGATCGTGGGACTGAGGGGGTCGATTGAGTTCACCAGGCCTTGGATTTACAAGCAGCACCGCCTCATACTGTAGCTGAGGCTAATCATGGCCAGAGGTGCTGAAACATGTCAACATAACAGCATGTTCACAGTTCGCCCACAACCTGAAGAAGAAACAGAAGCGCCTCTTTCAGGACAAAATCCTGTGGAATAGAACCTAAGAGCAGGCAAACAGCTCCTCCCTGGATTGTCGGAGAGTTTGTTTTAAAGTGGAAATGAGGCTGATGGCGCACTTGGCGATTAGACCTGCGGCTAACATGAAAGCAGAAAAAAGAGACAGCTGCTAATTTTCTCCTTTAACCTTTGGCTCCTGCTGGTATTTCATACAAACGCTGATTTATGGAGCAGCCTGGCAGTTCATGCTACCAGAGGTATTACCGTGCATGAAAGAGGACTTGAGGGGCTTGAGGGACATGAGATGAAAATAAGTCGACCTCACTTCTCCTTTTTTGTCTTTTGACTGTCCTTTATTTCAATACGTCCTTACTCTCTCACAGCTTGCCTCTTTTCCAGCTTTGTTTTTTCTTTTAGATTGTCCTTCATAATGTCTTCTTTATTATTCATTATTTTTCATTAGTGATGAAAAAAACAAACATTTTACTGAAAACACCACATCAGTAGTGTCACAAATGTTCAAGGCATATTTAATGTGAATCAGATTTAGTTTGCTGCTCGTATGTAACACATCTAAGGACACACTGGTGTAACGTTTTAAGCTTCTGATTCACATGCTTGAAATCCCTCCTGATATGAGTAGAACTTAAATAACACCCTGGACCAGTTTATGCTGAGTCATGTTCAAGTTGATGAAAGCGCACCAAAAGGCTTGTTAGCTTAGAGGGCACCAATGATTATAGAGCAAGGGTTTGTGGGTTAAAATCCCAGGGACGCTTTGCCAAGGTTGTTGGTGCTACATGCTGACCAGCATGATGTATATCGCTGAGGATAAAATAACACTCACAACAGGCTGTCTGGTAGGCAGCTGTAAAGTAGGTGTGACTTCAAGGAAGACTTGCATTATTTGACATGCCAGCTTTGTCAACCAAGTATGTCACGGTAGTCTAGCACTTGTTTTCTGAGAGAGGATTGAAACAAAGCTGTCACTGCTGTTTTAATATAGATTATGTGAAACACAAGAAATCATCACATAATAATATTAGAATATTATGATAGACTAAACAATTGTAAATTCATGAGCTGATGCATTCATGTCACATCAACAACGTCCAAACCAAAAGGAGCTCACGCCACCCTTGTCATCGTTTGCAGCTTCAGTTGCTTCAGCTTCATCTGCCCCACTCGCCCTCTTGGTTCAAACAGGTCATTAGCAGCATGGTTACACTCAGAGAGAGGGTATTTATGAGGGAAATGCAAGCGTGTGTGTGTGTGTGTGTGTGTGCCTGTCTGTGTTTCCGTCATCAGCATGTGAATGTGTGTGTGAGAGCGGGAGCCTTGCTGTGATCACAGTGTGTGTGTGTGTGTGTATCAATCACTGGAGTGTGGGTGATGATGAGGAGCTGTTTGTCTTTCTCATAAAAGGGAAAGGGATCAAAAGGCCTGAACTAGCAGCTGGACCTTCAATCACACTGAGACAACGTGACTTTAGAACCCTGGGCAGCTGTGTGTGCGTGGGCTTGTTTATCCTGCCTCGTGGGGACCAATTCTTGACAAAACACTATCCTCGTGGGGACCTTATGTCTTGGTGGAAACCCTTTTGCCGGTCCCCACAGGTTCAAACCTCAATTTGAGGATGACGACTTCAAAATAACAAGGTGATTATAACTGGGTTTCAGTTCGGTTCAGTGTCCTGGTTAAGGTTAGCCAAGTGTTTTGGAGGGTTAAGGTAAGGGTGAGACTGTGGGGGAAGCAATGGGAAACCTCACAATGCCCCCACAGGGATAGCAATACAAATGTGTGTGTGTGTGTGTGTGTGT